>NW_028258187.1:1374285-1702857 GCF_053883595.1 Heterocephalus glaber | reverse complement strand
TTTGGAGCCAAAAGTACACCGTACTATGAAGCTTGGGAGTAGAGGGACTTCCTGAGCAGAAATGGGCAAACTTCAGTCTTTTTACTGTGTTTTTCCAGAATTCCAGATATAATTTCCCTAATATGTAAATTTAGTGACCATTAGCTAATGATCTTTTAATGGATGATAATTCTAACTGTACAGAGTTCACATTGTTCTATCCCTACCCTGTCATTTTTCAGTTGCATGTAAAGGGGGAATAGAATGATTAATTACTGATCATTATAAAGACTTAGCATTGGTTTGTGCAGAAGTAGCCAGATTTTTAAGGGGTGAAACCATCTCACATTCACTGGAAGAGGTGGACCATGGACCTGGAAGGAGACCATATGGGGATGAAGATCCTTCTTGTTGGCCCAAAATACTGCTACAAGAAATGACCTTGTGTGGACATGGAGTGCATAAGCCAGCTAGCTGTGCCATGTACAAGGGCTAGAGGCAGCTAAGTCAATAGAAAACTAAGGTATTTGTTAGGTATAGCTTTTAAAACAAGGCACTGATAAAGTCACTGGTGTTCTTAAGGCACACTTTTTAGCTGCCTGCTGGCCTGTGACTGGCAGGCACCTTGATTCTTTTTAATCCATTCTGTGTATGTTTTTTTAATAAACATGAAAAGCACCTCAAAAAAAGTGGGAAAAAAGAAAGGGTTATTTTGGCCCACAGAGATAAAAACTTCGGGTCATGGTCTTCTCACCTCATTGTTTTGAACCATCTTGGCTGGAGCTCATGGCTAGAAAGTGATGAAGAGAAAGAGGAGGAGACGGGAACCCCACAGCTGCTTCGAGGGCACGTGTTGCGGTTGAGAGTTACTGTGCCCCAGAGCCTCAGGTGCTCAGAGGAGACTGGGTCGTGGTGGCACTCTCAGTGGATTCACTCATGAATATGCTGTGTGGGGTTGGGCCTGGCTGGAGGTAGTCCCCAGGTCAGGACCTGGGAGGGTGCGCTTGTCCCTGGCTCTTCTCTTTTCCCTCTGCCTCCTACTGTCATAAACGACCAGCTCTACCCCTCCAGGCCCCTCCACCATGCCATTTCCACCATGGGGCCGCCAACCAGGGACTGAACCGACTGAAACTGTAAGCCAAAGCAAGCTTTTGCCTTAAGTTGTGTCAGGTATGTTGTCCCTGCGTCAGGAAAGCTGACCTCAGCTTCGGAGGCCCCTCTTCAAGGTCCCTGCTAAGCTGCGGACTAAGCCTTTGCCACATGAGCCTCTGGGGACACTTGGTCGAATCATAACACATGGAGCTTCCAGAGAGCTCCAGCATCCACTCCCAGCAGTTTCCAAAATACCCCACATTGACGGAGGTTTATTTTCAACAAACAAGATTCAGCTTGGAGCTAAACTTGATTTCATGTCAAAGCTCTGTGAGACTTTTCCTTTAAAAATTCACAAACCTTATAAAGTTTTGTAAAGTAAGAGAAAAGAATTCACAAATCAGGGAAAAATAAAGGAAATTTTGGCTGAGCTTAACATGCCTATTTACTTCAGAAAATAGCATCTTTCTAAATCATAGAGAGAAGTATTAGTGATACAGCTGTAGATTGAGACTCTGTCCCAGCGAAGTCACAGAGCAGCAAAACCACAAATTTCTCCCTCACCTCTGCATGTGAAGGTTGAGAATTCTCCCACATTACCCTGGTCCCCACCCAGGCCATGCAAGGCAACTGAGAGTCAATTCATTCTCAGACACACCACCCTGTCAACAAACACTACCATGAATATTTATTTAGCTGTGCACTCAAACTATTAAACTCTCCCACCTGGCAGTCTTCCTCACGCTGTATGTGACCGAAGGCTCTAGGTCTCACAGTGGACAAGCCTAGGCTTGCGGCTTTCTGAGCTGTGCATGAGGCTGAGGCAACTTCCCCAAGCCTCAGTTTCTCTGCCGTCATGGAATTGATCGTCTGACCCAGCTCCATGGCTCCAGTGAGATCATGAGGTCGCCATGTGAAATTCCCACCGTGTGCTCAGTCACATCACTGCCACCGCCTCGAGCCCCGAGCCCCATGCTCATGAGGCTCCCATCTTATCTTCTGCAAAGTGAATCACAACACCCTCTCCAGCGTCCTCAGAGGTCTCAGTTTCCCCTCAGACTGAGGTGTGTTGGCTCATTGCACATGTTTGTAAAGATAAAAATGAGAACCCTAACTTCCTATTCTTATCATGTAGGCAATACCAAGTTTGCATTTTCCCTAGCATTTCATTTCAGGGCCATCCTTGATCCATAATTACAAATGAGTCACAAATAAAATAAATATCTTATATGGTTTCGCTTCATGTTAGATGATTTTAGACAATTTCCTTCAATTCTGTGGCTAAATCATTTACTTCCCAAATCATAGTCACATTTTTAAATGTCCCAAGAATGGTGGTATTCAGATACCATTATTTTGTAAAACAAAACATTCAACTTCAATGTGATCATTCATTCCCTAATCTGTCTCTTTTACTATGTTAAATCTTTAATTTATCATGTTTGCTTAAAGCCTGATCTCATAGATTTTATTAGTTATGTGTGTATTTTACAGAGATGGTAAAGCATATTCACTTTAAGTATTTACTTTCATGCTTGCTCTTTCCTTCCATAAGTTGTATGAGAAGTCTGTGTGTTTATGTTTGGCCAGTGAAGTTACCAGGAAGATGAGCAGAAACACCACTAGCCTCCAAAGGCCTGGAGAAATCAGTTAAATGGATGATTCAAAGTTTAAGCTCTGCCTCAGTTGATAAAGCCAAGTTCTGAGAGAATTCTAATTCAAAACACATTTCCTGGGTGAGAGCCAGGACTGTAATTGCATTTGAGACTGATGATTATGCCATTTCCACCCATTTTGCATAAATCTGCATAATGCACTTGAGTGGCCCTAACCTCACATATGTAGTAATTAGTGCTATTATTAATTAGGATAAATGTACCCTGAGTCTGGATTCCAGGCAAGACAGCCATGGAATGTGTAACAATGCTTGAAAACACTCAGTTTAAGGACCTTCTAGATAATGTTCACGGACTGGTGGGACACTCGCTCCCAGCCCTGGACACGAGAGACAGCTTCTTAGCCAGTAGTCAGGCCTGGGGAGAGGGCTTCTCTGACCCGGGCTCGGGACCTCTAGGGTGTAGCAGCAGCCTGGGGTGGTGGGAGGGTGCTCCGGGCACAGGAGGCAGGGGAGGTCCAGGTCCGGGACAGGGAGGGGCCCTGCTGAGGCCAGCTGCCACAGAGCTTCCTCCTCTGCAGCTCCAGGCCTCAGCCCCAGGCCTCGGCCCCAGGCAGGCGCAGAACTGGGTAGGGATCCTGCCGTGGCCACTGTGTGCCCTCAGCGGGCCAGCGACAGGCCGGGGAGCAGTGGTCAGACCCCCAGCCAGAGCTCCAGCCAGGCATTCTGCATCCCAGGGTCCTTGGGCCTGGCACGCCTCCCCCAGGGACCTAGGGTAGACATCAGCACCTCAGCCTCCCTCCTGGGGTGCCCCGGAGGACCCTCACTCCGCTGCATTCCTTTCCTCAGGTGAGTGCTCTGCCTTCTCTCATCTGGGAAAGCCTCTCTGTCCCCCCTGGGTTCCACAATGCTCTGAGTTGTGTCCCTGCCAGTCACCGGCCTGTGCTCTCCGGCACTGGGCAGCACCAGCACAGCCCTTGGGTCACCCCAGCTTGGATGACATCCTCAGTGACCCACTGCTGAGCACACAGCCCGGAGCTCGGGAGCCTCTGTTTCACAGGAAGTCCCTCCTCTCTCTGCCCTGCCCTGGCAGTGCTCAGACTGGCTGCAGCTCAGGGCCAGACGCTGGCCTGCAACATCACCAAAAGGGAGTCACAGCCAGCCCGATACTCTGCGGGCATCAGAAAACTTGCAGCAGGTGGAAATCTGTCTCTTCTGGTACTAGTGAACCATCCTGAGCCTCAGTTTCCTCATCTGGGGCAGCGATAGCATCACTGAGCAGGCGCCTCGGTAATCCAGACACCCAGCAACTGCGACCCCCTCAGCCTTTCCAGCAATCACAGTCTGCCCTGCGCAGCCAGAGGATCCACGGAAAGGACCTAAGATGACCACAGATCCCCGCAGGCTCCCCCACCCTATCAGGATGTGAGCAGGGACATAATTCTCTCTGGGACTCTATGTCCCCAGGTTTCTACATTACTAACTTTATGTTATGGAATATCATGCCCTTAAGACAAAAGGGGCAATGAAAACTTTCATGAAATCTATTTTATAGTGACCCAGGTAAGTGGGGAAGAACTGTTTTACTTGAGCCTTTGTGACTCTGGTCTCAGGCATTAGTAATACCCCTATTACACGCATTATGATGGGAATCTGCCATCTGTGATGACCGGTGTGCCCAAAGGCAGCCGAAGTTCACCTTGACCACCCATTTTCCTAACATACCCATAGGAACACACATATTTTATATCCATTTTTACCACTTTATTGTCTTCAATCTTTCATTTAAAAGTTACCTCTATTACGTGTTCTGGACTCCTTGCACTGCTGTGGGGAGGGGAGAATTGGGAGGCCCCACCCTGCCTGTATCCACCCTGGGGTCCCTCGTGCTGGACATGGACCACACACGTTAACACTTGGGTATCTGTGCCCTCCACTCTGGGGTCAGAGCGTTTGCCTTGTTACTTCAGGGTTCAACTTGAAGTCAACAAGATGAAATGGGAATGTTTGGATGACTAAACCGAGGAAGCCATCCGAGACCCAGGAGAGTCCGCCCCTCCGGAGTCGATGGGGACTAGCTGGCTTTGTGGAACCTCTGGGATGGCTCCTGGGCTGCCCATTCAATGCCAGCGCTCTGTGGGAAAAGCTTCTGTAAGCGGTGGAACTTGCAGTGGGACTCAAAATATGTGCAGGATTTGGGTTGAAGGGAAGAAGAGAATTCCAGGAGGAGATTTTATAAACAATAATCCAATGCTTGATACCTAATCCATACAGTCACTTTGTCCACCCACCTACGACCCTAACAGAAGTCTTAGGACGGAGAAGACCATCCACTCCAAACTCTGCCTCTCCCCACCAGGCGCCCGCCTCAGGCTGGACACGCCGCTGACGGCTGCCCTGAACATCACTGTGTGCCAAGTGTGAGGCACAGAGGGTGGAGATCCTGAGCTTGTGTGCAAAGAATGCTGGGCTGTGATGAAAAGTAAATAATGTAAACATGCAGAAAGCTAGGAGGGCCTAACTTCGCCCTGACCTTCGTGTTCTCCACAGCGGAAATGGGGACAGCTGGTCCCCAACCCACCATCAAAAGCACAGTGCTTCTGCATCCCAAAGCCCCATGCAGGGACTGCCGTCAGCACAGATGGGCAAACCCACACTGAGCAAAACTGGAGCAGGGAGGCCACCGGAAGTGCATCTGGTGACTGCATCAGGAGGCTCCTGCTGGCGGGGGTGTGGGTAACCTTTGCTTTCCCACTGCAGCCAGGACCACCCTGAACAGCCGGCCACATCGCTGGGTCCCAGGTTTTCTCTGTCCCTGCCACACAGCACCCGTCTCCTTACAGCACAAGTCTTAAAGATGCTTCGCAAGTGAATGCTGTGGCCAGCTATCCTCCACAGTGCGCTTCCCCCAACCTTGCTGCTTCCAGCACTTTAAGTGCATTTCTTTGGTAAGCCTGTCCCGGGCCCCAAACCCAGACACCGGGAAAACACTGTGGATGCAGATGCAGAGCTTCCGGAAGGGAGGGAATCTCCCAGTTCACTGCCTGTGTCCGAGCCACAAGGCTTTCTCTGCTCTTGGCTCTCTTCTGGGACACAGCAAGGGTGGGGGAATCCAGGGCAGAGATGACTCTGCCTTCATCTCCCCTACTCTGCCTGTCTTTCCTGAGGATCCATGCATCAGTGGAGGCTTCCAGGACACAGCAGGGAGGCCTGGGTATCTGAGGCTGAAGGGTTCTCCGAGTGTGCTTTCAGCACCGGCAGGTCAGCACCCAGAGGTGGTGACCAGGGCACTCCACAGCCCAACCCCAGAGCCGTGGAGCCTGAGAGTCCAGGGGGAGCCAGTTATCTGGGTCTTTGAGGCCCTCCAGGGGCTCTGCTACACCCCCAAATTGGAAATCTCAGCTTAGCAGAAAAACAGACCGAAAAGGGAGTTAGAATGCATGCCCGGAGCTGGGCTTTTCTGTCTTGTGAATTCCATACTTCACAGTTTCCTAACACGTGAAACACAGGAGAGAGTTAGAAGCTTCTAACTCAAGACTGACACTTGGGAAAACTGAAGCCCAGAGAGGTGATCAATGGTTTCCTGTCACACTGCAGGCTGGCAGCTGAGCCACACCCAGCACCTGTGCCCTGCACAGCCCTGATCCATCCTCCGCATCTCAGCTTCCCTCCAGCGCCTAGTGCTCCCCACCAGCTGTGACAGCTCCACGCCCAGGGCTGGAGACAGTCTAACAATCAATCAAACAGTGGGAAAGTCCTCCTTGCTCTGAACATAAATATAAGCCACTTCTTTCCTTACATTCATCCTAGGCATCGATATTATATACTCCCCATCTTTAGAGCAATATATCAAACCTTTCATTCACATTAATGTAATAAATTAGATTTTCCTTTCATCTCACAGCAGGGCGAGAATCAAAATTGTTCTATTTTTAGTTCATATGATGCATTTACATAATTTCTTCCATGAAGGGCTCAAAAATTTGCTTCTTTATTTCTCTAGAAGATAATTATCTAAGATGAGTGTCTTAGTCATTTTTCTCTTTGCAGCAACTAAAAGGAGGCAAAGTCTACGTAGGCTCATGTTTCCGTCCATGGTTGGCCGGCTCCAAGGTGGGATGGCTCGGCAGAGGGGCCTGGTGGAGCAGAACTGCTCATGCCATGCTGACAGGAGACAGACGGGGAGGGGAGGGGCGGGAAGGAGATGAACACTTCCGGCCAGGCCCGGTGACCTCTCTTCTGCAACCAGGCCCCGCCTTTCAACACAAGTCTGCTCTACGCCCCAGAATCCAGTCACCTTCCAAAAGCTCCACCTGCCATTACATGAGGCTTTGCGGCATCCAGGTAGAAACCACGTCAGGAACTTGCCGTGATACACTCCATCCTGTTTGACTGATGAGCTGCAGGAAGCCGTCTTTCTAAAACCCTCATCCTTGGAGCCAAGTCTTCTTTTCCTCTTGTACAGCAAGGCAGTGGGAGAAACAAAAAAATCAAAGTGATTATTTCATGAAAATAACTAAGCAGTAGACATGCAAAGTGATGGGCCATTGCCAGAATTTTAATATTCCCACCCCAATATCTGGGGTCATGCAGGCAAGGTATCTGCTGCATTGTTCTGATTGTGCTGAAATCCTCATTCTCTGCTGCCCGGGTGTTTGAGGAGCCATCTGTCAGAATGATCCCAGCACCTCCCAGGCTCTGTCCTCAGAGCCCACCAGCCTCCCTCAGCGGCCTGCTTTAAGTGTTCTTCATTTTCAAACACCAGCTGAGCAGCTGCTGTGGTTCTTTTTGAGAGGGGATACTGGGAAATCGAGAATTCAAGCAACATCAGGAAACTCTGCTTCGAGAGTCAGCCTAAACCAGGAGCAAGTCCCTGAGGTTGATGGAGTCCGGGAAATGAAGGGGCCCTGAAACAAGGATGTGCTGCCCTCCTGGCCCTGGGCTCCTGACAGTGGCACAGCTGAAGTCCAGTGTGGAGCAGAGCAGAGGCCAAAGAGGGCACAGCACAGGACACTTGTGTGTGCACCCATTTGGTCACACGAGTGCTGGGCCCATGCACAGGGCCCGTGCAGTCCTCAGGCAGGAGAAGGAGGACACTCCCTAGACCCTGTGCCTGAAAACCACCTGCTTTTCCATACCGCTTTTCCATACCCTCACACCTGGTTCACCAAGAACCCCTGGGAATTTTGGAGAGCACAGAGTACTGGCCCAACACAGGCCCTCTGGGCCAGGGGTGATTACAAGAGTGTGTATCTTGGAGACCTCTCTGGGGTTCTCATACACATCCAGGGGCCCAAGCCCAAACACCGCAAAAACAGGGACAACAACGGAGGCACAGCAGACTCCACCTCCTCTCTGGGGCGCCCACCCGGCTTCTCAAACTCCATCTCCTTGGTAACTCAGGAGAAAAGCTTTGGCAGAGCAGCCCTTATGTCCACACTGAGCCACCCCTGAAAAATCATGGCCAAGAGAGGAGGGGGAAATGCTGTTCACTCTGATGAGTGAGTTGAGGACCAGAGTGACCTAGTAACACCTGCGTGGGAGACAAGAGCCCCCCCGCAAGGCCAGCAGTGGACACTCTGGGGACACTGTCCAGCCCTGAGCCAACTACTCACCAAAATCCCTCACAAAACCCCTCGAATGTCAGGACAAACGCGGATCCGAGAGAAGCGCCCAAGTGGCCAGGCCTCCAAGAGCCGAGTCTGACAGGTCTCCCACGTGCCAAGTGGCTTGAGGCCTGTGGTGCGTCCACACAGTGTTTTTCCTGTGAAGCAGGACACTCAGAGAGGCCATCCTCCAAGAGTAGGGCATTGGTCATCATTCATTTCTGTCCCCTGACTGAAATCCCAGTCCTCTCTAGAAAGTGTCTGAGCCATCTATTGCAAAGCAACCTCCAGGACTGTCACAGATTTAAGACTTCTAGTGTGAAACAGGTGCTAGAAAATCAATCTATAGCAAGAGCAAGTGAACTGGAAAACTTCGTAACCTCCTGAGGCTATTTCTGTCTGATATGGACCACCATATGACCCTGGATGGGGGAGATGTGCTTTACTTCCTTAAAGAACTCGACAGATGACAGGAAGAAAAGGTAAAAAAAGAAATGATCTTGCCAGGTCTCTCAATTATTGGCCAAATCAATTATTCATCATCATCAGTGAGTATTGATTAAGGAGCCCCAGTCTGATTAGCACACTATGAAGATCTATTTTCATATTTCTCAGCCTCAGTGTCTGAGCCTGAGGTCATTAACCATTTATGTCCCTTTTCTGTCAGAAAAATGCTCTTGAAGGTCACTGAGCAGTTCTTTTGTCTTGCTCAAACCCAGAGAATTTTCCTTGTTTACCAGGCTGTCAAGTTCTTCCTGCCTTTGATGCTCAGTTTCCCTCTTCTGCTCCACGTGCTCTGAGCTCTGCCTCCCCAGAACTGCTCTATCCCAAAGTCACCCTCCTTACAGGCACTGCTTCAGCTACCCATTCCCTGCCCACTTCCTACACAGCCTGAAGGGGCGAAGGGCACAGTGCTCTCCCTCCCACCTCCTGTGTGACGAGTGCTTTCTCCAGACCTTGTTTCTGCCATGCTTTACATACAACCTGGTGTGGGGGGCCAGGCTGTGCCACCCCCACCCTTCGCCGTGATGTGTCCTGGCTCCAGCTGCAGCAGTGCACATTGGAGAGAAAGAAAGAAGAAGGGAGGAAGAGCCCATTGCCTTTGGACATTGGTCACCAGGTCTACGGTTTCCTCCGTCCTCCATTGCAGACATGCACTGGTGACTATGCAAGGAGTGCCCAGGCCTTTGACCTTGGACCAGAGCTACATCCTTGATCCCTCCTGCTCTGCAGCTTCCACCCTCATGGCTGAGCAACCTCTGACTCTCAGGTGTAAAAGTGGTCATTGTGAACCCTCCTGCCTCTGATCTCATAAGCAAGCTAATAAATCCCTTTGCATAATCTTACATACATTTTCAGTGATTCTGTTCCTCTAGAGAACTCTAATACAAAAGAAGAAAATCTGCATTTATCTACAAACACAAGAGTCCTCTAGCCCTGCACCCTCCCACCTCACTTCCACCTCTCCACCCAGCAAGTCCCAAAGCACCCAAGGTCCCGAGCCATGTTCTCCAGCACCTCGGTGCCTTTGCACTGCTTTATACTTTCTGGCTTGAAGAGTCTTCTCCACACTTACCCTGCCCTCTCATTACTGTCCTGTCACTCCTCACTTCCTGGCTGTCTTGCATTCCTTGGCTAAAGTCTTAGAAGTTGCCTCACACCCTGTCTTCCTCTTTGCCAGACAATCCTCATGTTCTCACGCTGACTGAAGAGTGCTCCATCGCAGCACTTGCAGGATGTCTGTCTATTGTAGCCAGAAGACAGCAATGGCTTGAGGCTGAGGACAATTCCTCATGTCCATTGCAACCCTAGTGTTCAGGAGGGTGCCGACTTCAGAGGCTAGGCTCATCAGCCTTCTTTAGATGACAGGTAGATAGATAGACATACGATAGGTTAGATAGATAGATGATGGATGGATAGAGATAGAAAGAGACAGAGATAGATAGATAGATAGATAGATAGATAGATAGATAGATAGACAGATAGATAGATAGATAGATAGATAGATAGATAGATAGATAGACAGACAGACAGACAAACAGACAGACAGATAATAGAGATTAAGACTTCTACTAAAAAGAACAGAATTTCCTCACAGAAGCTTGATTTTGTTTCCCTCCAGGTGGGGCAGACTATGGCATTAGGAACCAGCTTCCCTCACTGAATGAGGGCAGACATTCCAAGGTCCTTCCAGGCACATTTACAATGTGACTCAGTGAAAAGTGGGAACTAACATCATCTGGGCAGGTAAGTACGTGTGTGTGTGTGTGTGTGTGTGTGTGTGTGTGTGTGTGTGTTGTGGTGTTGGGTGGAAGTGACCACCAGGGCAGTGGACCTGAGGAGCAGATCCCACTTCCAGATTGGGGTATGGGCTCCCTCCCAGCACATCCTCCTCAGCCTGGAACACCCATCATCTCCCTGTGGGGACCCCTCATCTGGATGTTCTGCCAGACACTTGTGTTCCTCTGAAGAAAATGAGAAGGGTAAAAAGGGGAGTAGAGTGCTCTGAAGTTTTGCTTCCTGCCCATCTCCCTCCCCCTCTCTCTCTATCCCCTCTGCCCTGTCTCTCTTTCTCTCTGCAGAATTGTGGGTAATCCTCTCCCAACATCAAAGAGGCCAAGGAGGAGATCTCGTCTGCAGAGGAGGAGGAGAAAAAGGCAGAGGAATCCCTCACTTGTATTGAGATTGGGGAGATGTGTAAAATGTGGGAAACAATGCAAAAACACCTGAATAAGGCTGTAGCAGTGCAAGCAGTGAATCCGTTTAATGACAATGCAATGCCACACTTCCGCAAAATCCTCAAAAGGAGGCAAAGGCAAGTGTCACTGGTTAGGTTCCTTGTTAAAGCTGCACAGTGACAAAGAGATCCCATTGAGCCAATAGACAGCAGTGATTGTTAGTGACAGTGAAAATCGTCCCGCACAATGACCCTCCTCTCTCTTGACTCCTCCACACCACCACGAAGGTTCTCAGAGGTAAGTGCAGGTTAACTTGTTGGGATTTTTTTATATTTTGTACTTTATTGTTTTATATAATATTACCAAACAGTAACCAGTTTCATGTGAATACTTTTGGGCTTGGAATGAGTTGTCTGAGTTCCCATTATTTCTTATGGGGAAATTTGCTTTGATATACAAGTGCTTTGGATTACAAGCATGTTTCTGGAGCAAATTATGCTCACAAAACAAGGTTTGATTCCATTTCAAAATAACTAGAGAAGAGTTTAAAGGCTCCAAATATATCCACATGACTGTTTAATGATGTGGAAATGCTAATTACCCCATTTGATCATTATATATGATATAGAAACATTGAATTATCATACTGTATCCCACAAACAAGTACTGTGCATATATATCAATAAAAATCAATAAAATAAATACATTCAAATTACATGTTTTTAAATGTATTTTTGAGAACACATCTAAAGCAGACTTTAGGGATATATTTTTAATTCTTTTATTGGTACATTTTAGGTATACAATACATTTACATTTATCACTGGGTGCTTGTACCTGTACATGATGTATCTTGGTTCTTATTTTTTCCCCATTCCCTGTGTGCCCTTCACCCCCTCCACCCTTCCCTATTTACATAGATTTCGTTTCCATTTTTTTTCTATTATCATAATTTTTCCTTTCCCTTCTTCCCTTTCCCCTTCCCCTCCCACCACCCCTACACCTTTGGACCTTTTCCTATTTCAAATTATCAATTATTCATTTTAATCATTTTAATCATTTTAATCCTTATTTACACTTTGAGTTTCTCATACTAGAGAAACTACTCGGTATTAATCATGATGTTCTCCAAGGTGTTCCGGTCTATTCAGTCACACTCTTGCTACTGCTCAGTTGGTGCTGTTGCATCTATTGGCAGTGCTGCCCCCAGGCAGCTGAGCTGACTTCACGACCCACTCCTGCGAGCCCCAGGTGCAGGCTCAGGCCGAGCTGCGGCTTTGCGGATGAGTGGTGCCAGAAGCTGTGGACACCGAGGGGGATGAGGCCCCTGCTCAATGCTCCCCAGGGGGGCAGGTAGGGGACAGTCCCTGCAGCTGTGTCACTGCAAGACGCAGTCACCCTAACAAGGTCTGAAGCAGTGAGATGTGGGAACCCCATCATTCTGTGACTTAGTGGAACATTTGTCCTCCAAGGAACATATAAAAACATTTTGCTTGTCAGCAGCAGTCTTGTGCCCTGCCAGCCCTCTCCACGTCCCTTCCCACCCTCAGTAACAGAATAGTGGTATTAATGGAAAATGCCCGGATAACATGACAGGCTTTCCCACCGGCCACCGAGCACAGAGCAGGGAGGGGTGAGATCCCAGCTCCATGACGCACCCTGGGCTCTGGTCACCCGTGTCCCTCACACGAGGTCCTGCCCTTCTCAGATGGCCACTCTGCTCTTTCCAGGGCCAACTCAGGCTGGCCACTCACATCCACCTCCGACCACCGGCAAGCTCTGAGCACTGCCGGTACATCCACTGCAGCTGAGGGTTTCAGCTGCCAGTAAGCAGATGGTTAAATAATCTTCTTCTGACCTCAAGTAACGGAGCTGAGTCCCAGGGTCATGGCACCATGGTGGCCACACCAAGGGCACAGGTGTCCGAGTCCATGCTCTCCACCCCCACCACAGAGCCTACTCAGCCTCACAACTCATGGGCTGTGGAAGCTGCACGCCCACCGTGGGATGATCTCCACCGGTCACCAGCCTGGCTGAGTGGGAGGCCCCTGGGTCACTGCAGGACACCTGCTGGATCTTGGATCCCCCTCTGCAGCCTGAGGTGGCCCCTGTGGACCGTCCTTCTCTGCTCCGGTAGGTGGATCTCATCTAGCCCCTGTGCTAACTGTACCCATGTTCTGTGGCTCTATTCCTCTAGGGTCCCTGATGAAGACGTGCTGCTTCGCACACCACCTGCTCAAAGCCCTGAGTCCAACAGGGATGAGACTTCACCCTGCACTTCCAGTTCTTACCAGCCTCCTCTCAGAGGTCTCTCATGGGTCACCAGCAGGGTGCCTGGTTGTGCATCAGCAGCAGGGAGCTGGGAAAGCCATGCCCACACCTGCAGCTTTTGCTATGGGGGGGCCTCGCTCCTGCAAGGAGAGCCCGAGCACCTCCCAGCCGCCTCCCCTCTGCAGCTAAACCTACCACCCGTGACCCTTCTGGTGACAGAGAAACAGACAATGTAGGTCAGTTAACTTCTCTTCACTAAGAGGCCAGCGACTCCTCTGTCCTGCCTAGGAGAAGTCTTTCACGTGGTGCCATTTACAGCTCACAGTGCTGGATGGAGGGTGCAGAAAGATCACTAAAAAGCCCTTCCCGAGCTATAAAACCAATTCCCTTGACAGCTGCCTGATGCCGGGGAGGCAGCAGTGGTTTTCATCTAATACTTCAGACTGTCCTGGTTAGGTTGCTGCCTTTACCGTACACCGGTGGTGATGAGCTCCTCCAGCCCCCTCTCTGTGAGTGGGGAATGTGGGATTGCTGGGGACTCGGCCTTACCACCCTTCCCTCCCTCTGAAAGATAGTGCCCTGAAGAGCACACCACACACCTGTGCTCAGCGTGTTAGCGTCATCCTGGCCCTCCTTAAGTTCTCCAAGTAGGAAGGGTTTAAAATGTATTCATTTCCCAAGGCTCGTGGGTTTTGTCCACACCTCTGTTACCCCAGAGATGGAGCCAGGGACTGCAATGGGCTTTCTGATGACTGAGACCATGTCAGGTCCTCCACAGATCCCAGGAGCCCCAGCCCCAAACAAACCAGGGCCAATACTCAAGGTCAGTTGGTCATTTGTGGATTCTTTGGCCTTCTCTAAACCACAATGGCATCCACAAATAAAGAAAATTTTGTTTCTTTTTGCAATCTTTGTGTATTTTATTTCTTCTCCTTGCCTTATGATGTCCAGAACCTCAAATTAAATCTTGAATGACAATGGTAAGAACACACCATTTGCCTATTTCTCAGTTAGGGAGGAGGCAGATATTCTTTCTGTCCAGCACTGGACATGATGTCAGCTGTTCTTTGTTTTTTTGTTTTGCTTTGCTTTATTTTTGCAGTACGGGGGACTGAACTCAGGACCTTGCAAAGCAGGCACATGCCACTGAGCTAAATCCCCGGCTGTGTCAGCTATTTTTAAGAACATCTCTTTGGGCCTGGGACTTAGCTCAGGGGTGCTGCTGCCTGCCTTCCAAGCACAAGGTCCTGAGTTCAATCCCTGGTACCAAAAAAAAGTGTCTCTTCGCAAGTTAAAGATCCTTCTATCCCTAGTTTTCTGTTTGTTTGTTTGTCTGTTTGTTTGTTACTGTGGATTGTATATAATTTCATCCAATCTTTGTCTACATCTACTGAGACCATCACTTGGCTTTTCTTACTTCGTGTGCTGGTTCAGTTTGGGGGTTGATTGATGGATCTTGAACCAGCCTGGAACACTCAGATAGCTCACACTTACAGTGCCCTTCCTTTTCTATACAATGCTGGATTTAATTTGCTAACATTTTATTAAGGAGCTTTGCATCTATGCTCATAAGAAATATTGACCTATTGTTTTCTCTTCTTGCAATGTTTTGTGTGGCTTTGGTACCAGAGAAAAATGGTCTCATGGGAAAAGCTAATGAACTATTATTTCTTCCTTGAATGTTTGATGGAATTCACCAATGAAGCTCTGTGAGCCTACGTTTTTCTTTGTGGGGAATATATTAACTGTAAGTTCAGTTTCATTAATAGATATAGGACTACTCAAGTTATGGATTTCTTCTTCCGTGTACTTTGATGAAATTTCTGTTTTTCACAAAATTTGCTCATTTTGTCTAAGTTATTATATATGGGCATAGAGCTATTCACAGAATTCCTTCCATGTCCTATGTCCATGGAGCCGATAGTGATTAATGCTTCCTATTCCATTCCTGAGACTGGTTATTTTTTTTTTTCTCTTGGCTAGAGGTTTATTTTTTTTATTTTTTTAACTTTTCACAAAGTTCACTAATTTTTTTCTATTGTTTTCCATTTCTAATTTCATTAATTTGTCCCTGTCTTTCTACTACTCTCAGTTTACACTTCTTTTTCTAGTTTCTCAAGGTGAAAGCCCAGACCACTTACATGTACCTTCCTTCGTTTCACAGAAGTGCAGTACAAATTTCTAACTGTATCACATTACCTGGGCCCCTAGGATGTTGTTGTGTTGTTTTTCTCATTTTTGTTCAGTTCAAAATATTTTCTGATTTCCCTCACAATTTCTTAGATCCATAATATTCAGAAATTTTTTTAGTTTCTAAGTATTTGTAGACTATTGTGTTATTGAGTTTTACTTCAATTCCATTGAGGTGACAGAATATATTTTTTTAATTTCAATTCTTTAAAGTTTCTTGATATCTGTTTCATGGCCAGGATATTATGAATTAGGGTAATTCTGTCTCAGTTACCTGAAAATAATGTGTACTGAGAATTCCGAGTGAACGGGACGGAGTTTGCTGTAAACATTGATTAGATTGAGTTGGTTGAAGGGGACATTCAAGTTTTTACTACATTTCAATTGCTGCTACTACTACATCAGTTATTGAAAGAATATGGAAGACTCCAGGTATGTGATGGCTACATCTGTCTTCCCTTGTGTATGCATATTGGACATCTGCTGTTAGATGCACACATACTTAGGATTGTTTTGCCTTCTTCATGAATCCATCCCTGCAGGATGATGAGATAGCTCTCAATGTTTCCAGTAATCTTTCTGGGTTTTGGTGGGTTTTTTTTGGGGGGGGGGTTGTTTTTGTTTTTTGTTTTTTGAGACAGGGTCTCACTTTGTGGTTGAGGCTGGCCTTGAACTCACTATGTATTCCAGGCTGGCCTCCAACTCATGGTAATCCTCCTGCCTCAACCTCCAGAGTGCTGGGATTACAAGCATGCACCACCACGCCTGGGTCCAGTAATATTTCTTGTTCTGAAGTCTACTCAGTCTCATATTAATAAAACTGTTTTACTTTCCTTTGATTTAGTGTTAGCATGGAATCTCTTTCCATCATTTTACTTTTAATATTTCTTTGTATATTTAAGTGCATTTCTTGTAGATAGCATAATATTGTCTTATTTATCCAATATGATTTTTAATAGATAATTTATACCATTAATGTGGTTATTATCTTATTACTAACACCTCCCTCTCTCCCTCTTTCACCCATCTAGTTTTAATTCTTTTTCTCAATGTTCCAATTTTAGATTATTTTTTATAATTCCATTTTACTACAATGATCTGGTTACTACTCATTCCTCTTTTTAAAATCCTTTGACAGTTTCTTAGGGTATAGAATGTGTAATTTTAATATAGGCCAGCATACTTTCAAATAATAATGCACTCATTCCTGTTTACTATAAGAAATTTGCAATATTTTCCCGGTTCCACATTCATCATAGGGAATTTGTACCTATACATAATATACCTTGCTTCTTTTTTTCCCATTCCCCTCCCCTTCCTTCAACCCCCTTCCCCTCCTAGTTTGTTTTTTTGTTTGTTCGTTTGTTTTTGGTGCTGAGGATCAAACTCGGGTCAGGCGGCAAACCACTGAGCTAAATCCCCGACCCCTCCCCTCCTTGTTCACGGAAGCTTTTTCCCACTTTTTTCTTTGTCCCTTCTTCCCTTTCACCCTCTCCCTTCCCTTGTTTCCTTTCTCACCAAGTGTTGTTAAAGGTTGTTAGAGAGACTTCCTATGGGTGACTAGAGGGGCCTCACTAGAGGCTGCCTCTGCCTCTGCAGATGAGACTCAAGCAATTAGAAAGGCAAAGGCAGAGAAACTAAGCTCAAACAGGTGCCAGGGAGCATGACTGACATAAGAATCACACACTTCCTCTTTCCTTAATACTTTAGCCTAAAGTATTTATCCATAATCTACTCTGCACCCATAATCTTATCCTCCACCAATGGACAGGGAAAAGTCAATGACCAGAAGAAATCCAAGGGGAGGACCAAAGACAGCCAGGGAGCTAATCAGGGAGCCTACATGGGACAAGAATAGCAATAAAAGGAGCTGCAGACAAGAGAGCCACAAGTATGAATGCTCCCTAGTCCTCTCTCTCTTTCTCTCTCTGTCTCTCCACCCCCTTTCCTCCACCTTCAAATAAATCATCTGCTTCTATTTTAAACTCTGCTTCTTTAGTTCTTTTACTGATGTTGGATTTAGGATTGGTGGGAGCTGCATGGCATGGTGTGGCGTGGGATGGCATGGTGTACACCCCTCCCTAGATGTCACATGGTATGATACATTTATTTTTACATATTATAATTCCCACAGTACAGTGTCACTACTTCTGCTTTAGACAGCTAATTATATTTTTAAATGATTAAAAATGAGAAACAAAATGACTTTTACGTTTATCTTTATTTTTACTATTTATCATTTCTTTGTCTAGAATATCTAAGTTTTTCTCTGCTGTCACATTCCTTTTTCCTGATGAAGACTTCTTCAATGACAGTTTTGTTAGCACAGGACTTCTGGTGGTAAATTCTCTTGGCTTTTGTTTGTCTACATCTGATCTTCATTTTGGAAGATGCGTTCACTGAATACAGAACTCTGGGTTTAGTTCTGCCTTGCCATTTTTGTTGTTGTTTTGTTTTACAATTTTAAAATGCTCCTCCATTGTCTTTTGGCTTGCATAGTTTCTGACAAGAAATCTGCTGTAATTCTTAGGGTTCCACTGAATCAATGTGTCTTTTTCTACAATTGTTCTCATGATTTTCTCTTACCTTTGATTTTCAGCAATTTGACTATAATATTATTGGATTTTTTTCTTTTTTTGCTATTTCAATTCATCCTGACCCCTGTTTTCTGGACTTCTCGGATCTTTGGTGTTATATATTTCATCATTCAGAGAAATCCTCATTTCCTCCACCGTGGTCCTTCTTTCTCCTTCTGCTTCCACCACACTCCACAACCTCCTGAGTCACAGCACAGAGAAGGACTCCATCCTCTGGGGAGTTGGCCACAGAGTAAGCACAGGAATTTGCCTTGGAAGTCTGTGTCATGCCCATGAGCTGAAGAAGAATGAAGAGAAATGAAGAAACTTATGGCATCTTTGAGATAGCACTGAAAGACTGAATACTCACATTGCTGGGAATTCACAACAGACTTGAGAGTGCTGAGCAGTCACATCTGTGGTCTCTCCTGTCTCTAATCCCTCTGAAGCCCATTGCGGACTCTCCTGTCAGTCTACCTAATCCATCCCCTGGAAGAATTATACATGTATTTTCCATGGATTCCACTCCTCCAAGAGCCCTAACACAGATAATATAACATTCATAAATTTATCCCAAGAATCTGACACAATGCCTGGTTTATATAGATACATAAATTAAATTATTAAAGTGAGTCAGACTTTTAACTTTTTTAGGTTTTTGTTTGTTTGTTTTGTTTTGTTTTGTTTTTTGAGACAGGGTCTCACTATGTAGTTCAGGATGGCCTTGAACTCACTATATAGCCCCAGCTGCTATTGAGCTCACTGTGATCCTCCAGCCTCAGCCTCCCAAGTGCTGGGATTACAGGGGTGTATCACCATGCCTGGCAGACTTTTAACTCAAATCTCAAAGATGGAAATTTCACTTCTGACCATGGCAGATTGGATTAAAGAAGACAGAGAGAGAGAGAGAGAGAGAGAGAGAGAGAGAGAGAGAGACAGCATTTTTAAATGCTTATTTTAAAGCATAATCACATCATAAAGGCCACTATTGAGTGAAGAAGGAAGAGCAGATAGATGATCTCTGCACTGAGAGCAACTTTTACCCTGCAGTATTTTCCAATTATAAAAGGAACTTAAGAAACCTGGAAAAGTTTACATTACCCTTCATGGGGGACAAATAGTAGAGCCTGTGTCCTGCCAGTGAAGAGGACCCCTTGTGAATCTCACTATATTAGAGTTGAGACCCAAAGAGCCACATCTCAGGAAAGAATAATGAGCCAAAAACAGAAAAAAGATTTTCTGGTGGATATTATCATGCAAGGAGTTTATTCACAAGGTTGCTTAGATCCTCACCAGTGAGGGAAAGGAAAGAAGCAGGTTCGGGCACAAGGAGAAGCTGAGCCATGATGTAATAATCTCCACAAAGTCTTTGCTATTCTCAGAGGGGGACGTGGCAATGGCTTAGGTCAAAATGCTTCCCTTTAGCAGTGGATAGTTCCTGGAGAGAATTGAAGCTGGGGGCTGACTTCAAGCATCATTTCTCGCAACTTGGAAAGAAATTTGAGATCATTCTTTGGCAAGAAGAGAGATTTGGATTGTGTACCCCAAGAATCACTCTAGGAACAGAAGCCCAGCTTTGAACTATCTCAATTTCTGGTTGGATTAGGTGACTTGTATGCCCCTAGACTAGTTGCCTACCAGAATCAAATGTATATTTTCTCTGCAGTAAAATAATGATATCAAGAAACTAAAATTATTTATAATTTGTTTATATACAATGATTTATACAAGCAAAAATAACCAACTACATTAGTAGGCGAGTCCATATGACTGAAATCCAGGAGAAACAAAAAAATAAATAAACAGAGCCAGATGAGTACAATATTGAACACAGACTTTCAAATAACTATCCTTAATATGTTCAAAGAATGAAAAGTTAAGAAAAGAACTTCAGAATAGACTTAGATCTAAAAAAAAAGTTAAATAATAACTCCAAAACTGAAATATAATAACTGAAATTATGGGCTTAAATAGTGGTTTAGATAAAACTGAAATATTAGCTGTCTACAAAATTTAGACTAATGCATATTGGGAGACAAAAAATAGAGAAAATATAGACAAGTGAGAAAGAGATATATATAATCTAGGGGCAGGGGGATCCCAGAGAGTAGAGAATACAATAAAATAATACATGGAGATAATGGTTGAGTATTTTCCAAACCTTACAAAAGAACTCAAACCGTGGATTCAATAAGCATGGTGAACATTAGACATGATGAAGGCAAAGAAAATCACACCAAGCAGACCACAGAAAGATTACTGGGCTTTGGGGGAAGGAGAGACTATGACCAAAAGGAAGAAGGAAGCCAGGGAAAAGGCATACTGCTTTCACAAGAACAACGCGATTTAGGGCTGATTTCTTAAGAGAAACTATGAAAGCCACAAAATAATATAAGGCCATCTTCAAAGTGCTGAAAGAAATTAAGTGCCAAACTAGAATTCTGCATCTTTCAAAACCATGCTGTAAAAAAGAAGGTTAAATAAAGAAATTCAACACATGCTCACGTGCTCAGAGGTGGAACTTTTGGAAGGTGATTGGCTCCCAAGGGCCCTAACTGCACCAGGGATTGATCCACTGATGGGTTTAGAATTTGATTGCCCTCTCGGGAGGTGATCAAGGTGTAGGAGGTGGGGCCTAGTTGAAGAGAATGAGTCCTGGGGGGTGTGACCTTAGGGACTACACCTTGTCCCTGGCCCCTTCTTCCCTGACTCTTTCTCTTTCCTTCTGCTTCTGTAACAGGATTAATGAGATAGGAGTTAGAATCCTATTTGGCAGTAAGGACTCTGGCCCCAAAATGGGGTCAGGAAGCCTACAGCAGAGTTGACTGAGTCAAGACCTCCAGGGATCTTACAGGAACATCTGCCAGGTGCCCTTCAGGTCTCTGGAATCTCCCCAAGGAATGATCAGGCAGGCCTTTGGCTCAAGGCCACATGGGCCCCGCATGAACACCACATAGATTGGAACCTGAAGTATGTAGTCTCCTATAGGGAGAGATTATATTGCATACAATGGCCCAAGCTCCCTCCTAAATGCTTTTAAAAGCCCCTAGACAAATAGCCCTGGTGGGTAACCTGCTGAGAGCCCTCTTCTGGCTAGCTTTATTTCCTTGCCTCTATGTCTTTTACTTTCTTGCCTTTACATCTTTTCAATAAAGTTGCTTCCCTCTTCTGTGGTTTCATTGTTCATCACTGTGGGACACAGCCCCAGCATTTTGGGGACACTTCCTGATTGCATGAAGTGAGCAGAGAACTTGTTATTCTCAGACATTTTGTTATGGCAAAGACCAACACGAACACTGAAAGAGTTAATCACCGGTGGACTTTGCTAGAGAAAATATAAAAAGAATTCTTTAGGAAGAAGGATAATATTACTAGACAGAAGCCAGGAGAGGCAGGAACAAAACATAATACAAAAAAGAAAATTATGTGTGTTAACCTAAATAAATGCTGACTGTATAAGGCAGTAGTAATAAAGCCTAATAAGTTTTAAATATAGTGAGAATTAAAAATACATGAGAGCTTATAAATATGGGAGAAAATAAATGAAACTAAAATCTTCTCTAGTCCTTGAATTGTCCAGAAAAAAGTAGAAGTTCTAATTTATTTTTAACCTTAGTAAGTAAAGGATCCATATTATAACACATCAATCATTTTCAAAATAAGTAAGTAGCAAATTAATTATTTCTCAAAGGGCAAAGAGAGAATCAATCCACATTTATGAATTGCACAAAAGACAATGGCTAATAAAGACTCTGGAACCATGAAAATGGTGTAAAATAGCAGGAATCTGGAAATACAGAAGACATGCCAGTGATCCCGTTAGAAACTTTAAAGGCAGTGAGAGCATATTTTGCTTCTTGGTCTGCAGAAAGTCTCTAAATTTTGTCATTTAAATCTCTCTACATTTGGATAGCTCATCTTGTTCCCAAGCTTCCTCATTTAGCATATCCCAACACATAGAAGGGACTAGAGGGTTAGGAAGAGAAATAATTGAAGTACCAGGCTGTCAGAGGCTTAATTGTGTCCCTGGCCAAAATCATACATTGAAATCCTAACCCCCGATATTAAGTCAAAATGAGGTCATCAGAGAGGGTGTGATCCAATACGCCTAGTGCCTTTATGAAAAGACTAGGACAGGGAAACACACAGAGGAAACATCACCCAAAGTCATGAAGAAGGTAATGACCCACAAGCCAAGGAGAGAGGCCACAGAAGAAAACAGCCCTCTTGACACCCCGATCTCTGACTTGTAATCCCCAGAAGTGTGAGAAAATATATTTAGCCGCACAGCCTGTAGGACTTGTTAAGTCAGCTCTAGAAACTAACACATTGAGATGCTCCCACCATGGCCAAATATGCAGCAACACTGTCCCTTCTCATCATGGAGCCTGCATCTCCTCCCACTCACAATTCCCCCTCCCTTTCTCAGGTGGAGTTGAGACCAGCGCTACTGTTCACTCTGCGCTGTGTCTCCCCGCAGACAGCCTCCTGCCGGGGGCACACACTGCCTTTACACCATCTTCACCTCCCACTGCCCTCCAAACATCAAATTCAATTTATTGCTGGTCTAGAATGAAACTGGGGCCAGATATGTTTATTGAAGAGGAAAAAAATCAAAGAGAAAGAACCCAGAACAGTCAAGACACCACCCTTCCATGTCCCACCACACCTGTGGCCCCTTTCTGTTTGAGCAACAGCTCAGTCTTCTGCATCTGTCTTTGCTACAAACATGTCTATAATTATGTTTTTATAACATATAAATATGTAAATAGACACCTTCTCAACTGCAGTTCTCACACTGTTCCTTCCTTTTCTCCTAGGTGCTGTCCTGCTCCGGAGCCCTAGGGGATGACCATTTGTCCTTGTGACTTTACCACATAGAGGTTTGTCCCCATCACAAAAAAGTCTTTGAAGAATGGCATTGAGAACTGTTCCCCTTATGTAGAGCTGAAGACCAGCATATCAAGACCTTGCCTCACAAGGATTAGGGCTGGCCTCCATATTTCTTGAAAATACACAAGCAAACAGAGACTTCCTCTGTTAGGATGTGTGAGAACTCAGAGTTAACAACAAGGTGGAGAACCAGTATTTGTAAGAACTCGGAGTTAGCCATGGCTGGCTAATGCCAAGCACCCAGGAATTCACCCACAGAATGCCCCCCAGAAGGGCCATGCCAGAATGACCCAGCTCCAATTGCATGGCATGTGCATGGGATAGTGTGCTCTGCATATTCTAGCAAAATTCTCCTTTCGACTTCCAACTGGTATAGCCAATACTTTCTCTATTTGTCATTATACTTTAGAGAATGTAGGTGGTATTGCTGTTTTTTGTTGTTGTATACTGAAATTTTAATGTATAGGATATAAAGTAATGTTGTATGTATACAATATGGAATGATTAAATCAAGCTAATGAACATGTCTACCACCCTGACTAGTCATTTTGTGGTGAGTGCAGGAGAAATTTCGGCTCTTATGTATCACAGTGCTGGCTAGAGCTCCGTCAGCCTGCCGCTCCCTGCTGCCCCGGACATGGAGGCAGAGGTTAGTGGGCACTGTATGTGACGCCACTCCAAGCTCCTGCCCAATTCATACAGATCACTGTTGCTGTTTAAGGCTTTCTCAGCATTTTTAAAGTTTTCCTTGTGTAAAGCCAAGTAACATCTGTTCACAGCCAGCCACTTCATTATCACCAGATGTCCCAGCAGCAAAGCCCAGACCCTGGCCAGGGAGGGTTGCGGGTCCAGCAGTAGCTTCTCTCTCCTCCTCATGCACCCTCACCCAGTTCAGGAGCCCCCGCTGCACAGGAATGCAGAGAGAGGCTGTGTATATTAGCAATGCAGAATACTGGACTTCAGTATGCCATTTGAATGCATGCATGCAACACCTTTAGATCATACCCACCTCCCCGTCTCCTCACCTTCTCCTCTCCCCTCTGCCCAACCTCTTTCCTCTTATCTAGTTGTCTCTCTTTTACTTTCATGCCATCGTTCTTTTTTCTAGGTGTCTTAGTTACTTTCCTTGTTGCTGAGACGAAATACCTGAAACCCAAAGTTGAAGGAGGAAAGGTTTATTTCAACTCACAGTTTGTAGAGGTTTCAGTCCATAGTTAGCTGGCTCCAAGGCACAGTAGCATGGCAGAGGGCAATGCAGAGGAGAACAGTTCATGGCAGGGCAGGCAGGAGACTGCAAGCTTCAAGCAACAAGCGAGTACCCTCTTTCTGTCCCTTATATTTCATCCAAGCTATATGCCCTTGGGGAAGGTAGCACTCCTACTCTCATCCTGTAGAACAATCAACTCAGAAGATATGAAGATCTAAATGTGAAAGCTTGAAGCTGCTAGAAGAAATCAGAGAAAATACTCCACTCTTGACATTGTATTAAAGAATTCTAAGAACCCACCTAGGAAGGAAAGCAAAACTTGACAAGATCTCTCAACACTACAGTTAAGGAGAGGTTGAACAGGAACCCGGCTCCAGAGCTCCCATCTCCAAACTCATTACAGTGATTTATCATCAGCGACACTAAAGGACAGTCACCTTCACTGCTGGGCTCACATGTTGGAGGCATTTCAGGTCTCAAATTCAGTAATGCTTATTTGTATCAAGTGGGAATAATTTATGGCCACAAATTAATAAACTTGAATATGTGCCATTTGAGTCAAAATTTAAAAATTAAAAATACCACTAGTAGGGAAACGGGAATAGAATTTATGAATGTTGGTGTGATTGATAAGTGACACTTACGATGTTGTGGGAACAATGACCCCATCCCCAGGAAGAGGTCTTCAGTGTGGACAGCTGTTACGGCTGGTATCTCGATGTCCACCCATAGCCTCATACTCTCATAGATGGGCCTTTTCGGAAGTCCCTGGATCTAGGGTGTGTGATACTGGATTAAGGGTGTGTGGTACTATATTAGTCCACTGACTGGAATTATCATAGTTCTGGGTGTGGCTGAACAGATTTACTGAAAACAGAAGCCCCTCCCTGGTGGGCAGCACCAGAAAGGCTTGTAGCTTAGATGGGATAAGAGATGGAAGGCAGGCTGCTGCTGCTTCTGCTGCCTCCTGCCTGCCCTGCCATGGATTGCTTCTCCTCTGGCTTGCCTTCTGCCACGCCACCCTGCCTTGAAGCCAGCTGACTATGGACTGAAACTTCTACAAACTGTGAACTGAAATAAACTTTTCCTCCTTTAACTTCTGGGTGCTGGGTATTTTGTCCCAACAATAAAAAAGTAACTTAGACAACAGCCGTGTCACTGCACCTCAGTCTACACATGCTTATGCACATTGAACATGCACATGACTCCATGAGCCTGGCTCTGATTTGTTTTACCTATCACTAGAAGGGGTTCCCAAAATATTTAGGATTGTCATCCCTCTCTGTGTCTTATTAAGAAGATACTTTTACTTAAAAGAACCTCTTCCCCCAAAGGAGAAATTCTCACAGAAAAGAAAATAAGGGGTTTTTTCTGGCTTCTTCTGAGTAGTCTACAACCAAGATTAACCAATGTAATCGGAGGACCACAAGAGATGAGACACTTTGCTTTGGGGACAAAAATATTTATGATGAAAATATGTTTCAAATTTTTTTTTAAAGAAAAACTTCTACTTTAATGAAAAACTTCTACCCACAGAAAAACAACCTCCAGGGGCCTTGTTGAAAACTGTTAAGATAAAATATATTCCACATCTTACTCTTCACAAAAAGGCTTATTATATTCACTTCCATTAACTTTGTCCTCAGGGTATTTCTGATGTCTGCAAAACATATTACAGCCATTTCCAGCTGGATGATTTTGCAATGCTGTCACTGAATTAAACTCAAGAAATGACTAAGGCTGTGAGGCAGCACTGGAGGACCCCATGAGGCACCCAGGGCCCAGTGGTTGAGAAGGCAAAGGTGGTAGTCTCCTGGTTCCCACACCAGAGCAGACAGGAGGGGGCCAGGGTCATCCCGGGAGCTAGATCTTTGGGGAGAAGTATCACCCTCTGGGGGATCCAAGTCAGCCCTCTCCTTGCCACATGCCACTGTGCCCTGCACCCTTTCATCATCATCTTACAGCTCCCTTTCCCACAATCCTGAACATTCTGCTCCCCAAAAATCAAGCTCCCTGTCCCAGACAGCCCTGTCCACTGAGTGGGGACCCATATTTCCTACATGTCCTCACTGTTCAGTGTGACGGGGACTGTGGGTCTGTCCCCAGTGCAGGAGGACGAAGGCTAGAGAGGGTGTGGCTGAGGAAAAAGGGTGTGACCACGTCCATCTCCTCTGCCCACCTGAGAGCCCTGTGCCACACAGGTGGCCTGGACCACGGGTTCTAAGGGTCACTTCTGTGTGGCTCCACTACCTGCACCCAGAAACAGCACAAGACCCCCCTGTAGTTAGGAGCACACTGAGCCCTTCCATGGATCATGATGTTAAAGCCACCTCTTCTGATCTGTTACAAGTATATGACCATGTTCAGAAACACATAAAATGAGAAAGAATAAACAGCATTCACTGTCACCACCTTGGCACTTCAGAGGGGAAGCCACAGGGGGACTGGAAGCCTGGGCCCCAAGGCCTCGGGGTCCTGACCTGGGGCCACCACAGGCCAGGCAGAGGGACAGCCACACTGGTGCCTCTGCACACCGGGCCTGGACACAGCTCCTCTGAGCCAGGGGAGGAAGGAAGCCTCCGGGTCACTCACAGAGCTGCAGGGCCCTGAAGCTGGGGTGCGGGGAGGCCAGGACAGGTACATACCCCGGACCTCAGAGGTCCCACAAGCCCAGCCTGGGCAGAGGTGGGGTTGAGTCAGTCACTGGGTCCAAAGAGCCCGCCACGGACCCACTGTCCAGAGGGCAGCACAGCGCTGTGGGTGGGAGAGCAGGTTAGAGCCCTTTGACAGCATGCAATGGCCAAGCATTGCCACCTACGCCATGGGTCTAACCCTCCATTTGGAGATTCTTTGAAGTGGGAGGGGAAGGAGAAACAGAGGAATGGAGGAGGGAAAGGGGATGAGAAAAGAAAGAAAACAATGAGAAGGGGCAACAGACGGAAGGAGTGGGGCGGCTGGGAGGGGTAGGAACGAACGAATAAAGAATTGAGATGTGTCAGTGCAAGAACCGCTCCCGGGATGGTGTAATCGCTATGTGCTGTAAACAAGGAGTATAAAATAAGAAACAAGAATTTCTTTCAAAAACCAGCATCAGACGACCACAGAAGGACCGGGAAAGGCCCGCTGCCGCCAAGGCCAGTGCTCCCCAGGCCCGCTGCGGCCCCCACTCCCCGACCGGCTAGTGAGAGCCTGGGAGGGCACGTACAGGAAGCGGGATGCATGCCGGAGAGGCCGGCCGGCCGGCCAGTGGGGGCATGGGGCTGGGGGCCAGGGCTGGGCCGGGCGCCGGCCGAGGGAGCTGCAGGGACCGCAAGAGAGGACCCTCTGCCTCCACTGAGCTCCTCCCTCCTGGTTCACAGTGCTTGGGGATCGGCCTCAGGCCTTTCTGCTGTCTTGGTTCCTGCTTCAGTGCAGATCCCGGAAGGGCTGTACTTAGGTTGAGTTTACCGTTTTCAAGGGTCTCCGCCTGCACCGCCAGGCTGCTTTCCAAGAGCAATGCAGCAGTTTCGACCCAGCCGAGCCCCGCTTCGAAAACAACGGCTCCTCTTGGTCCCATTCGTGGGAAGTCGCTCGGATTCCAGGACAGCCACCGCGTCCTGTGCATGCAGGCAGGGACGGCACGCCCGGGACCCTCGCGTCTGAGCCAGGCCTGAGCCCCTTGTGCTGCCTCGAGTGTGACTGCAGGGCCACAGCGCTGGCGCCTCCCAGGGGGGTGCGGGCGGCCACCACCAGGCTCGCGTGCTGCTTCTCCTCGTATGAAGCGGGACTAAGAAGCGGGGGCCACCGTGCAGACTGGGAGAACTGGCTCGGGAAGCGCTCAGCACCTCACGCCTAGGAAACACGCGCTGAGGTCGCTGCTGCGTTTGGCTCCTAAATTCCTTCTTGGCTCCTCCGTCTTTACTCCCTCAGCGCTGGTGAGATGCCCGGACTAAGGCAGCTAAACACCTGTTAGGGAAATGCTGAGTGAGGCTATGCTCACATTTCATGCTCTAAACTCCCCCGTCAGCGGGGCGGAAAGAACTCCTCGTGGGAAATGGTGCGGATCGCTGGGGTACACAGCGCAGGCGCAGGAGCGCCACGGAGGAGACGGGACAGAAAGCAGCCCCCTGGGAGCCTGGTGCCCCTGAGCCCCTGGGAGACGGGGGCATGGCGTAGGACAGCAGAGCAAAACTCCAGACGGATGAGGAGGTTACACCAAGCACACAAGCCAGGCGTGGTGGCACAGCCTGTAATCCCCGCAGTTTGGGAGGCTGAGCCAGGGGGTGGCAAGTTCAAGCCCAGGCAATTTAGCAATTTAATGAGGCTGAAATTTAATTAGCAATTTAAGTTCCCAACACCACAGTGAGCAGAAGGCGACCGGCCAGAGGAGAGGGCCCACACACCGGTTCCTGCTTCCTTTGCATCTCAGCACCAAGACCCTGAGCCCAGCCCACGCCCAGGGCCCAGCCCCAAGGAGATGCATGAGCGGCAAAGTTTAATTTCATCATAGCACTTAGAATTTTGCTAATCTGGTGTATTAAAACCTGACATCCTCTTTTGTGTTATGATTTCTATGATGAATTGCCAACATGAACATTTTTAATCAGCTATTTCTATGTCTTTCACAAGACGCCTGTGCACAGCCTTTGTACGTTTATGCGCTATACAGTTTCTTTGGGAAGTTGCAAAACCTCCTCGTGAACTGAGCACCGTGCTCCACTGCAGCTGCTGAGATTTCTCCCTCCAGATGTTGGGCACCCCGTGTGTCACACATTTAAGAAATGTCCTGATAAGTGACTTGTCACTGTTCTCCAACTAGTAGCAAAGCCCAGAGAAAGGCCCGTGTGTTCAGGATTGAGTCCATGTTCTTTTAATTTCCCTTTTAATTTTGAATTTTCCAGGCTTAAAACCCAAATTCTGCTCCAGATAACTGTACTCATTTTCACCTCTTTGGATCATTTCACTATCCACTCCTTTACAGATGTATCTACCTTGGTTCTGCAGTCACCTCGCATTTCTCTAAGATTATACTTTTTAGTAAAAAGTGTGCTGCTTGTCTACACTGGCTCGTTGCTCCAGAAGCTTTGGGTTTTGCCGCCATTGCTTCCGGACAGCTGCGGACCTGTCTGTCCTGGTAGCAGCTTCCTGCAGTGTGGTGGGGGTGGGAGGTGAGAGCGACCCCAGCTGTGGGGATTCGGGAAGGCGCAGAGCTCACTCTTGAGAACGCCAGCTTTCATCTGCCTGCAAGGACTTTAAAACACAGGCCATGGGCTTTGGCCTGCTCCCTTCTGGTGTGGCTGCACCATACATCTTGAAAGTAAGTTCTGTTACTCTTCCAACTTTGTTCTTCATTCTCAAAGTTGTTTTGGCTGTTCTATGTCCTTTTATTTTCCATTTGAATTTTATACTCAACTTGTCAATTTCTACAACAAACCCTTTTGGGATTTCAGTTGGCCTTTGGTTTTGGGGTTGCACTGGCTGCCTTGGCCAATTTCAAGAGGAAAGACACCCTAAAAATAGCGAGTCTCTGACTTGAATATGATGTCTCCATTTCTAAGGTATTTGTTAGTTTCTCTGATCAACACTGCACAGGTTTGTGAACCTTTTGTTGCATGTAGTCTAGGTGTTCAACATTATTTGAAGCTACTGAAAACATAGTGTCTTAAAGATTCAATTTCCACTTTTGCTGCTTATATATAGAAATACAATCATTTTTTAGATGTTGATTTTTGTAAATAGCAACCTTGCTACTCTTGTTCAGTAATTCTGTCACTTCTGTATAGATTCCATAAGCTTTTCTAGGTAGAAGATGTCATCTGAAAATAGAGATATTTTTAGTTTTTCCTTCCCATTCTGAGCAACTTTTATTTCTTTTTCTTGCCACTTTACCATCACCTCCAGAACAAGGCTGAATAGGACTGATGGAAAAGGTGTACCTGTGGTTTCCCTGAACTGAGGGGTCACGTTACTTTTATGTTCTCGTGGTTCTGGAGGCCAGAAGTCTGAGATAAGGTTGGGCAGCATTGGTTCCTCTCGAGTCCTCTTCCCCGGCCTGGTAGGTGTCCACCTGTGTGCGTGTCTCTGCCTACCTGGCTTGGGGCTCAGGAGAGCGGTGCCAGTTGCCTGCATCGACAGCCGGCTGCAGCTCTCCTCTGGGGCGACTCCCCAGCCCAGGTGACACGGGACACAGGTGCCACTTCTCCAAGAGGCCCCGCAGGTGCTGCCTGCCGCAGGCCCGTCCCTGCACACACTCACGGCACTGCGTTTTGCTGTCTGTTCCCGGAGAGTGAGCGCCTGCCTGCGAGGACTGCGCTTCCCACACCATCTGCCCGCAGCGCTGCCCTGGCTGGAGGCTGGCCGCGCGAGGGGCTGCACAGATGCAGAGTGACCCCTCCTGTCTTACCGCGTCCGGTGTATGGATGTTAAGCCAAGGGCCAGTGGTGGCTATCTGCAGTCAGCGACACCCCACGCTGAGTCTGGCGGCAGCAGCACTGTGGATCAGTGTCACCTGTTCCGGCTGACCGTCGGGCCACGGGGAGACCCGGGGCTTCTCTCTGCTACCAGGGAAGGAGCATCTACAGAAGGAAGGGAAGGAAGGAACATCTCACTGCTGCTTGTCCCCGCCCCTGCTCCTGCTTCTGTGTAGGAGCCTTGAGCTCTACCTGTACCGGAAGCACGACTTAGGGTTCAGGTCTTGACCCCCTCAAGCCTCCTGCACTCATGGGCGGGGCTTTGGGTAGGTGACAGGAGTTTGAGGCTCACAGCTGACCTGCTGTTAGGAGGTGGCATCTGGTGGGAGGAGGGGATCTCTGGGCAGTGGCCTGGAAGCGGCTCCCTTCCCCGCTCTGCCCTCTGCTCTCTGCTTCCTGCCCCCCATGCCCTGAGCAGCGCCCCTCCACCAGACTCTCTTTGGAACCAGCCAACTCTGGACTGAACTGTGAGCCAGAATAAACCTCTCCTCCTTCAAATCGTGGTGTCAGGTACTGAGTCCCGGCAACAGGAAAAGTGACTAGGGCAGCATGGATTATCAGAGAAACCTGAAAATGAGACATGGGGTGTAAAGAACAACAAAGCAGAAAATGAAGACGAGGCCCCAAACTCGTTTCTTTTCTTCTCTGTCCAGGCCCTGTGCCTTGGTGACCGCAGGACGCAGACGCACATTGTCTTGGGTGGGAGCTGTTCGGGCTGTACCTGTCCCGCCAGGCTCCTCTGCCTGCTTTGCACTGGCTCCTGCCGCGTCTGCGGGACACTGGCTCTCTGGGGCTGCGCCCACACTGCAGAGGGCGGCTGTGGTCCTGGTGACCCTGGGTGATGAAGACTCACTGATCAACAGTTTCCAACAAACCGTCTTTAAATCCAGGCCGTTTCTGCCCTTCTCCTTTTGCTACATGTGCTTTCAAAGGTTTAGATGAAGCCACCGGGAGACCCTCTGGGCCTGGAGACTGTTCCTGGGAGGATCTTACATTGGATTTGTTCTGAAAAGCTGGTGTATGTCCAGTCAAACTGGACTTTTCAAAGGATTTATCTGTTTCATTCAAAATCTCACTTTTGAGGGCATGAAAGTTTTTTTTTTTACTTTTCTCTGGTCTTAAGTTTATTTCTTTTTTGTTTACCTCTTGTTTTTATAGCTTTGACTCATTTTTCTCCTTCCTTTGGTATTGATGTAGGTGTTCAGAGCTTGACTTTCCTCCAACATTTCGTCAGTGCACCCCGTGGACTGATAGGTGGTATTTTCATTTTCTCTATTTCTCAGAAATTCCATTGTACTTCCCCTTTGCCCCAGAACTAAGAGACCTTTAAGTTCTCACATAAAAGGGCCTTTCCTTCCTTATTTGTAGTTTTTACTTCTATTTTTGGATTGTGATTAAACCATGATGCTTGTTCTATTGCATGAAAATATTTGCTTCATGTAATTTTTGACCAAAAGTTCAGCATAATCAGTTTTCATTTCATGCTCGCTTGAGCAGGGGTAGAGTCCACTATCAGGGACAGTGTTTGGTATGCGTCCACTAGGTCACCTTGTGCTGTTCAGATATTTCCTAACCCCCGTGTGGGCCCCTGGCCTGCACTGTCCTGAGAGTGTGGCACTAGTGTCCTGTTATCAGTGTGTTTCTGCTTATTTCTTCTGCACTGCCTACGATTCATGTTTTATGCAGGCCATGGGGTTATTTGATACCTGATGCTCATGACTGTTACTTCACTGCAGAAAGAGATTTTTTGCATTGTAGAATATCCTCTGTCTCTTTAAATGTGTTATTGGCTTGAAGTCTACTTTGACATCAGGATTGTGACCTCTGCTTTTTTCGAACCTGTTTCATTTCTGACTACCCCTTTGGTCTTTAAGAATTATATTTTATATGCTGAGAAATGGAAAAAATGAAAATAAAGTCTTTGTAAATAGGAAAGGGTGGAGGGGGTGAAGGGAGGGCCAGGAATGGGGAAAAAATAAGAACCAAGACGCATTATGTAAAGGTACAATTCCCAATGAGAAATGTAATTGTGTTGTGTACCTAAAATGTACCAATAAAAGAATTTAATTTAAAAAAGAATTATATTTTATGCGTGTATGTATGTGTGTATGAGTGTGTGTGATATAGTAGAGTTAGGTTTTACTTCATATACCAATTTAAAAAATTTTTCACGATGAGATAATTTCAGCCTATTCCCATTTATTGATGTGACTGTAATGTTAACTCTCAATTATGCCTCGTTATATTCCTTTGTGATTACTATGTGAAATCTTTCAAATTTAATATGCTTTTCCCTTCTATATTTGATATATCTTCTCTGATATTTTTTCTGGTACCAGGGATCGAATTCAGGACCTGGCACTTGTGAGGCCCTACTGAGCTACATCCCTGGCCCACCTTCTCCGATCTTTAAGTCATTTTATTTTGGTGTTTAGGAAAGTTTTAACTTTTATTCTGAGTGGTTACCTTTTTATGAATGCATTTTACAGTGCTCCCAGCCTCCTTCATTGTTACCTAGGTTTTAACATTGGTCAGGCCTGATGGTGTCCTCTGGCCTCCACCTACATCCTGTGTAGCAGTTAATGATCACATTTGACTCTCTCTCCTGTCCTCTGCTGTGCTGTGGAGTGGGAGATAGGTGAGTACTTCCAAGGCCATGTGCTCAAGCCTTGGTCCTCAGTCTGTGGCTATTGGGAGAGGGTGGAACCTTTAAGAGGCGGGGCTTGGTGGGAGGAAGTGAGGTCACTGGGGCGTGACCTGAAAGGGGCTATTGGGATCCTGGCCCTTCCTCCTTCTGTTTTGTTCCCAGGCTCCTCCTTCATGCCCTCTCGCCATGAGTTATGGTGCCTCCACAGGCCCAAAGCAACAGGGCCCAGTGACCATGGACCGAAACCTCTGAAACCGTGAGCCCAAATAAACCTTTCCTCCTTAAAAGTTGATTGCCTCAGGTATGTTGTCACAGTGGCGGGAAGCTGACTCACACCCCTGGCTTCTCAGTTGTGCTCTGTGACTGTGGCAGGATGTGCATCTCTCCTTTGTTATTGCTTAGCCCATCACCCACTCCTGGTTGACTCTGACCTCTGTGGCTGAGATGCCACTGTGGGTCCTGCAGGTCTCAGTCTGTTCCTGGTGGGGTGTTCCCTGTCCTTCTAGAGTTGTGGAAGGGCCTGTGTGGGTGGCATTGGCTTCACTCTGGGACTGAAAGTGGTTCTCCCTGGCCCGGAGACTTGAGAAACAGCTGAGTGGGCTGTTACGTGCTTCGTTTACACTTTCAAAGTTTTGTAAAAATGCTGTTCTGCTGTTGTCTTGCTTTGTAGTTGTTTTTGAGAAGTTTGAGGCCAATCTAAGTTTTTGCCTTTGGAAGCTATTTTGTCTTTTTGCCTGGAGGTCCCCAAGGACATTCACTTTCTTCGAGGTCTGAGGAGGACAGGTCTGACTGGTGATCATTCTGGGCCAGTCTCTCTTTGTATCTATGAGGCTCTTTTAATTTGTAGACTCAAGTCTTCTTTTATTTATGGAAATATTTGTTGGGTTATTTTCTTAAATATTAGTTTCTTTCTTTTTAATTTCTAATTAATTAATTGTGTGATACTGGGGATTGAAACCAGGGTGGCCTTTACATTGAGCTACATCCAGCTTTTTACTTTTTTATTTTGAGACAAGGTCTTGCTAAGTTGCTACCTTAGTTACTTTTTTCTTGTTGTGGAGACCAAACACCCTCCACCCCAAATTAAAGGGGAAAGGTTTATTTGGCTCCCAGTTTATAGTGGTTTCAGTCCATAATCAGCTGGCTCCAAGGCCGGGTGGCACATGGCAGAGGGGCAAGAGTTCATGGCTGCAGAAGACAGCAGACAGGAGACCTCGACAGCATCTCTCTGCCCCTTTTATCCAGACTACTTAGGGTGGCAGCACTCCCCACCTTAACCCTATGCTCTCGGGCCTAGCACTGCACTGTGAATCACACCCTCTAGATTCAGCCACCTCTGAAGTATCCCACCTCACTGGCACGAGGCTTTGGGAGGGCAGCTAAAAGCAAGCCCTAACAATTGTGGAGGCTGAGCTTGAACTTGCAATCCCCCTGTTTCAGCCTCCCAGAGTGTGGGATTAAAGCCATGCACCTCCATGTTCATCTTATTTTTATTTTTATTGACATACGTTAATTGCACATTTTAGTAGAAGTCAGTGTGATATTCCCACACAGGCGTACAGGATGTACTAATCAAGTCCAACCTCCCTTTATTGGTCTCTGACACCTTTCCAAACATCTAATCATTGTTGTCCTCTGAAGCTGGCTTCTTGTAGCTTCCACATATGAGGCAGAACATGCTGCACTTGCCTTTCTGTGTCTGGCTTGTTTTACTTCGTGTACTGTCCTCCAGTTCTACCCATTTTTGTGGAAATGACAAGATGCCCTTCTTCTTATAGCTGTTAAGACTCCATTGTGCACATAGACCACATTTTCTTTATCCATTTATCTGTTGACGGACACCTAGGCAGATTTCATCTCTTAGCTATTGTGACTAGTTACATGCGATACAAGAAACTGAAAAATAATGAGCAAGTGATCTGACACGTCTCAAAAGAAGAAATTCTAATGGCCATTAAATTTATGAAAAAATGCTCAATATCATTAGCCACCAGGGACATGCAAATCAAAACTACAGTGAAATACTATCTTCTCCAGTTAGTTTCCTCTTAAATTGTTTTGGTTTTTTTTGCAGAGAATCAGTAAAGCGAATGTTCAGCTTCCTTTGCTTATCTTTGATTTCAATTATGTTTTCTCTGACCCTTTTTATTCATCTTGAACCTGATTTTCATTCTCTCGGTTGTTTTATGCTCTTCTTCAATACTTTTCTAAAGTGTCATTTAAGATGATCTTTTCCTGATTATCTTGTGAATTAATCCTGCTTTCAGATAGGATTTTGTTTTATTCTTTCCTTTTCTGAGTTCATTGTCCACAGAGTGATTTGAATACGGAAATTCTAAGAACTCTTTAATTATTTTCTAGTTTTATGCCTTCATAGAGCTAGTGAAGCCCTTGCCAAAGTGTTTTTTGTTTGCTGGGTAAGAACAAGGGTTCCTTCCAATGACAGGTATCTACCTTCTAGGGTCGTGACAAGCGGTAAACGAGTTAGGAATGCAAAGTGCCTGGAATAGGGGTTGGCAATTTTTTTCTGTGAAGGGGAATAAATGCTTTTCGCCTTGTGGGTCCTGTGTTATTTGTCACAACTGTTTTAATATGAAAGCGCCATAGACAAGCTGTGAATAAATGCAGGACTGTGTGATGGATTTTGGTTGCTTCTACTCTCAGGCCCTCTGGCAATCCTCCTCTGGGCTCGGTGACACCATGCAGATCTCTGCAGCAACGGAAAGGACGGGCAAGCCACGGAGCCTCTAAAGCAGGGCCTTGGAGCTACAGAAGTGCACTCCGTGCCAACTCACCCTGCTTCCGATGCAGAGAAGCCGGAAGGGACCATGGGGGCAATCTCTTCCCTGTGTGGGCGCCGCCCCAGGTACTGAACCAAACGTAGGCGGGAGTCCAATGAACTGACAGTGCTGACATCAGGGAAGAGCAGCCAGGGGTCTGGGTGGCTCAGAGACGACACCGGAAGAAACTGATTGCGCTGCATGGTGAGCTTTGACCCCCGAGGGACATGGAATGTCTTGCTGAGCTCTGTTGATCTTGCAAGTCCTGTTTGCCTCAAGACTGTCCTTGCTTCCCAGGTTGCAATCCAGGCAGGCCCTGACACAGCTAGACAATCTGCGGACTGGCATTGGGGAGTCCCAGCAACTGTGTCATGTCCACACCCTCCTCCCATGCTGGCTCCTTGCTGGGGGTCGGGGAGTCGGCTTGACACAGCTAAACCCAAAGGGGAAATGAAAGCAATGCAACATTTTTGCCAGCTATGTTCAGTTTGAACATAGGAAGGATGGCAAGGAAGCATCATCTCCACGTTTGTACTCCAAGGCATCTAGTTAGGGGCAGATGATCACAGACTAATTTCGTTCCGTAATCAGCTTTGGACAGCAGATCAATGTAAGTACATGTGTTTGCTCTGAAGAGGAGGAAAAATGCACACAGCTTGCTGATTGGAAAAGGTCATGTTGGAAATCTCTGCAGATAAGAATCATCTTTACTAGCAACGTTTCAGTGTGAGCTGTGATGGACTGACGTGAGGAAATTTTCATCGTCCTTCAGGTAAAAGTGAAAGTGAGTAAAATTATTCCTATCCATCTTTTTATGAGCGAGTGAGCATTGTTGGCCAATTCAAACACCGGGTGCTTTTGCAGTTTGGGGCAGCAGTGCACACGACAAGATAGGAGTGCACAGAGATGCAAGCCCGAGAGCTCTTGGGCTCTTGCTCTTCCTTCTGAGCTGCCTTCCTTTCCGAGGGTCCGGCTTCGTCAGGAAAGAAGCGCATTCAGCCATGGTTCCCCGTCATGGTTCTTCCCGTTTGTCAGTTGTCTCTGTGATTGGCAGACCTGGTAGACGGGCCTGTCTGGTCACGCCTGCAGAACACTGCCGTGCTGCTGTTTTTACCACTTCATGTGCCCGTCCTGCCTTCCTCCCCGCTGTCTCCCTCCCCCAGTGCCCTTCTTGAATGCCACCATGTCACCGGGTGCTGAGGCGGGCATGCCCCTTCCCAGGCTTCCATGGGACTCAGGCCCGCTGTGGTGGTGTTGGGAGCAGGCCTCACCCTCCCGAGGAGCTGTCACCATCTTTCTGGGAGCCGGCGGCCACAGCCAGTGTGACTTTGTGGCATAAGCAAGCTCTCTGCACCCCACACACTCGCCCCGCCGTGGGACCAGGTGAAGAGAAAGGCCTCGCCTGATATTGGATGTCCTGGCCTCCGGAAGCCTCCGATAGCCTGTTATTGCAACACAACCCTGACAGAGACCCACAGGGCCTGGCTGCACTCCGGGCCTAACCAGCTTCAAACCGGCGCTGTTCACGCCAGCCCTAGGGACACAGCATTCCCTGAGCCGGCATGAAGTGTGACCCTTACAGCCATGCCTCGTCAGGGAGCTGCAGTCTGGGGGTGGTCCAGTTGGATACCCCGAGAGAGGGAAGGATGGCAGGTCGCTGTCACTCAGCCACACTGAGGCCTGCTCAGCACAGCGGCTCTCCCCTCCAGCTAGTGCCTCACCCATGTCCAGGCCACTTGGCCTCTGCACAGTGCTGGAGCGAGGGCCCCCCACCGGGCCCATGTCTCCAGAGGGCGACCGGCCGGGGTCGAGTGGACGAGGCACACGGGTCAGGAAGGCCTCACGGGCCTGAGCTCAGCCCATTTTCCCCGGGGAAGTCTGGGGATCCCGTGGAGGGCTGGCTCCTGGTCACCCCGTCCTCAGTAGCAGAGCTAACTGGTGCTGCCAGGGTCACAGATGACTGCCCTCCTGGCCTCCTGGCCACCTGCGTCTGTCCATTATCCACTTAATGACAGTTCACGAGGCAGCTGCTGAAATGACAGGAACATCGAAACACTGGAGCAGGGTGCGGGGAGAAAGATTGAAACGTGGACAGAAAGAAGAGAGAAGTCGGACGGCTAGGCCTGAGCAGGTCAGAGCCATGCCACGGCTCTTATGGGACAAGGACTGTGGGCCGGCCAAGGAGGTGGACCAGCGCCAGGGCAGAGGCCGGGAAGGACAGACGTCAAGGGCAGCCAGGAGCGGAGCAGGATGGAACTTCGCGGGCTGCTGAGGAGGCGTGGGGTCAGGGTGCAAGCAACTTCACATGGTAAATGGATTTGTTGTTAAAGCTATTTGGCTTTGGCGGCTTGGAAGTGCGTGGGGCTGGAATGATAAAAACCTAGAGCCACAGCTTTTAAAGTGTCTTTCAAGGAACTCTAATTCAGTGGGAGGTTAATAAGGCAGTAAGAGAAAAATTGAAAGAGATTTGTCAGGTACTTCTGACAAAGTTAAACAGCCAAGTGCTTCTCAAACCTTTCATATATACAATATATATGTAACCATAGGTACCCATGAGGGTTTTTATTTCATTTTGTTTTGAGTCAGGGTTTCACTATGTAGTTTAGGCTGGCCTTGAACTCACTATGTAGCCCAGTTTGACCTTGAACTTGTGGTGATGCTCCTGCCTCAGCCTCCTGAGTGCCGGGATTACAGGTATGCACCATTACAACCCACCTCCATGAGGTTTTGTATGAGATGCAAGTTTTCCCTACTTTGTCTTCCTAAAGATCTTTATAAGATGCAGAGTTTCCCTTATTTATCTGAGCAAAACATCATTTTTAACAAACTATCTCATAGTACTAGTCTTCCAGGGGACAAATTTTGGGGGTGTTGCTCTAACCTGTGCAACACTGTCTTAGAAATCAGGCTGAGTGGAGGCACCGTCTTCTGATCTCTGGATTTTTTAGCCAGTGAAGAAAAGGCTAAAGAGTTCACAAAAATGGACATCTACCAACTTCAGAATTTATCTCTCACCTCGACCCAGCACTGGTGCTAAAAGAAAATACTAAATGTTTGAAAACAGAGTTCCAGAAATCGGTGTGCACAAGAAAAGAGAGCAAATTTTCAACACGGCATGTCGGCATTCTGAGAGGTTGGGATGCTCTTTTGGAGACCATTTCTCAATTGGTTTCCGGGAGATGTGGAAGGTAAGGGGACTGGGTGGAAGAAAGGAGCCAGCGACTCTCACTCTTGGGCCTGAGTCTGGGGGTTCTTCACACAGCTGCGAGCAGGGCTGGCCCAGGAGTACGGGGCCTGAGCAGAGGGGTCCAGGCCTGCTGAGTTTGCCTGGAGCAGCGTCTTGGTTCCATGACGAGGATATGGGAGAGCGTAAGGACGGAAGAAGGGCCCGACTGGGACTGGCCTATCTTCCAGGAAGAGGGAGAAGATGTGAGAAGCAACAGCTGCATGGGAAGGTCAGGGACCAATGCCTGCACAACTTGTCACAGAAGTCGGGACTCGAACTCTTCGGGACCTCACCAGACTCACACAAGAGTGAATGATGCCGTGGAAAAAACAATCCCACAAGCAAGGGACAACAGACTCCCAGAGGTGGCGGCCTGTCTCGGACTCTGGGATGCCGTGCGATCCGTTTGTGACCTAGTTTTCTTGTCTGACGCCATGGGCGCAGCCAGGTAACTCTCCCTGCTTCTCGCCTGTAGCACATTAATTCGCTAATTCATGCAGCATGTGTGCAGACCTGCTCTGTGCCCCATGGGGCAGGAGCTCATCGGCTGGATGAAGCAGACTCTTGTTCTCTTGTGGAGCAGGCAAGTGGCAAACAAGTCAGCCACAGTGCAACATCAGAGACTGACACATGGCTGTGAAGGACAGCGGAGTCGCGGAAGGGCGTCTCTGACAGCTGACAGCCGGGAAGGCTGGGATGGAACCCGGCTTTCCAGTCCAGAACCTTGAGGGCCAAACTCGGATGGAGCACTCAGGCTTTCCCAGGAGGCAAGGCCAGGAGCCCGGTCCCCGAGAAGCCTCCCGAGGGCTCCAGAACGCCAGTCACACGACAGCACGGGAGTGTCCAGAGAGCCGTCACCTTGCATATCGAGTGGTCAGTGATCATTTGCATTTGTCCTCCTCGAGGAATTTACAGCCTCTGTAGGTGGATTGTCAAACTGTGTCCCCTCGAGCCCACTACTGGGAGCTGTTGAGGTTAAATTACTAACGAGAGGCTGTATTTATAGATTAGATGAAGCTGCAAAGTCAGGTTTTCTGGAGCATTTAATTAAAATGGTCTATTTAATTTTTCCTTTCTTGCTTTGTTCCTTAGATTATCATCTTAAATTAAAAGTCTTGGCCTCACATTTGTTTGAATTCGAATCACTCCTGTGATTTGCAGGAACAATTATGACCATTTGATTATTGCTGCCACGTTCTGTATTGCTTCTGCTATTTCAGAAGATTTTCCCTCTGATCTTTGGATCTTGTTGTGTATCTGGCAGTTCTTTCTTAGATGTTTTACAGAGGTCTTCTAAGGTCATTTTGGGGGCACTTCATTAGTTGCTGTCAAGTAGCCAACTCATTTCCCAGGGTTGGACAGCAGGAGTCTCATCTGGGAGACTCACTGCCTGTGCTTGGGGAGGTCACACAGGCCAGGCCTGGGGGTCAGTACAGGGGACACTGTGCAGCTCAGCCCCCGGCAGACAGGTGTATCAGGAGCGGGGACCCCTGGGCAGCAGAGGGGCAGCCCTGAGGAGCAAAGACAGCCTGGAGAGTGAGCGGGACCTCTGGCAGCCCATCATCCCACGGGGGATTAATGTCCAGAACATACAAACACCTCAAAGCCTTGACTCAGAAAAGGCAATCTAATGAAAAAATGACCAATGACCTGAACAGACACTTCTCCAAAGAGGACATACAAATGGCCGATAAATACATGACAAACACTCCAGCAGAGATATGCAAATTATAGCTACCACAAGATTTGGTCTTGCCCCAATTATCATGAAAAACAAAAAGATGCTGGTGATGATGTGGAGAACAAGAGACTCTTGTATGCTGTCAGTGGGCTCATAACGAAGCACAGCTGCTACGGGAATCAGCATGGGGGTTTCTCAAAGAACTAAAAGCAGAGCTTCTGAATCCAGCCAGCCGTGCCCCTCCTGGGTCTGTAGCCAAAGGAAACGAAGCCAGCACATGCGAGACATTTGCACGCCCATGTCCACTGCATACTGGCCAAGACGGAGCCAGCCTCGTGTCCACTGCCAGATGAATGGGAAAGAGCATGCAGCCTGTGTGATCAAGGAGAATCCTGCCATGTGCGGGCAAGTGGATGGAACTTGAGGACATCATGTTAGGCAAAACAGACCCAGAAAGACAAGTGCCACCTGTTTTCTTTCATATCATTTGTGGAAACTGAAAAACCTCCTGAAAGTGGGAGAGATGGAAGGGACTGGGAAGGGGTGGGGACCAGAGGGAGGGAAGAGGGAGAGGGACGGACTAAAGCCAGGGCGTGCACGTGGGACATACCCAGTGCACTGGGGCCATTTGTACATCTTACCTGCTGATGATGATAGAACCAAGTAGGAAGACACTGACAGCTCTTTCACATTAACTATTTATCCTCCCTTCTCATCGTGGGCTTCCGTCTAAGATTTGATTCATCACATATCAAAATGTGGAGAGATGTCTCGTCTCTTCCAAAAGCTGATCTCATTTGAGTCTAGATTCTGCCATGAAGAAAAGACGGGTTTAGAGGGGCATAGTGGTTCGGTCCTGCGTTTGAAGAGTTCCCTGCCATCTCCCTGTGGTGCAGTTGGCTTTGGTTTTATAACAACTCTTCTTGCTGCTCTGAGGGGGTTACCTGGGATGCCAGCACTGCAGTGTCAGTCTCCACACCTGGAAGGGTGTGGATCCGCGCACAGGAGAGGCAGGCTCGGCACACTGTCTCCCTGTTCAGGGGAGTCCTGGGCCCTTCCAACTGTACACCTGGAGACTGAGGGACAGGCTGAAGTGCGATCTTGCCTGTGGTGTGTCCTGAGGACTTCAGCTGGGGACAACGGGACTCCGCAGGGGCAGAGACGGGGGTGCGTCGAGCTGGACATGAGAGCGTGGGCCTCTCTGCCTCCCTGTGTACAGCTGTCTGGCGGGGCTCATCACCCAGAGGCTGCATGGAGACAGCAGCAGTGGTGAGGCTCTGAGCTGCCCACGTGATCAGGTTGCACCAGGATTCAGGAATTTGGCAGAGCAGTACACAGTTAGACATCTTCAGATCTGTCAGATGCCTTGGGCTTTTTAGAGATCCATTCCTACCAAAGTTCAGCAGCTCGTGACATTTTGGTGCTGTTTTACTTTTGTATCTTCTTCCCTCCCATCCACCTTGTATGCTATTCTGGCCTTCGTTCTTTTCCACGGTTCAGGGTAAAGGGAATGCTCTGTATCACAGGCAGCAGAGCCGTGTGTCAGGAGAAATGGGGAGGGTGCATGCAGCTGAGGAGCAGGTCTCGAAACCGTCTTGTTTGTAGCTCACGGACAAACTTCCCTTCGGAAGGGAGCTCGCTTCCCACCCAGCCCTAGCTGCAGCCTCCTGTAGGCTGGGGCTGCTGGTCTCATACAAACATCTGCAGGGAAAATGGTCCCCCATGTGACACCCCTCCTCCAACATGTACACGGTAAGCACGCTCTCAGACACCTTCTATTTCTGTTTATTATCCTCTGCAGAGCTCTGTGCAGTTCCCAGCAATGGGGAAATGAATAGGATAGATGTCCTGGCTTCAACTGGCTTGAGCCTGGGTGGACATAGATGAGAAAATCAATCCCAGCCCCGCGGTGTCTCAAGAGCCAGCATGCAGGTATCCAGCTGGTGGTGCCCCTTCGTGCTGTACTTCAAAGCGGGGACCTCCTCAGCCAGCAAACAGAAAGAAGAGTGTGCTGTCTCCTCCTGCAGTGTGTTTTGATCTCCTTACCCTGTCCTCTGGGTACCGACCTCTCACTTTTCACTATTTACCTGCTTAGATTACTTTTCAGTGCATAGTTCCACCTGGGCATTTCTGAGCTCTTGTTTATCTATTCCTTGTGCAATTTTTGTTCCCTTGTATTTTATTCCCAGTATGAAGTTAAAAGTCTCAAGTAAGACCATAGAATCTATTCCCTAGCACCAGACCAATGAAACAAACAAAAAGCTAGTGAAAACAGTGAGCATACCTCAGACTCAATCTAGAATTTGACTTTCAAGCGATTGCATTTTCCAAGGGTGGAGAACCTACCTTGGGAGCATTTGAACAAGGAGAGGGAAAAAGAGGATGTTTTCTATCTGCCTGGTCACCTAGCTTGGAATTCTAGCTAGCTAAGAAGTTCTGCAGGAATAAAGCTTCTTAAGAAATTGCTTTTAAGGAAAGGAGACTTAGTGGGGTGAAGATTTAGTCCCAGCCTCTGTGTCACAATAGTGACAGCTCAAACAAAGAGAACAGGGAAATGTCATTCACTGGAAGGAAAACACATTAGATGAGCTAGATCAGAACACAAGAAATCAAATAAGTTGTTCCAGTGGAAAGAAAGCAAGGAATAGCATCAGGAAAAGTCTGGCACCATTCAGAGTTTGTTCCGGGGTGGGCTTCGTGAACAAACATTCTCCTGACAGCTAAACATGCCCCTTATCCTGTGCCTGAAACTCAGGGGCCGTGACGTCAACTGTCGTGAACTCATCTGTGGCCAAGGATGCGGGCCTCCTCCAGTGTTCACTATTGTCTAAAATGAAATAGTCTTGCTTGGTGGCACATTTCTGTAACCCCAGCGCTCTGGGAGACTGAGGCCGGAGGGCTGCAATTTCACGACCAGCCTGGGCAATTCTGTGATTTAGCGAGATCCTCTCTCAAAATAAAAAAAGGGGGCTAGGGATGCAGCTCAGCATGGAGACCCTGGGTTTGATCCCCAGTACTGGGAGGAAGAAAGAATAAAAGAGTTTTGCTGGTATCCTCAGTGTTTGTTCACTTGTGTGTGACTTCATTTCATTCATGTTCATGAGCATAATTTTGCTGGTTAAAAACTTTTACATTGGCAATTATTTTGTCTCAACACCTTGAAGATTTTGCTCCACTGTGTATGTTGTACTATTGCTTTTGAGAAGTCTATGGCTATTCCTATTGGCACTCCTTTTAGGTGACTCACACTTTCTTCTGGCTGCTTTAAGAATCTTCTTTTTCTTTGTTACCATCTTTATTACAGTATGCTTAGACATGGTTTGTTTCTATTTTTCCTGCTTTGAGATGTCTTGACCTTCCGATATCTGTAGGTGTATGTTGTCTATTAGCTATAATAGTTACAAGGTTATGATATTTTAAAATATTGCCTGTCTTTGTATTTATTCTTTCTGGGGATATTGACTAAAGGCCTGGCACCCTTTTTCAGTTAAGGTTCATATCTCTTGCCTCTTGTTTGTAATTCCCATCTTTCTTTGAGGCAGCGTGGTGACATTTTCCTAATTCTTCCTTCACTTATGCCTAATCTGCTGTTTAATGCTACCTTTTGATTTAAAAAACCCCAAATTCTACTTATTTGTGGACAGATAATACATTCTCATAAAAATGGGAAAGGGAATAATAAAACAGTCTAGTGCAATGTCTTCCCTCCTCATATTCCTCAGCCGCCCACACCCCTTCCAGTATCTTGACATTGACCTCTAGGCTACCTTCCAGCAGCCACTCCGCAGTCCTTAGGTTGCTTGAATGTTAGAAGCATTTGCCATGGTGACTCACTCCTTGTTTCCAGAGACCCCCTGCTCTCTTCTACTCTTCCCTCCTGAATCCTCCTCCTCGCTCCCCTCTGCTGGGCTCTCCTTTGGTCTCCGCCATCCATGGTGCAGAGCTTCAGGTCTCACTCTTTGACCTTATTCTCTTCTCCACCCACACGTGCTCTCTTTGTGGTCTAACTCAGGCATATGGATTTGTGTCTCCGGCCTAAATTCCTCCAGCTCCAGGCTTGTGTGCAACACCCACTTGGCGTTTCTGCTTAGACATCTAATAAACACCGCCAAAATAACACGTGGTTACCAACTCTAGAGGGAACTCTAGCTTCCCTCTCCAAAACTTTCTCTTTCTGCACCCTTCCTCATCTTAGGTGAGGGCCATTTCATTCCTCCTGATTGCCCTGGCCACAAAACCCCAATACGGCTGAAGTCCTGGACCTATCCAGTCTTTCACATGCGTGTGGCCTATTTGGCTGAAAGTGATGCCATTTAAAAAAGTCATTTGTCTAATTACCAATGATTTTGAGCCTATAACATTCTTTGGCTGTTTGGTCTGTGTCTTTCCTAATCATCTTCAGTCTATTTTTTTTTCCCATAGGATTGCTCTTTTTTGTTGTTCATTCATGGTTTTTCCATGTAGACAGCTCAGTGGCAGATTCCAAGACGAATCATTTGCAATCTAAAAGACAGGGTTGCAAACTCTAGCATGAGGAAGTGTATACTAATTATGTGGGGACCAGGAGTAGGCCCTAATGGTTTTCACTAGTGTCGCACCCTCAGTGCTTTGCCGATTGCTCCAACTATTGACTATATGGACCAAGTGAGGCTCCTCCTTCCACTTTTGGAAAGCTGAGTTCTCTGCACATTTCTTGGGTTGATAGGCCCTGCTTTCAGACTTTCTGTGGACTGCGCTCTAGCTCTCCCTTTCTCCTGTGTGTCAGTCAGTTTTCCATCAGTATAACAAATACCTGGGACACATCGACTTACTAAGAGGAGCTTTGGGCTCACAGTTTGAGGTTTTAGTCCATGGTTCTCTGGCCCTGTGGTGAGGCAGCATACCATGGGAGAACAAAGCCTGGCACAGCAGAGACAAAGAAGGGGTTGGGTCACTCAGCCCTTTCCAGCCACGCCCCCAGTGACCTCACTTCCTGCTGTGGCTGTGTCCAGATGTCCCTCAAAGCCTCATAGAGTCACAGGTGGGGCTTTTTCAGAGGTGACTGAATCTAGAACGTGTGACTGATTCCTGGTGCAGTGCTGGGATTAAGGGTGCTGGGATTGAGGGTGGGTGATCACTAAATCAGTCTCCTGATTAGTTTGGCACCGCCCTAATCCCGGTAGCCTGGATACAGTATTAGGGACAGAAAAAGGTTTGCCTCGTCCCTCTTGGTTGCTTTGTTATCTTCTGTGCCCCAAGAACCGTGCATGTCTCCTCTTCAGGGCCTGTCTGCTTTGGAGTCAGCCGATGATGGACTGGAACCTCCACAAACTGAGAGTAGAATAAACCTTTCCTCTTAACTTTGAGTGCTGGGTATTTTGTCTCAGCAAGGAGAAAAGTAACTAAGCCAGTTCCTCCCACTGGCCCCGCCTCTTAAAGGCCCCAGCACCTCCCAGCAGAGAACAGGTCTTGGGGGACAGTCTAGATGCAAGCCATTACAGCCTCCTTGTCCCCTTCTGTTCTGATTTCTAAGCAGTTGTAAACTCAAGTCAGAATAATCATGGGGGTTACAATTAAATAAACTTCTTGATCTCAATTCTGCTTCATTACATTTGAAGCGGCATATTGTAGACTAATATTTTAATGAGGAAAACGTCTAGTTCATTTCCATGTTCATAGTGATACTAAGTAGCTTGGAAATTTCCCCTGTGATGCAGACTCTCAGGAACACCCTGCTGGTAAGGAGCCCCGGCTCTGCCGTGCCCGCATTATTAGGCAGTTGAAGAAGAAGTGGGAAGGCAGCCTTCCATGTCATTATTATTAATCACATCATCATTATTAATTACTATTATTAATATTTGCATTTCTCCTGGGGAGGCCGAGCAGCTGGAGCCTCAGATGCTCTGGGGCTTCAAGTTAGTCTTGGCCCGAGCGCGCTGGTCTAGCTGTTGGTAAAACTGTACTTTTGCCGCTGAGGAGGGCAGAGGGCGGTGCCCCACGGGCTGTGTGTGGTCGGGAGGGCAAAGTGGAGGCGTCACTGCCATCCCTGCCTCCCTGAGCAGCGCCGCCTCAGTCCTTTTACTTCTGGAGTCGCGCGTAAGATTTTGTTTCACGAAATATAAATAAAGAGCAAAATAAAAGGTAATAGAAGTAGGGAGAGATCTTTCTCAGTTGGGAAGGGATCCGGAGATGGAGAGAGGAGGAGGGAGGAAGGAGATGACAAAAGGAACGAAGGTGTCCTGTGTCCGCGTGCCAGCCCCACCCCAGGGCCCTGAGCAATGTGCACTGCAAGGCTGCACTAGCAAGGAGCTTTTGTTTGGCAGAGGGCTTCCATTGTGTTTGTTAATTATTTAGTCCTATTTTCCCTGAAATGCCATAGACAGCTGACTATGACCACCGTAGTGGGGATGACAACCAATTCCATGTGATCTGATGATGATATTTTGCCTCCCGTGTTGCCTGGACCTTGCCTCGACAGCACGGGGCTGTCACAGTGCCACAGACAGTGAGAACCCCTTGGCTCTGGGGTGATTGGCGGTAGAGCAGGAGATGTGTGTATGTGCACATGTGTCTGTGTGTGCACACATACGTGTTCGATGGAAAATGTGCAGAGGGCATATTTAAATGAAAGGGAGTGAACAGTGTGTGTCGCGGGGCATCATTGTGCCCTGGAGTCCACAGACCTCCCCCAGGCCCCCGTTCCTCCTGTCTCTAAATCCACGAGGACCTACAGAGCTGGCGTGGGTGGCCAGCGATCCTGAGGAGGCTGAGTCAGTGCACTGCAGGGTTGTCTTCCTTCTCTCCGCCCTTCCCTTCTTTCCCGAGCATCAGCCTCCTGCTTAGCCCCTGTCCACCCGTGCACATGTCAGCTAGTCTCAGAACTTCCTCATGTGTTTGTGTACAGATGTTTGCACATGCGCACACACACACAGGATACATGCTGTCACTCTTGCTAGATTATAAATACCTCAGAGGCCAGGGCACCCTGCCTCACTGGACATCACTGGACGTCATAGCTGCAGATTTGTCCCTGAGTCTGCACGACAGAGCAGTATCTACTGCACATCCACGGGTCCCCACATAGCAACGCCTGCAAGGCAGAAGGACATCTGGCTGGTGGTCTCTGGACCCCTGCATGTTTTCCTTGGTTAAATTCGAGGGAAAGTGACATTTCTCCTGTATTAGAGGGGATGAAGAGATGAGAGGCCCCCGCAATGTGTCTACTACAAAAATCACTAAAACTCATCAAAGAGGTTCGTCGGTGGATCCCTGGAATGTCACAATTCTTAGGATTATGATTCTCACCTGCAAAGGATTGCTGGATTTTCCAGTCCAAGTAGTGAGGTTTGAATCCGAGTTGACACTATGTCAACAAAGTGTAAAAGTTTGACGTGAAACCAATAGAGCTTTCCTTTAAGAGATGAAAAAAAATAGTGTGGGCTTTTGGCAGTCTAAGGAGGAAAACCCAATTTATCTACTGTGCTTCATTTCGGAGATTTGTTCCAAGCCTAAGGTGATCTTACAGCTAAAATAGTAAGCTGCACCCACATATGTGTTTAAACAGATCTACCAATAATCAAAGTATGTTGCAGCTCATGTAGGAAGGAAGCTGTCTATGTGGAGAGGCCTCTTGCTCTTTCGCGTGCCCCTGAGAACGACGTGGCTGATGAGGGGCAGAAGACAGAGAGGAGGCTTCCAGGAGACTTCACGTGTGGCCGGTTCTGAGCCCAGAAGAAATCACAGGGTACTTGGACTTTAAAAGTTACATAAAATCTGTCAAGATGCTGCCATTTCAAGTTGTAAATACGGGGCTGACCCAAGGCAAGGACAGGGATAATTCCTGCTTTTTTCTCTATGACGGGCCGGCGCCTGCTCTTCATCCCCGCAATTCAGGGTCAAATGTGCTATCTCCAATGATGACAGCTGGAGAGTCGTCGCCTGGAGAGCACACTGCCATCTTTAGAACAAGGCTTGCTTTTCTTTTTCTTTTCTTTTTTTCTTGTCAAAAAGGTGTAACATCGGTTGGCCACCATGATAATGACACTAGGTTGCAGGCTTTCATCTGGTTCTTTTTTTTTTTAATGTTACAGAAGATATGTATGACCGCCCCCCCCCAAAAAAAGGCTAAAATAATTACTATCTGACCCATTATGGAAAATGTTTACTGACCCTATGGCCAAAACAGCGTGGTACTGATATCCAGGTAGACAAACAGATAAATGGAGCAGAAGAGGGAACCCAAAAATAGATCCGTACATATGTGGACAACTGATTTTTTTTTTTTTTGCAAAGATTCAAAAGGAATTCAGTGGCCAAGTGTTAGTCTTGCCAACATATGGTGCTGGGGCAGTCAGATTCCCCAGCACCAAAAAATAAACTTTGACCTATGCCTAGCATATGTACTCAAAATGAATCCTATATATAAATGTGAAACCTAAATTATACAACTGTAGAATATAGCATATGACCTTGGTGGCCTTGATCCATCAACAATCTCTTGGATATAACACTAACACAAGATCCAAACAGAAAAGTAATATGATAAATTGAACTTTATCTAAATGTAAAATGTCTGCTTTCAAAAATCACTGGGACAGATTAAAAGACAAGGCAAAAACTGGAAGAAATAATTTTCAAATCTACTAAGAGATTTATACATAGAATATATAAAGAATTCTCAAAAGTCAATAAAACAAAAACCAACTCAGTATGTTTTGGGGATTTGTTTTTGTTTTTTCCTTACTCTCTCAAAGGAAGTGAAGCTCAGTTGTCAGCAAAGCTGTACCTCATATGGGCTTTGTGCCTAGATAAAGGACACTGTGCATGGCTGTTGGGCTCCATGCAAGACACTTTCAGAGCCACTCTTGAGTAACAGAATTTTTAAATGATTCCTGAAAGAGAATTTCAAATGGGCAAAATTTTGAACACATACTTCACTAAAAGTGATAGAAAGGTAGTATATTAGTCAGCTTTCCCATTGTTGGGCAAACTGCCTGACACCTACAACTTAAAGAAGGGGTTTACTTGGCTCATGATTTCAGGGGATTCAGTCCATGGTTGTCTGGCTCCAAGACAGAAGCATCACTGCAGAAAGGCATAGTGGAACAAAGCTGCTAAGTTCATGTCAGCCAGGAAGCAGAACAAAACAACACCAAAGAGGAATGGGAAAGGACCAGCTACCCAAGGTTCTGCTACCATGACACACACAGTTAGGTGCTTTAATAATCCTCTGGGTGTCTTTTAATCCAGCCAAGTTGACAATCACAAGGATCACAAATTTTTTAAAGTGCATGAAAAGATGCTCAACATCATTAATCATTAAGGAAATGCAAATTTCAAAACCTCGGGGAGGCACTACCACATACCTGATGGGATGACTAAAACTAAAAGGACTGACCATACCAAGTATTGACAAAAATGTAGAAACGTAAAACTCTCATCCTCTGTTGCCAGGAATGTAAGATGGCAGAAGTACTCTCAAAAATAGTTCGGTGGTTTCTCAAGTATAGGAACAAGTACTTAGCATAGGACCATGCCTTTCTTCTCCTGGATATTCCCAAAGGTATAGAACCATGTGTCCATATAAAGTCTTATCCCTAAATGTTCATGGAACCTTTATTTGTAATAGCAAAAAAGTGGAAACAAAGCAAATGTCTACCATCAGGCTTATGGATAAGCAAACTATGGTGTAGCCATACAGTGGAACCAGACTTAGCAGTGAGAAAGAATTGGCTATGAAAAACATCAGTGTGGATAAATCTCATAGTATTTATGTTATGTGAAAGATGCCATGTCAAGAAAGAAAGAGGGAACAAAGAGAGGCAGAGAGGATGGGGGGAGGGAGAAAGGGAGAAATACATAGTGTAGGGTTTCATTTATATAAAATCCTAGGAAATGGAAAGTATTCAGAGCTAATAGGGCTGACAGTGGTGGAAACACATTGGTGGCTGCCGGAACCTAGGTTGGGAGGAGGAGGAGCAGGAGGAGGAGCAGGAGGAGTGTGAGGGACTTCAGGAGTGATGGAGATGCTCATTATCCTGATTATGATGACGGCTCCCACATGAGCAGGATGCCACGGCTGCTCACATCACACACTGTAAATATGTGCATTTAAATTGGGTCGCAATAGAGATATTTTTAAAAAGAGGGCTTCTGGGTATTGAAATACCACAACACTGCACCCCATATATATGTGTAATTTTTATGTGTCCATTAAAATTAAAAAGGCATAGGTTATTTTGCAATGTTTATTCTGCTTCCAAAAAACTAAACTTTTTAAAATTTAAAGCAAATGAACAACAGCACCACAAACATTTAAGCCCTGAGCGCTAGAGAAAGCAAAACCCCACCAGGACACAAGCATAAAGCACAGGAAAGTCCGGCAAACAGAAACGAGTGGCCCGGAGTGCAACACACCCTGCTCTCTCGCCCACCTCCCCGGCATATTCCGAGTGGACCTCCACAGCTCACCTGCTTACACCCTTCCCCAGGTAACTATGGGCATCCGGTCGGACAGGGTCTGTGGGTGCACTGTGGGAAGCGATTGTGGACTGTGGATACCAGCAGAGGTCAGCAGGGAAATGTGGGAAATACTAGCCCTGATAACTTACTCATCTTTTTTTTTTTACTAAAATGTACCCACTTCAAGACCTGCATGTGTGCTAGAAGTACTCCCGCTTCCTTTTCGCATGTTAAATGCACAAAGAGGAGAAGGGAGTAAAAAGCAATAGTGAGGTCCAAGTCAGTACAGCCTTGACTTTCTCTGATGCTGATTTCTCTATTATCTTAGCTGCAGATTACCTCTTATGCTTTGCCGGCCAAGTTAAACCACCTGTGTGCTTCACTTCTTTGAGGTCCCGTGTCTACGAGGATCCCAACACATTTCTAAAGGGGCCAGAGTTCACTGCAAAAGGCTTGAAACCTGCTTTCAGAAAAGCACGTCAGTGGATCAGTGTGACCACTTCACATTCTTCATGCACTCTGTCTGTATGAAGTGTCTCTTTTGAACGCTGCCCGCCTGGGCCTCTGGCACTGTCTTGAGCATCTCCGGTCTCCCAGCCCTGCCTGCCCCTCCTCAGAGACTCGCTTGCCCTCTCGAGCACCAAGCCTGTCTGCTCTTGGGGACCAGGGCTGCAGGCTCAGGCCAAGGCCAGACCTACTGCTCCCACAGTTGGGTTTCACAGACCAGGGCAGCTCCTCACCGTGGACAAAGGAAACCCAGGGGCTCTGTGCAGCCTTGGGGAAGAAACCTAACAGAAGACAGGCTGCTGCCCTTCTCCTCCAGCCTTCTCCTGAACGCCCCCTCCTGAGCAAGAGCAGCCCGGCCGCATTTCTGGGCAGTGTGGACAGTCGTGTCCGCCTCAGGCTCCCTCTCTGGGCCGCTGTGTCTCCAACCTCCATTACCTGAGGGCTTCAAACAACGGGCTCTGGGAGGGAAGGCACCATCCTTCATATTCCCCAGGGAAACTTTGTCTTTTACTGTCTTAAAAAGTCCTGCAATTTATAAAATTCATACATTGCACAGAAATCCATTGGTTATTATGAAAACCTCTATCTTTTCGCCCTTACACCTATTATCAAACTTAATTCTCACAGCAGCCCCACAGGATAGGGGCTGTGCAGCCACAGTGCCGTTTAATAGGTGAGGACCGTGAGATTTGTGTCTGCTCATAGAACTGGAATCCGAGGCCTGTGTCTAACTGAAGGCTCAGCTGAATCCAAGACTTCAAATTCTATCACGTGGGGTACACATCCACCTCAGAGAAGTCGGACATTCCACCCAAGCTCACAGAGCTGATAATTAGGACAGCCGAGGCCTGAGAGTAGCCCCCAAATTCCACGTCTGATTCCTTCTCACAGTCCGTTGTGTAAAGGGAAAGAAGCCGGAACGTTCCTGTGGAGGGGCACTACTTTCCTCAGACACACTTTCCATCCCCTGCTACGGCTCCTGTTACACCCCATCATGGCTAAGTGCTAGCATGTCTGTCTTCTCTGCTCATGAAGTGCAGGCACTGCCTTCTACACCACCCAGTAAATGTCTTTTAAACTGAGTTATCATCAAAATAATTTTCCAATGGTCTGGCTCAAAACATTTTCTCTCTCTCTCTCTCTCTCTCTCTGGCTCTCTGGCTCTCTGGCACACACACACACACACACACACACACACACACACACAGAAACACTTCTGCAAAGCCATGAAGAGTTGGTTAGAGTCTTCGCTCCTGTCTTGCATGAATTACACCCTAAAGCCCACCATGGAGAGAGACACCCTGGCCTATGAACTTCCATAGGACAGACAGGAAGAAAGAGGCCTGCAGTGAGTAGGCAAGAGGGGCCGTGGCCGGGGCTTCCAGCCACAGTGGTTGGGGTTAAAAGGTCCAGTGCAGCACATTCACACTGCCTCACAGAGCGGGAAGACTCCAGAGGCGCAGCCGACCCAGGGTCCAGGGCTTCGGGGTCTATCACGTGGGTGTTCCGTACCAATCTTGGCCCAGCCTGCAAGAAACCTGAGCGCCTCATCGTCCTCCAGCGCCTGCTCCTGCTGCTCCTCAAACGCCAGAGCCCCTGGCATCCTGACCCTGCCTCTCGGGGCCTCCACATCAAGCCTTTGTAGCACCGCAGGCTCAGCTGCCCGCTACCTGGGCCCCATCTCCGCCCTCCGCCTGGATAAATGCAGCGGCCCTCCCTCCCCGGCCTACCTTCGGCACAAAGTCGGGAGAGGTGTTTTCTCGACAGCCGCACACTGCCAGCCCTCCCTGCCGCTCCCTGGCACCCCTCAGCTCACGACCTCAGGGGCCCCACAGACTGTGGTCGGAGCCCTTCCCGGCCCCTCTGTCTGGACCACAGCAGCCCACGGCCACCCACAGCGTCCCTGCCCTTCCTCGTGTTTGTCTCCACAGCCTCCTCAAACGACTGCGTTTCCTCCGCCCGTTAATGGCTCCTCGCTCCCTCAGGGTGTGAACCCCTTTCTCCTGGGAGACGAGAGTTCTGTGAGGAAGCAGCACACAGCTGCACCTTGCCCTCCTCCACGTGGGGCTACGTTGCCAGGACCCCAAGTCTCCTCAGACCCCGGTCCGTAGAGAGCCTCGGCCCGGCTCTTCCCGGGCTCCCGCCTCCGTCTGGGCCAGACTCCTCAGGAGGGGCTGCAGGACAAGACATTGCCACGCCTCTTCTTGGGGGAGCTGGAGGAAGTCGTCCTCTTCCCTGGCCAGCCAGCTGCAGAGAGGACTGTGACCCGAGCAGGACAGCTGCCTCACAGCTCTGCCTCGCTGGGGCAGTGCAGCTCCCGGTGAGTTCCCACTGGCAGCCTGTGTGGCCGGGTGCAGACTCTGCCCCTCTGCACTGAGCGGAAGTGGGCTGTGCCTCCTCTGCCTCTCCGAAGGCCATGGACAGGCTGACCTCACCCCAGCCCCGGTCTCCTTCCCACCCAGCCCACTCCCTGCCTGGGCCTCAGAAGTGGGGCTGTGTCTGTGGGGGAGGCCAGCGCCTCCCCAGCAGCCTGACCATTTCCCCTGGGCTGTGAGGGCAGGAGAGGTCACCTCCTGTGCCACTGCAGTCACCATACTGTGGAGTTTCTTGGCTCTACAGCAGCCTGGCCAGTGTCTGATGCAGACACCAGTTACCCCCGGCACAGCTTTCCTGCCAAAGGGCTCTAGCTGCAGACTCAGTTCTGCCACAGACAGCTGGACCTCCCAACAGCATCGGCCCCTGGGCCCCTGTGGGTGCTGGAACGGAAAACCCGAGGAGACCTGCTGATGTGCCATTGTCAGTTAGTCTTACAGGTGTAGACGTGTGCAAGGCTTACGAGCGATATTCCTGGAAGAACGCCCATGAAAGTGTCACCTCTGGAGCTGGGAGCAGGGGGACTTGGGGTGGTGCTGGATGCCAAGCACCTATTCAAGGGGGCCTTCTGAGCTTTACTCTGTCTGCAACTCCCCCAAACAGCAACACTGAACCCTCAAAGCCAAGCGGTCTACAGCGAATTGTTAGGGGAGCCAGAACCTCAGCATTTAATCCATCTCCTCATCTGAACAATTTTACCCTCTTTGGGTGACCATGGCCAACAGGGCTGCAAGGAGGAGCTAGACAGCATTTTTCAAGGTCACCGAAATGAGTGGATGTGAAAGAAAATTCCCCCAGGACCTACGTCATCCAGATTTCAAACAAAATGCAAGAGCAGAGCTCTCCCCAGTGTGTGATTTGGCTTCTCTTCTAGAGGCGGAAATCAGCAGCAGCCCAGCAGTCCTGACACTGCACCCTCATCCCCCACGTACATGCATGTCAGGGTGTGGAGGTCACCCCTCCAGGAGGGGTCCCACATCAGTCGGGGTGGGTCCCGCTGATCCATGCTGTGTGCCAGCCCCTCACAAGCCGAGGTCGGTATTTCATCTGGAAGCTGAAATGAAGCCATCACCACTCTGCTACTCCTTAAATAAAAATTTTACAACATGGGGTTGGAGGAAGATCGCTTAGCCTCTGAAAACACTTCCCCTGTGACCTTGAGCTTTTATCGCTTGGGAGCCAGAATAAAACCTCTGAGTGAAGATTTATGAATAAATAATTAACCAGGAAAATGAATGCACCACTGAGAAACAAGTAGGTCTTTCCCAACTGTAGCCAAAGTTCCCCCCACCGCCTCTCTTGCTCCCTCTCTCATGCACACAGCATTTTCAAGAAAAAGAAAAGGAAGAAAGGAAACAGGGACTGGGGTACAGACAGGTTCCTGCCGCAGTGGTGGAGAAAGGGCCCCCGGGGAGGTACATTCCTGTCCTGCCGCAGCCCTGGAGCCCTGGAAGCCCTCGGCAGCCTGCTGTGGTCAGGCCCGCTCCTCCTCCACGTCCCGCAAGGATGTTTTGCCCTGATCAGCATTAGGAATGACTCTGAGCTCTGGAACCCGTGAAGCCCGGTAACCAGAGGTGAGAACCTCGGGATGCTGTGCGTGGACCCAGGCAGCTTCCTCTGCCTGCCTGGGCCTCGTCGCTTCTGTCAAGACCTAAGAAGTGCTAAGCCTGGCCCACATCTGCATCTTCTGACTCCACAGAGTCCCCAGAACGTGAGCATCAGGATGGCGAAACGGTGTGGAAAGCCATGCCGATGACATGGAATGCAGCACGACTCAGGGAGAGCCCAGCACCAGGCATAATTAACAGAGCGGAACCAGACCTACTTCGGAGTTGCTCTCCTCAGCTTATCCCCCACCCAGGAATCCCAGCACATTCCCTCTCTCTGGGGCATTTGGTGTGGTCAGACATCTCCATCTCCGTTACTAGTCTGCTCCCATTTCAAGTGAAAGCAGACAGGTGAGGCTGCTGCTCCACCCCCACACCCTGTGGGCAGCACCGGGACTAAGCGATGAGCTGTTCCTGACGAGGAGGCGCGAGGTAGATTCCCCATCCACACCGAGGTCACCCTGACACCTTCACCCTCATCGGTGTACCTACTGGGTCCACTCCGCTTTCAGTAAAGAGAGATTTTCCCTCCTGCTCCAGTATTTGGGGAGAAAGCTATCTAGAGGTATTAAATACATAACTGAACCCCCCTTGAAGAAAAAAACAAACAACACACTAGACCCCTACAGCCACTGTTCAGCCCCCGGTTCTTCAGCGATACGTTTCATGACTTCCCCAACGTTTTCCATGAATAATTATATTCGGACACAACTCTCCTACCTAGTGCATAGTCTATAATTTGGGCAGTCATTTATGTTCCAGCTACACATTTCCTTTTAAATTTTATTTTGTGAAATTCACTGCATCATAGAAACCCGTTAAAATAATTTTTGACCCTGGGCTACCATATTTTCTGCCCTTTCTGAGGCACCCACCAACTGTTACTGTGCACACCATTGAAGATGTAAACAATGCGTCCAAGGAAGCAGGCCCCTCACAGACTCGGGAAACGCATTGATCAACCAGCCCGGCAAACAACATCCTTTGTGCTCCGACAGGTGAAGCCAGGAGGGAAGCTCAGGGCTGGGGCAGCCCACCACAAAGCTCCTTGGCTGCAATATTCCAAGCAAAGCAGGGTGGCTGTTTGGCATAGGGTGGAGACAGTACAGAGAACAGAAGTCAAAAGACTTGAGAGTGATTTGGAAAGCAAAGTCAAAAAGGCTGTGATCAATTTTATTTGATAACTGTGGGGAAGGGTAGGGAAATGACCCCCATGTTTCTGGCTTGCACAAGTAAGACCTGCAGGTGTAATCTCAGGGGCCCCGCAGCTGTCTACGAGGGCATGTGTGTGCATGTGTGTGTGTGTGTGTGTGTGTGTGTGTGTGTTTTCATCCTCACATTATCCAGGAACCCTAAACTGAATCCCTCCAAGCCAAACACTAAAGCTCAATTCTTTCATCAGTATAAAGGTCACATTTTTGAGGGATAATTTTAGTTTCATGTCTTAAATTAGTAAATTACAACTTTGAATTGTCATTATAAAAACTTCAAAGTGAAGAAGTAGTGTTTCCTTAATTGTCACACGCTAATTAGAAAAGCCCAAAGGGAATCTGAAAAAAATAAATAAATAAATAAAAGATGGGCTCAAGCCAAGGAAAGGACAAATAGAAGGTCACATCGGGCTGTGGAAATGAAAGTTTTTATAGTAGTTTGAATAGAGAAAAGTGGAATAACCAGGGAATGCTGAATTCAGAAGAAACTGAGCAGGAATAATAAGGCTCAGATTCCCTGTACCTGCTGCTGTTAAATAAGCAAAACCAAGTCACTTAATTCCAGAAAAACACTATTAAAATAAATGAAGAAAAAGGACTATCATGCCTAAGTGTAGGTGCATAGATCAATGGAACAGATGAATCCAGAAATAACCCCTGACATTCATGGTCAATCAATTTTTAGCAAAGGACCCAAGATAATTCAATGAGGAGGGAAGCAATTTCTTTCAACGAGCAATACTGGAACAAATGGTTGTCCACAGTCTACATGATGAAGTAGAGCTGGGTGCAGTAGTGCATGCCTACCATCCCAGCACCAGCAAGCTGAGGCAGGAAGGCCGAGTTCAAGGCCAGCTTGGGCCATATAACTAACTTTGAGACAAGTCTGTACAACATAGCAAGATCCTGTTTCCAAAAAAAGTGGCAGATGAAATTGGATCCCTTACACACACACACACACACACACACACACACACAGAGAGCTGTGGGACCCCTGAGACTACATCATTTGGGTCATTCAGTAAGCTAGGAATATACCTAGTCATATGCACTTCAGCCCCAACTCCCCGTCATGTACTCCTGGAAGGTGTAAGCAGAACTCACCACCTGCTTTGCTAAAACTCTGACTTATTCCATCTGCAGAATTCTTTTGATCTGCAAGTGCAGAAACACTAGATGTAAATGCATGAGGCACAGGTGCAGGAATACGTACAGTTACAGGTGGGGCTCAGGTACAATTGCAGGCGTGGGCTCTGGTATAGTCACAGTTAGGGGATGCAGCTACAGTTATGGTGTGGGTGTAGGTGTAGGGATGGACACATAGGTCACATTAGTTGGCCTCAGTTCACTCAGACTGAATCCACACTGACTTCTGATAATAATCACGTTCCTTCCTGAGAGTTGGTGTCCCCGAATCCAACTCTCAGGTCCTTGTTTAGGGGAACAAAGATCCAAGCTGACAAGTAGTGCGGAATGGCCAAATGCATGTTTATTAGAAAGAACAAAAGAGAAGCTCTCCTCTAGTCTGAGGGGTGTTCTATAAGGCAGACCCCGCAGATGTTTAGGTCCTCTGGGTTTTTATAATTTTGGGGACCGGTGTACATGATAGAAAGCAGGGATGCTCCTGGCTGCAGGCAGGCCTTGGAAGTCTGGAAGGCAAAGCTGCTTCATTTGCAACTCGCTTGCTCTGAGGCCTCTCCCTTTTGGTCAAGGACAATTTTGTCTCTTGCATTTCATTAGGCCTTGCTAGGCCACCTAGTGTGCTAGCTCACTCAGGCCTGGACTTTCAGTTTGCTTGAAGTTGCCTGTTCAGGACCTGCACCCTGTCTGCCTACCTTCCCCTATCTCCTGGATTCATTAGCAGTAAGAAAGTGTGTGAAGTCCAACAGGATTTTGTCATAAAATAGACTCATCTAAAGTGCTGTCTCAGAGCTCCAGCGGCACCGCCAGGGTAAAATGCTGTTTTACAGTATGGGTGCTCTGGACAGTGTACCAGAACCACCCTGTTCCAATAAGCTCATTTATTTAAGATTTGAGACCCATCTAAAATAAGAAAAAGTATTTTGTCTTTCACCTTTCATTTTGTAATTTTGGGGGGTGTTGAGGTAAGGCTGGATTTGTGGTACTAAAGAGAGGGGTTAGAAGAATAGAGACTAGATAATACAATGCCCACTCTCGAGAAAGGGGTTAAACATGAGAGATTTCACAAGTCATAGATCCACCTAACATCAGCAGAGCTAAACTCTTTGCAGGCGCTGGTCACACGTTACGGGGTGGGTCCTCCTGGCTTCTCTGAAGCTATGCAGTCAAGGCACACCCTGGGGTTTGCATAGGAAAGGGCCTCCCACATTTTCATGCTAGAAGCAGAAGACAAGACCAAAGGAGAAGTCCCCATATTTCTTTCCAGCTAAAATCCTACCAGATGTTTCGTTGACAAAACAGGACTCAGCAGTGCTGAGTTTGGGTACTCCACCTCCTCAGGTGACTGCTTTGTCCCAAATACTCATTATTTTTCAAGGTTGCTCACTGCAAACATGACCCTGAGCCATGGTCCAGGAAAACAGCAGCCAGGGCTTTGCATTCTGGGTAATCCAACAAGAATGAGGTTCATTCTAGATAGATGATGATGGTGAAATTTAACCACGCACAAAGCAGACACAACCTCTCATGTCATGGCATTTGTGGTGGAGTGAGACAGATGACACCGACATCGCCGTTGAGGCCATCAACTGAACATTTAGCTAAAGTTGACTTGTGACATTTATAGTCATGAATTATTTAATTTACAAATCTGCTCCAGAACTGGAGAGAGCTTATTGCTGGACATGGGCATTTACCCTCTCAAGCACACATGTTTTTGAATACCATGAAAATTGTATTTTAATGTACACAAAGATGTTAAGAGGTATAAGTTAATTAGGTTATAATTGAAGTTTGTTATTTAGAAGAGACTTAAATTTAATTTTATTGTCTGTTATTAATACACATGGAAAAGTAATTGTTCTTATATATAAATATTCAATATAAGTAATCACTACCACTTTGTGATTCTGTGTACATGATTTGCACATTTTGTGCATTAACATTATGCTTCGATTTAAAAGTACTGACTAACCCCCAAGTTTGATCCCTGGTACCAAAAAAATTTTAAAAATTACTGAATAACAAAAATAAACTACAATTTAAAAATTTTAAACCTATGTACTAAGATCTTCAAAAATATTAATTCTACAAATAATAGTTTCCCTGTCATTCCAATTGTAGTAATTTATCTGAAGGAAATATATTCCATGATATGAATTTCCTGTGGTTTTTGTAGCTAGCTTTCTTTTTTTGTATGTTAACTTTCTTTTCCAATGTTCTTGCTATTACAGATGATACTGAGATAAACATTAAATGGTCCAGTAATTGTTTATTTAAAATTATCTCCCTAAAATAAACTCTCATTAAAATATTTATAAACAGGAGGTAACATAAACATAAAAGCTAATGTTATAAAGAACAAAAAGGTGGAGAATAAAGTTGCAAAGTGAGCGTGATTATAACTGATTTTTTTAAAAAGTTAATGAAAAAAGATTGCAAAGAAATATACTAATGACATCTCGGGTTTCAATTGTCTTCATTCAGTGAAAAGATAAATCGATCTTTTCTTTCTTTAATTTTTAGTGCTTAGATATTCCATGGTAGGTATAAATCATTTTTACAATGGCAAAAATGAAGGACTTCGTATCATTAAAATGAGGAGCTGTCTCTGGGGAGGGAACACCCCCACACACACCCGGTCTCCCTCAGTGTGACCCTGGCCTGGTCTTACGGAGCCAACCACTGAGCCTGGGAGCCCTCCTACTGCTCTGATCTTCAGGGTTGGGGTTCAGCTACACCTCAGCCGCAGGCCTACGCACCTCATCCCCATGTGAGGACCGCATGGCATTTCAAAGCAGTGCGATGTCTGAGCATGCACACGCAAGCCCCTCTCAGAGGCTGGAACTTTCTGGACTTTGAGCACTTCTCCCGACGCCTCCTGCAGGCCTGGCACAGCCAAGACCTCCAACACAAATACATTTCCCTTGTCCGCTAGGGACTGGTGAGCAATTACTGTTGCACAATCTAGTTTTGGGGAAATTTTTAAATTTTTATACATTTCAAACCTTTAGTTAAAGCCCGAGGTTAAGAAAACCACACAGAAGAAAAAGTTTTACTCCTGATTGGCAGGAAACTGCTGAGAAACATTGCAGAACTTTGTTTTTCCAGAGAATTTCTTTGGAAAAGGCAAAATTAATCTGCTCCAACCATATAAGCTTTTGTTTCCCCATGAGTCACTTTATTCATTCATTCCAAAGTTTTTCAGGGCCAATGCTGTGTGAGACTGCCAGGTTCTGCATATAAAGAAAAATAGAGATTTTCCCTGTACTTAATGAGCTTAGCCTAGAGCAGGGGACAAGAGCCAGCAGATTCTCAAGGCAGTGGTGTCAGGGCTGGTCTAGGGGCCCACAGCTTCGTTAGAGGGACTTGCAGGAGGGCACAGGATTCATTTTCTATTGCTGGGCAACAAGTTACCCCAGACTTGTGGCTCCAGTGACACACACGCACTGTCTCAGTTTCCACAAGTTAGGAGTCCCAGCCGGCTCACATAGGGCCTCTGGGGTCCCTCAAGGCTTCTACCTACAGCCCAGCAGCAGCTGGAGCCCAAGGTGATGGTGGCGCCCAGGCCCACGGGGCGCCCACAGGGTCAGTGTGGCTCAGAACACAGCTGCCATCTCTGTGACCGTGGATCAGAGCCCTGGGCCCGGTCGTCCCCGCACACGGTCCTGTCCTGGACCATCTCACAGCGCGGCTGCTTCCTTCTTCCAGCTGGCAGGAGAATCATTTGATTCATGACCTCCCTTTCCTCCGAGGAGAGGAGAGTCTGCCCTCAGATGAACCCAAGGCTACTTTGCCGTGTCTACCAGACCTCTGCAGTTCATCGCACTTGACTTGCGGAGGGAGGCACTGCATGAAGCACTCCAGGGTGTGTTCAGCTCTGGCCCACCGGTGGGACATGCTGTGCTATAATAAAAGTTATTTAAATAAAAGAAGAAATTGTGCTACTTGCAGACACTGATTATATCATGTGTTTTATATGCTGCCTGAGGAAACTCCTCTTGCAATGTGGCCCAGGCAGGCCAGGCCATCCAGCCTTGGACTGCATCAGAAGCCCACCTGTGACTGGCACCTCCCGAACGTGGGGCTCTCAGTGGCCTCCCAGAGACAGGGAGCAAGAGCTGATGGTGAGCAGAGAGGGAGAGTCAGTAGCAAGCAGTCATGGCTGAGAAACACGGTGGGAAAATAAGGAAATGGTCGAGGTGCTTCCTCTTCAAACTCTGGGCCAGCAGAAGAGGGGTCCCCTGACCCTGTTCAGAGGGAGGTGTTTCAGTGACAGCCGAGTTTGTCTTCGGCTGTGCTGGATCTGTCTGTGGAGACCCCACGGACAACACCCACAGCAGGCCAGCCTGTAGCTCTGGAAGATTGGAACAGGAAGAGCGATCTAGGGCTGTTCTTCCGGAGTCGTAGTTAAGGCCTGGTGATGGATGAGCTGAGCCAGTGTGCAGAGAACAGTCCCAAAGCCTCGGACCTCAGAATGCACCATTCATCCTTTCCTTTCAGGTGAGGACCTGAAGTCTTAAGGTGATGTCACCTGTTGTTGGTGACAGAGGAAACAGACCGTGAGAAGCCTGGAGGAACTGCTCTGGGTGTAGAAAGGAAGGCTGTTACCCCAGAAGCAAGAAGAGGGCCAGGAGGAGGCAGGGCCCAAAGCTACCCAAATATTAAGACAAAGACACACACACTTGTGACCCCAGCACTCTGAGAAGCCACGGCAGGAAAATCACAAGTTTGGGCCCAGCCTGAGCAACGTGGCAAAATCTTGTCTTAAAAACAGTTAAGAAAAATAAACTGGAGGTGTAGCTCAGTGCAAAGGCCCTGAATTCAATCCTCAACACTGAAAAAAAAAAAGTAGTCTATTAATTTATGAACACAAGGTCTTGGTTCTGTTGGTGGTAGCTGTTTAAGTTGCAAGTGGAGAGAAAAACAGATCTCAGTGGCAAGCAGGCTGCCCTTTCAAGTAGCTGTAAAGGAAGGCAAGGAGGGAGGCGGAGGAGCAGGCAGTTTGATGACACTGAGGAACCGGGCGTGGTGTCAGAGGTGCCACGGGCTGTGTGTGTGCATCACAGCTAGGCTGCAGCTGCCACCAAGTCTGCCAACACCCATGTCACTCTGTCGCTGTCATTTCTCCCTTAGGAAACTCCCGCGGACCCCTCAGCTTCAATGCACTGTGACAGCACCAGCCCAGCTTCCCCTTGGGTGGTGACCGCACTGGCAATTTCCCATCACTTTCAGGACTCCGATCTCATGGAGCAGTTTCCCCGCAATCTGAGCCCACAGAGCTGGGGACTGTGCTTGACTCTCTGTCCATCCTTCTTACCCCTGAAGCCCAGCCCAGGGTCTGCCGTATTCCGGCCACTGGACACATACGTGTAGAATACAGGACTCGAATCATCCCTTGATCTTACAGGTGAGGACCCCAAAGTCTTCAGGTGATGTCGCCTGTTGCTGGTGCCAGTGCCAGTGGAGGGAGGTGTGTTCAAGATGGCCATGTCCTGCGCGCAGTGCATTTAAATGTCCTCTGAAGAAGCTGTAAGCTCACAGGAACAGACTTCCAGAAGTCACTGCTCAGGAGAGCCCTGTTCAGCCTGCCTTCACCACGTCCTCTGACAACAGCCTGCTGAGTGCTATGGCCCATCTTTCTGACTCTCCACCTGTCCAGTGTTCACTGTGCACTAGGCACAAGGGGCTGAGGAGACCTGCTGTGTCTGTTTACTCGTTTGCGTTTCACAACAGCTCCTTAAGTGGGTTAATATTATTCCTGTTACACAAGGAGGATAACTCCATCTCCAGGAAGTCAGCTAACTCACGGAAGCACTGGATGTCAGGGCCAAGACACAAATGCACCCATGTCAGATTCCAGAACACAGGACGGCACTTACCGCGCCCCGGTTCTTAACAACTCCACAGCTCTCTTCCTACCAAGCACACTCGTTGGGGTACTGCAGGCTGATCAGACCCCCAACCACCTGACCAAGGGTCTGGCAGCAGAGTAACAAAAGACAAGATCTTTACTGCATAAGTGAGGGGCCCAGGATGGACTCCTGGAGCTGCCACTACTTATTGAAAGTGCAGCTTCTTGAAGGGGTAAGCGGCGGTGCAGGGAGCAGTGTGTGGATAGCACTGACTCGAGTGGGTCCTAGCAGCAAGGGAACGAGACATCCTAGCAGACTGATTAATGGGAAATTTGTTTTTTCCCATAGATTAATTTTTGCCTCTACAGAAGTTTTGCATACACCCTTAGCTGCACTATTGTCCTGCCATTCAAGATGTCACAGCATCACAGATCATCAGGACCTCCACTGTGACCAGTGGTGTGGGGAGTTGTCCAATGGCTGGCTTTTCGGGCAACCATTGTGGGCTAATCGGCAGACTCACACTTTTAATATGAAAAGCCAATTTATGAATTTGCAGCTCGCTCGGGGTGGTCTCCATCATTGGGGAAAACATGCTAACTGCTCAGAAAATCCAGTGAACTCTTTCGAGATACTAGGGGTTGCTGTGAGATAAAACTATGAAAATAAAAAGTTTGCTGTAAGGCAAATCATAGAACTTAAGTGAGTTTAGTGTTCATTCAATAGTATACCCCATAGGCAAGAACGTTTTGTGAATATATTTTATAAATATGAATATACGTGTGTGCATAGTGGCTTATTCTAGATCTCCCCAAAAAGCATCTCGTGCTCATAGGTGAGGTTTTTGGAAGAAGATTAGATTATGAGGGTGTTATAGCTGACTAGCTGTTAGGAGGCAGGGCCTGCTCAGAAGAGGTGGTCACTGAGAGGTGACCTGGAAGTGTTTATCTCCCTTCCAGGTCACTGGGGTTGATCTCCGCTCTTGCTCTTCCCTTGACTCTCTGCTTCCTGTCTGCCATGAAGTGAGCAGCTTCCCCTCCACCAGGCCCTTCCACCATGCCACCCTCCATGTAAGGACTGAACCTTCTAAACTGTGAGCCCAAATAAACCTCTCTCCTTTAAGTTGTGGTTGTCAGGTATTTTGTCCCAGTGACAGGGAAAGTGACTGAGACTGTGTGTTCACAAGCGCACACATGAATTACAAATGTATCATTAGCGGTACTCTTGGCATGGCCATGGGAGGATAGAAGATTTGAAGTCTTCCCTCTTACACACTTCCTTCTCTTTCCAAAACAGCAACCATGTTTACTCTACTTGTTCATTTTTCTGAGCAAAAGTGTGGTAATTTCAAATATCTCATATGGTGAGAAACAAAAGAAGACCCTAAAACATAAATCTTTGCTGTAGAAATAGTGTGGAAGCCGAACATTCTAAGTTCTTGGGTTAAATTATCTGTGACTACAAAGCTAGAGCAGAGTCTTTTGGCAGAGGCCCTGATCAGAGCTGGGAAGCAGGATCCCTGCTTTTTCTCAAGCCACCACTCAGCAGGTACGTGAAGTGGGAGAGCTCATTTCATCTCCACAAATGCAGTGCTTGGTTTGTGCAGTGAAACCGCACGCATGAGCGACCTCCTTCCTGGGTTCTGTAATTCTAAGGCAAGAATGGCTGAAGCAGGTGCTGTCAGGTGGGAGGATGCTTGTCCATCGAGCTGTCAGGAATCCCCACACGCTCCCATTCCAAGGTGGCATCTCCAGATGCCACTTAGACCCATCTGCCTAGAAGCTTCAGGTTCCTGGAGTTAACACATTTAAAACTGAGCTCATCATCCTCCTGAAAGAAAAAGAATCAAGTGTTCCTCATCCCATGTCCCCTTCCTAATACTCACTTCCATCAGCCCCATCCTACAAGCTAGAAACTCAAGACTCTCTTTCCAACTACTGCTTCTTCCACCACTTCGACCTTGCTGCCGCCGCCTTCTGCTAAACCACACTGCTGTCTCCCTGACTCACATGTCCTCCCCATGCTGCAGCCCTGCTGTCACCTGAAGCCACGTGATTTCCACAGCCTTCCTGCCTGAGCTGTCCCCAGATGCAGGTGGAGTTGACCACCAGAAAAACTAAGGTAAGCTTCAGAGTATTGCCATAGTTTAAACATCTACTGCCTCTTTATCACCTGGAATGTGGACAATTTACAACTAGGGCCCAGTGGTGTAGTCAGGACCCAGTTCTTTCCATCCCCACCTTGCCATTCTCTGTGGCACTATACCTCTCATTTCTACTGTACAGCACCTGAAAATCTGGATATGCAAATACGATGACATCCGGTGGGAACAGGGACCCTTAGACACAGTAGTCCCCAAGCAGATGGAGAGAAAACTACTCCCAGAAGCCCACAGACAACCCTATCTGTGTCCTCCTGCCAGATGCCCCCTTGCCATGGAACAAATCAAACCCCTACAAGGGGCTCAGACCCCCCTAGAAACTCTCTTGGGGCCCGGTCAGGACCACTTAGTCAGGAAATCCTTGTGGCACGATTTTTCCATGAATTTGGTCTTTTTTCACAGTTTCTGGCACAGAGCTCCTAAAACCCTTGCAATTTCCTGATTGATGGGGTTTGTAGCCACTGGAACTAAGACCATGGATCCACTGAAAGCATTTAAACTAAATGTGAAATCTTCCAATTCATCAATTCCCTGTGCTACCACCAAAATAAAACTAGGGTATAAAGAAGCCTTTATTAAAATAACAAAATAAGTCTCCAGAATAACAAACATGGAGAAGACTCTAACTATTGCATTTACCAAATATTTTTCCTGTAGCTTCAAAGAATTTGAATTTACTCTATCTTCCTCACTCTTGGCTCTGTGCATGAAAGTGTGCACCTTGACACCTCGCTGCCCTGGGAACCCCTTGGTGATGAACTGTAAGTGGCTCCTCCTCTTCCACCTGAGCCCCACAGTAACAGTTAGGTGGATCTGCCTGCAGCACATAGATTCTGTCCAGAGACTGACTGCAGTGGAGAGAAAAACACCCCTTCCTCCCACCCTCTGGTTACAGCACAGTGACAATGTGCAGGCACTTTGCTGTCATTGTAACCACCAGGCAATCGCCACTGAGCTAAGTGTCACTCATCCGTCAGCTTTGGTGGAAGTCAGCAGGTCCCAGCCCAAAGATCCAGGAAAAATTTCCTCTCTCACTGTGGGCAGAGAAAAGGAGGAGACAGCACCTGGATGGCTGAAGGCCCTCGGTGGGAGCTGCACCAGGACTCCCTCAGCGGCAGCCAACAGAGCCACAGCCTCAGCTACGAAGAGGCGGAGGACAATGGAAAGCGTATCTCGCCACTGGTGTTAAAAGAGGCATTCTCCCCTTGTTCCCCACCTTAGGGAGAAAGCATTGTATCTTCTCCATTCATATAAGGCATTCTCGCTGGAAGTATGGAGTACATGTCTTTAATCTGTTGAGAAGGTTCTGTTCTACTTCTAGTCTCCTGATAGCTTTTACCACGAACAGCTGTAAAACTTAGTTCAATACTTTTTCTGCAACTAGTGACAGGATCATATGGCTTTTTCCTTTCCTCTGTTAAAATGATGACTTTTGGGGGTGGATCTTCCAATGCTGAACCAACACTGCCATCCCTATAACAAAACCACTTTCTACATCCTGCCAGATCTGACTTCTAATAGTTTGTTTTGTTAAACAAATTTCTATCTATGTTCATACTTTTTTCTTCTTTTATCTTTATCTAGTTTTAGGATTAGCACAATGTTGAGTTCCTAAAATGAGGGGAGAAGTGTTCCTTCTTTTTTCTGCTTTAAATGTTTGATATAATTTATCAGTTAAAATGTATATGAGCCATGAGCCAGGGATTTAACTCAGTGGTTCCACTGCCTGCCTCACAAGCACAAGGTCCCAAGTTCAATCCCCGGTACCAAAAAAAAAATGTATATGAGCCTGTTGTTGTCATATAGGTAGGTTTTCAAGCTAGGAATATACTTTCTTTAATGGATGCTATTCAAATTTTATATTTCTTCCAGAGTCAGTTTCATTAGTTTGTCTTCCAAGGTACTTCATAGAAGCTGTCAAATTTATTTCAAAAAAGATTTTTGTAATATGCTTTTTATATCCTTTTAAATTCTATAAAATCTATGGTAATGTCCTCTAAATCTTGACATTGTAATTTTTTTAAATGTATAATTGATAATGTGTAATAGGAAGAAAAGGTCTAAAGGAGTAGGGGAAGTGGGAGGGGTAGGGGAAAGGAAAGAAGGAAAAGAAAAAATATGAGAAAAGGAAAAAAATGGAAACAAAGTCTGCAAATAGGGAAGGGTGGAGGGGGTGAAGGGAGGGCAGGGAAGGGGGAAAAACAGAAGAACCAAGATACTCATGTAATGATACAAGATCCCAATGATGAATGTAACCGTATTTTATACCTAAAATGTACCAATAAACTTAATGGAAAAAAAAAGACACATTCTCACCATTTCCACACAAGACAGGAGCAGCCAGTCCTGCCTGCTTAGGAATCCAAATGAGATACTTCACAAGTGCACACACTCTGCTTCCCAGAGACCAAAGTGTAAAATCATTCCCTACTTGGCAAAATGCAGAAGAAAAGGCATTTCAGAAAACAGGAGTCATCTGCCCTAACTACCTGTGAAGACGGCCAGCAAACAGAGCTCTTCTGCCTGGCACGTCCTGGACCCCGCTGCCTCACTACCTACCACCCCATCTCAAGCGCATTGAGCACCTCGTGCACCTCAGCCCAGCCTGGCACAGGCAAAGGCAGAGATCCCCCCGGCCCTGGGAGCACAGGCTGCACCCTCAGCCTTCAGATGCGGGAGGCAGGTCAGAGGTCCCTCACCTGTCTGGAGCTGAAGAGACGGTGTGGGTCCCTTTGTCAGTGTCTGCACATCATCAAAAGGAAAAGCTCAGTGACACTGGAGCTTCAGGGCAGGACCTGAGATTGAGGGAAACAGCCATGCAGAGACACAGCCTCTCTGCCGTATCTCACACTAACCCTGGGACCTCAAAATATTTGGTTACCAATGTCTTTTCCACTCACAGAGGACTGCAATGCCAGGAGAACCAGTGGACAAGTTTCCCAGTTGCCATAGCCTGTGTTTTAGAAAGAATATAAGCCCCTGCAGAAAGTCTGAAATGCTTGCAAATGGGAGTTAAGACTGCCTCACAGTGTGACACTGGAAACAGCTTTCTAAGAAAGCCAACCTTTTTAAAACCCCAGGTTAAGGGGAAGTGGGAGGGGTGGGGGAAAGGAAAGAAGGGAATGGAATTAATATGAGAGAAGGAAAAAATGGAAACAAAGTCTTCATAAATAGGGAGGGGTGGAGGGGTTGAAGGGAGGGCAGGGGAAGGGGGAAAAATAAGAACCAAGAGAGTATGTAAAGATACAAATTTCCAGTGATGAATGTCATTATATTGTACACCTCAAATGTACCAATGAAAGGATATGCAGTTAAAAAAAACCCAGGTTAGAGGGGGTCTGGAGGGGGGGTAGGAGAAGAGTTGCTCCCCACCTTGTCTTTCTGAATCTGAGCTTCTTTACCATCTTGCCCACCAACCAGGGCCACTGGAGCCGTGTTCTCCTCCAGGTCCACAGAGCTCCCACAAGGGGCTCAGGACAGTGACAGCCAGGGTGTGTCCAGCCCAGCAGTGCTGTCCCCTTGGGTGTGGCAGAGGACAAGATCCTCAGCCCAGTCCCGGAGGGCCCCAGCCTCCTGCACTTGATTCAAGGAGATGCAGCCCAATCAAGGACCACATCAGCCCAGGACACCAGAAAGCATTAGAGGCTGCGAGTCTACACAGGGCTCTGTGGCATCGGCCTGGATCATCACTGCCACCAGCACCGCAATGGGGATCGGCTGCTTCCTTTAATGGCAATGGCCATCCAGTTCCTCTGTCCCACCTTGCCTGCAGACTGCCCTTTTCTAACTCCTTTTTCCCATCCAGAGAGTTCCTGAGCAAGAACCTTTTGCTGGGTTTTACACAGGTTCATTTCCTTGGGAGATGTGGGAAACAGGAGGAGACGTCGGTCGTGATTTGACCCCCACACCACGCCCAAGGTGGCCACACCAGGTACCCTGGGTGGGGCTGAGGATTTCCAAGCAACTCCCCTGAGCTTCCTGGGGGTAGGCAGATTTGGGGGTCATTTACGCTGTCAGGAGGCCAATTCTGTGATGTGTGATGCTCAGATAGCTGAGCACAGGTCTCCCGTAAATCAGTCAGTTGTGGACTCGGACGAGAAAGGAGAACAAAGGGGGTGGGGCTTGTTGAACCAGAGATGGAACTCGTTCTTCATTTCACAAATACAGATGTGCCTGGGATGGGCACTGGGGCTCGGGGTGGACAAAACAGGCGGAGCTTCTATCTAACGCTGAAGACAAGTAAGAAACAAGAAAATCACACACACTTGTTAATGGCAGGTGGTGATGTGCGCCTACAAGTAACTGAAGGCAGGATCACAATCAAGGGGTCACCAGTGGCATTAGAAAGAAATGGTGGGGACAACAGCCCAGTGGATGTGAGCAAGTGGAAAGACAGTTGTGCCCTGTCTGCCTTCAAAAGACACAGGAGGTGACCGCTGCACAGTGAGCACACTGAAGCCACTGAACTGTATAGTTAAAAATGGTGATGAGGACAGATTTACATGTGTGTGTTTTACATAGCTCCAGACACAGGGGACAGGGAAAGTTTTTGCCTTTTATCTTAGTCACTTTCCTTGTTGCTGGGACACAGTGCCTGACATCAGTCACAATGCTTGACAAATTAAAAGAGGAGAGGTTAATTTGACTCAGTTTGTGGAGGTTTCAGTCCATAGCCGACTGGTTCCAAGGCAGGTCAGCATGGCAGAGGGGAGCCACAGAGGAGAAACAGTCCATGGCAGGGTGGCAGGAAGCAGCGAGATCAAGGAGGAGGGAGGGAGATAGTTGTTTCCAGGCCACACTCCAGTGACCACCCCCTCCCCGCAGGCTCCACCTGCCCACATCACATTTAGCCATAAACTCAGCAGTGGATTAATTCACTGAGTATCACATCCCTGTGATCTAACCACCTCCCAAAAGCTCCACTTTGGGGAGACATCTAGATATAAACCATAACTCCTTTTGTGGTCATTTTGACTTTGGGGAAGAGCCAGAAGTCACTTGGTGCCAGATCTGGTGCATAAGGTGGATGAGGACACACTATGATGTTTTTGTTTGACAGAAACTGCTGTAAATGTTTAGAATGGATTCAGGGCATTAGGTAGCCATGAAAAGATACTCAAGAAAGAGAACTTCATGAAGGGCCTCAGACACTAGAAGGAAGGGAAGATGATTAATGCCAATGTGTCTTTCATGTAATAATCTTTTCTAATTTTTATTTCAATGTTCACTGTATTTTCTATCTTGTTGTGTATGTGGCTTCAGACACAGGCAGGCCTGAGGACTTGCTGGTAGAATGATACAAAGTAAGTTCTTTTCTTATCATCACTATTTGCTCTATAAAATAAAATATGAAATATCAGCAAAAAGTGAGAAAAGACCTATGTAAGATTTGTAGAGAGAAGAAAAATGTAAAACAATGAATGGAAAAAGTATGTTTTTTTAAGGAAAATACAGTGGGATTACAAAGACTGTCATGAATTGTGTGGTTTTAAATTTGAAAAGAAATCCTTTCATATGATCTTGTGTTTTTGAGCAACACTCCCCTGCTTAAGAACTAAAGAAAAGAGCAGGAAGAGCATTGGATTGAACCACTTTGTGCACTGCGGAGAAGGACAATGTAGGGAGGGGGAACAGGGAACTGAGAGTTCTCAAGAATGACCATGGAATCTAAGCTGAGTAAGAACAGAAATGAAGTCACCCCGAGGAGTTGCGGACGGTGACCAACAGGGAAGATGGCTGGATTCACAGAGCAATAGGGTCAAAGAACGGTCAGAATGGAAATTCCAAAGGAAGCTCACTGGAGAGGAGGATGTGGTCACAGAAGAAGATGCCAGCAACCAAAGCTCTGGAGCCAGTTTGGTGAGGGCAGTTTGTCAGTGGGTGGGGACACGGGTGGATTTCCCTCCACTGCTGAGTCAGAGGCAGCGAGTGACATCAGGGCCGGAGTCCTGCCCAGAAGTGGGGCTTCTGCTGGAAGGAGGAGAAATGACCCAAATGAAGCGCCAGGAAGACTGCGCCCTACCCCAAGGCCTCTGGAACAGGGAGGAGGAGGCTCAGTGGGAAGTGGAACCCGGGGGGACGGAGGTCTCTGTGACAGCACGCACAAAAGGACAGAGGTGAGGCTGAGGGCCTCGCCTGGTGACAGGGGCACAAAGTCTCTCCTTGACCAGACTTAAGTTGGCAGCTACGAGCCCCCTTCCGGCTTGGCCTAACCTAGGCTGTGCATCCATCTCCTCTGAGTCCAGGTCGATGGAGAACTCCACTGAGGAAGTTCACTGGGGACCCTCCCTGGCGATGTCCCCTCACTGATTTTCCATCCACTGACACCGACACCTGATGCTCCGTGGCCATCAGTCCCTGCTTGCCTTGTGATTCAGAGTTGAGTCCGATCGCTCTCCATGATGGTCGTCCTGAGCGGAGTCTTCCTGACCCTCTTGAAAGGGTGGAATCCATTTCTCCTTGACGCCAGCTGGACCCTCCGGAAGGAAGACACCACAGGAGCCAGGCTAGCGCCCAGCAACTGGGCATGTTTGGAGCTGCGTGAAGGGGCAGAGTCCAAGCGGGGTCGTGGTCCTGGGGGCCCTGGCTCTTGCCCGAGGTAAACAGCGGAGCAAGGTGGGGGTGGGGCCTGATGGGCCAGGAGACTAAAAGCCCCTCCTTGGGACCCACCCACAGCAGTGCCATGGGGGTTTCGGGCTCCAGAAGGGACATGGGCTCTCTTCTACTGTTGGACACTTGACTGATGAAGCCCTCTGAAAATGTCATTATTTTCTCTTTTCCCGCATTAAAAGGAAGAAAGAGGAAAAGGATCAAGCTGATCCTATGAGTCATTTGTGGGTTCGAAATAGCTTAATCTTGTGGGATTGGACCTAGGCCGTGCAGGACACAGCAGATGCTGTCCCCTCAGGAGGGGACGGGTTTCCACTGGCCAGGAAGTCATGGGAAATGCAGGGTGACACATCGGAGGCCTTTAACCCAGTCCTCACGTTGGCCGTGACCGCAGGGGCATCGGGAAGGCCATCGGAGCTGTGCTTCCACCCTCACAGGGTCTCTGGTGTCCCTTGCGTCTCCAGAAAAGGAGCTAGGCAGAAGTTACGCCTTTGCACAGGGTGTCTCGGAGGGACCACGAGCTCATTCAACACAGAGCTGGGAAGAGGTGCAGGGGTGAGTACAGGCCGTGTGCTGCGAGCTGCAGGGGTGAGTACAGGCTGTGTGCTGCATAGCTCGTTCCCCTCACCCCCTGCTTTCACCGTGGAGACCTGGAGGTGGCCTCTCCGCAGGAAGCCCTCCTGGCTGTAGCCTCAGAGTCAAAGCCAGTGCCCTGACCAGGAGGAGGCCACCGGGGTGTGCTCCCCAGCCCACCGCTACCATGCTCACCCTCCACTCCCCACCATGGGCACATGCACACTCACAGACACACACATCCCGGTTCCCCAGGCTCCCCTCTCCTGGTTTCCTGTGCGCCTCTCCTGCCTAGGGCTCTTTGACCACTCTTCCCTCTGGCCAAGCCCTGCTACACTTTTTGGGGGAAAGGAGTTACAACTGGGGATTGAACCACTCTCTCAGGATCCTTGCACCGAGCTACATCCTCAGCTTTTAAAAAATTAGTATTATATTATTATTATTATTCATTATTGTTATTATTATTGCTTTTAATTTTGAGACGGTCTTTCTAAGTCACTAAGTTGCCCAGGCTGGGCTCAAATTTGCAATCCTCCTGCCTCAGCCTTCCAGATTGCTGGGATTATGGGCATACGCCGCCATGCCCCACTGAGGCATAGCTGGCACACAAGACACTGTGTGTATTTTCTGTGCACAGTTTGGACACACGCTCACACCTATGAAGCCATCGCCACAGGCCAGGGAAAACACACCCACCACTTCCAGGGTTCCTCGTGCCCCTCTGCTTCAGGGTTGGTTTTGTTTTGTGGCACAAACACTTGACACGAGACCCATCCCGTGTGGCAGCAGCTGGCAGCTGCAGACCCCTGACCCTGCCCCGCGGGCCCTCGCCGTGCCGACCACCACACTGCAGTGCCCTCTGGCCGCGCTGACCCAGCGGAGCGCGGAACGCCGTTGCCTTCCCGAGCCTGTGCTGGCCGGAGCAGCGTCCTCCCGCCCTTGCAGAAGGGGTTCGGCTCCGCCTCCCTGGCTCCCAAGGCTCCTTCTCAGCGGATTCCAAACTCACGAGACTCAGGGAAATGTGATCTATCGGCTCCGAGAAACCTGCACGGAATGGTGCATGAAGGAAGAAATCAGTTACCGAGGTGGAGCCCAGGCTTCAATCAAATTGGAGCAGTGAGAGGGTGGGAGCAGGTTTCGGGGGGGGGGGGTGCTGCAGACGCAGACGGGCCGGGCGGAGGAGTGGGGATGGAGACAGAGGCCGCCCAGGCGCTCCCTGCCCGTGGCTGGGCGGGGAGAACCTGGGAAGCGGGGCTCTGCCAGGCCGCGCGCCGGACCCCTGCAGTCCCACGGGCTCGGCTCGGGCCACGCCCAGGGCTCCCCACCCAGCTGCCACAGCTCAGCGGCAGGTCCTGCCCGGAGGAAGCTGAGGCCACGCGGCCACCAAGCAGTCGGAGGTCCCTGCGCTGGTGGCTCAGCCTCCTCCTCCTCCTCACTCCGAAGAATGAAAGCCGTGTTTGCTGTGGAGCGGGTTTCTGGGTCTCAGCACAACGGCATTGAGTCGCGTGGCTCCTTCATGGGGGACAGTCCTCTGCCCTGAGTGTCCAGCACATCTCTGGCCTGACCTTGGGAGGCCGGGCACCCGGCCCCAGTGATGACAGCCAAAGAGATTTCAGCCGTTGCCAAGTGTCCTCAGGGAGAACCTCACTGGCCAAGGACGCCCAGCAGGGCTTTGGGTGGTCGGTCATGAAGGGGCTTCGTCCCGGACGGCTGCAGAGGGACGCCGACCGTGCAGGGAGTCAGAGGCACACACACAGGTCCCCCTCGCTGCCTCTGCTGTGCCAGGCTGCGTCCAGAGACAGCTGTGGGCCCCGACGGTCTGGGAAGGGGCGGCCGGGACGTGCAGAGGACGGATGGAGGACTTGGCAGCCGTCCGCGCCCAGGGTTCATGGCTGTGGCAGGGAGGACAGTCCCCGTGAGGGAGCCGACAAACAGGGAAACCGAGGGGAGAGGGGAGAGGGCACTGGGGCAGGGCACACAGCAGCCCCATGCCAGGGCCCCTGGAAGTCACCGCGCCACGCGAGGGCTGAGTGAGGGGCGACAGGACAGCACGGGTGGTCCCTCAGTGCCAGAGACCACTGCCAGGGAGCCCTCTGTCCACGTGGGGCCCACACGAGGCCCCGGGCAGCGTGGGTGCGGTGCAGCCGCGTGACAGGCCCGAGCCTCTCCTCTGCCATGGTGTGCACGGAAGACCTAGCCGCCTACTCCTCCGCGTCACCTGCAGCCACCGTCCAGAGAGCAGCATGGACGTGGGCTGCACCTGTGGAGAGGCTTGCTGGGTCTTCTCTGGGTTACTTTCTAAAATGCAAACAGCGAAACCTGACTTCTCTTGAAGAGCACAGTCCAGCTGATCGAAGCCACAGCCAGGGGGGCTATGAGCCCGGCCGAGGCTGCAGCTCCTCCCGACCTTCTCCCGGGAGGGATCTGGGGAGCAGGGCTCGAGGTCAGTGTGCACCACCATCATCTCAGTCCCCTGAGCAGCTAGATGGAGACGGTGGCAGGCTGGAGACCTAAATGTCAGACTACAGTGATTTTTTTTTTTTGGCACCGGGGATCGAACTCAGGACCTTGGGCTTGTAAGGCAGGTGCCAGAACCACTGAGCTACATTCCCGGCCCTAGAGTAGTGATTTTGAAAGCCATGAGACCAGGCAACACTGCCTAGGAGTTAAATCAGAGAGAGGCAGACTAAACGCTGAAGCCAGAAGCCCTCCTATCCCAAAATGAAGGCATCGGGAAGCAGAGGGCCCCACGTGAGCACCGAGAGGCCGCCCACCACGGGGTAGGGACCCCGTGCCCACGGTGTGTGGGGAGGAAGCGGCCAACAGTGCCTCGCGCTGCTGACTGGCCGAGCGAGATGAGCACCATGGCCAGGGCAGCAGGAAGGCGGTACTGACCAACACCTGAAGGCTGGAGAACACTCGAGCCCAGCAACCGGAAGTGGTGAATGGAGATCCTTGGGTTTGAGCTTTCCTCACCTAGAGGAGTTTGTCACAGAGGAGAGCAATATCAGGAACCAGTGGGATGGACAGTGGGACACAGCAGCACGTGCTCCCTGTGTCCCCAGGACTGCAGGGGAAGTCGATGGCCATGAAGAGGAAGAGGAGAATTGCCCGAGCAACGTTCCAAGGGTTCAGGTGGGGAGGACGCGGAAGTCAAGGCTTCCCTTCCGGCATCGGGACTTCCTTAGTAAAGCAGGAGCCAGGGTCGGTGGGGAAGAGTGAGGATGGGGGGGAGCCAGGAGAAGGTGGGCTGGTGAAATGGTCACCGAGGAATGCAGTGAGCAGATGGACAAGGGAAGCACACCAAGATGACAGCCCTGGGCGGCACGGGCATCAGGGTGCCGCTTCTCTGGCCACACTCCTGGGTGGGCACAGACACTGAGCAGGTGGAGAGGCCTGCAACCAGGACAGCGCTCCCACTTAAGCCACAAGTGGAGGAGGCATGAGGGAACACATACGGCGAGACCCTAACAGATGATCTTGCAGTTCAGGCCCGAGCGGAGTGAAGAGGGGAGATCAAAATTGCCAGGGATGGTGTAAAGAAGGGAGGACCCATTGCTGGGGGTCCTCACAGGACTGAAGAATTGCTGAAATTCAGGGCTGGGGTGGAAAGATGAGGTGGCATTCACAGAAGTTAAGATCCATGACATCAAGGTTTGGACGCAGTAGACAGACATGCAAGGAGAGGCATCTCAAAGTATTTGAAGACCTGAGCTGTAGAGTGGAAATTGACTTTGCTGGCATTGTGCTAGGACCAGTGTTTGTAAATTACAGGAAGAAAAACTGCAGGAACTGAGAATGTTCTATAAAAGGAGAGACAGAACAAGGAAGGCCATGGAAGAAGCAGTGCGTGGTGAGTAACTTGTGAGTGACGAACGAGGGAAGGCTCCTTCCGTAATCAGATCACGATGAAAACCAGACAACTCTCCTGCTCCTTCCTCCTCCTGCAGACGTGTGGTCCTACTGTGAGCCACCTCAGGGAGGTATTCAGCGGTGGGCGCGCAGGCGCTGCTGGAGCTGCCCTCTGTGAGGTGACAGAGCCCTAGAAGCCTGCAGCGTCACCCTCGGCCGCTCCCAGGTGTTCCCATGAGCTCCACCAAGCAGTGCGGGTGAAGATCGGGGAAGAAGCCCAAGTATGCCGGGCTGGTTTCCACCTCTTCCGCTTTCCGAGCCTCTGCCACCACCTGCTCCACACGGGCGGACCTCGCGCCTGGAAAGCCTGCCTCTCCTCACTCCCCACCTTGTCAACTGGCAGTCAAGCTGTCCCCAGGCACCCTGATTGTCCCATCCTGGGTCCGCTCCACAGAGCTGCTTCTTGTCTCCTCCAAGCCACCGGTATAACACATTTCATAGACTATTGGAGGAGGAAAAATATTTCTCCCACTTTCTATATTTCTCCCACTTTCTATATTTCTAAGAGATGGAGCCCTTTCTACCACAAGAAGGGTCATTATGAGAAACAGCTCTAAACTCTACGTCTAATGGCTCGTGTCATGATGTAGACCTATGATGTGGTCACAGGCAGGGTCTTTGGAGGGGGCTGGACCGTGGGGCGCTGCAGCTGGCTTGCTCTTGGCAGGCAGGGCCTGGTTGGAAGAGCCAGTCACAGGGTCGGGACCAGAAGGATGAGTCTCCCTCCCTGGCTCCTCCCTTCGCGTCTGCTTCCTGATCCCCATGCTGTGAGCAGCTCTCTCCTGCCATGCCCTTCCATGCCGACTGTGGACTGAATCCTCTAAAAGCTGAGCCGGTACAAACCTCTCCTAATTTAGGGTGCAGGTGTCAGGTGTTGTCTCACGGGCGAGAAAAGTGACTGAGAACTCATTTCCAAGAGAAAAGACTTGGACTCCGACTGACCAGAGCCTGCGTGTCACGGCCCGTACTTTACTAGAGGGAATCTTCACTCTGCCACCCAAAGCAGGAACCAGGCCAGATGTTGCTGTGCTGTTTTTCCCCTCACGTCCTGTGGTCAGTGACTGTGCCCCACTGCCCCATGAAGTGTGGCAGCCATGGGAAAAGTCCAGTCCTCTTACAGTCCGTCCATTCAAAATCATTGTTATGGGCCCGGAAATGGCGTTAAGAGCAGTGATCCCCTGCCACGACCTTGGAGCTAATTCGGGTCCGAGTACAATTTACCAGAAGCAGCACTTGTCGGAACTGTGGGCCACCTGCCTAGAGTAATAAACCGGTGCTTTGTTTCCCACTTACCTGGTGTTCTGATGATTTCTCTAGTCCTAGACGCCTAGAAAATAGAGGTGAACGGCAACTCCACCCCCCATACCTGCATTTGCTCCCCAATACCCATCTCTCTCAATGCCCTTTCAAAGGAGATTTTTGCCATCTTTGAAGGCAGGAGCCTCTGACAGCTCTCTGCAATTCCTGTAATACACACAGGGTCACAGGCAGTTGACACTCAATTCTAGGACTTGCTAACAACATCATCCACAAGCAGGTACAGACCCCTATGATGCCAGCTCCCAGACCAAGCCTGACACGTGAGCATCTTGGTGGCTGAGTAAAAAATGAGGCTGGAGAGGATGTCTGCATTCCTGGTGTGTTCCATTTCTCAGCCACTGTCTGTGCATCTCAGCACTTCAGGAACAAGAGGGATCAGATCATATCTCTGGTCCATTTAATGGAACATAGAAAGCAGCCCTTTCGTCCCTGTGCCTTAGAGGGAATATTTATCTCACCTGTCACCTACTACCTCGAAATCAAACAAATGGCATTAGTGGGTCTTCCATCTTCTCATTAAGGCAGGCACATGGGCTGGACACCAGGCACAATCCTGTGGAGTTTTCACAATCTGTAATAAGACTCAGGATCGCAAGACTGCCCAGAGGCCACTCTCTCCTCCCGTTACATACAGAACCCTTTTGGAGAGAGGAAAGGAAAATATAAATTCTGGTTCTGTTTCACTCGATTTCTTCTGCTTTCAGCAAGCCTGTCTCTGGTCACAACCACCCTCACTGCATGGAGGAGGCCTGTTTACACAGAAGGAAGAAGCAGGACAACTCTGTAAGAGGAAACAAATGAACCGACGTCAAAGGCTCTGCCCCGGCTGCCCCAAGGCCTCTGAACTTGACCTTGGCTGCACATGCATCTCACCAGAGACCCCAGACATCTGACACACACTGGCTGCTCCCCTGCAAAGCTGAACAGCTTCATGGACTAAAACTCAAGGCAGCCAAAGAGACGCTCTGACTTACTTTGCCTGTTCATACTTTTGGGTTTAACCAGAGGCTTGATCCTGATGCAGCCAGGCTCAGAGGTGGGGCCTAAGGAGGCAACTTCATCCTGAGGGCCCTAATCTCATCCGTGAAGAACACGCAGAGATTCATAGCTGAGTGGGCCATTAGAAGGAGGGCCCAGTTACGGGAAGTAGGTCACTGGCAGTGTGCTTTTAAGGCTATATTTTATACCCTTCTCCTCTCTCTCTCTCTCTCTCTCTCTCTCTCTCTCTCTCTCTCTCTCTCTCTCTCTCTCCCTCTCGCTCCCTCCTTCCTGGCCCCCATGAGGTAAGCAGCTTTCCCCCACCAGGCCCTTCTGCCATGACGTTTCTGCCTCGGAGCCAGCTGATTATGACTGAACCTTCTGAAACCGTGAGCCAAATAAACCTTTTCGGCCTTTAGGCTGATTTTGTCCGAATTTTGTCACAGCAACACCAGTACTGGAGAACACATATAGTTTTGGATAATATTATTGAGAAGTCATTTATTGAACATCCTGGGGTTCCATGCAGTTGCAGCTGGACACAAGCTGCTCTCAGTTCATCTGATGGCTGGGCCAGGCAAGGCTCTTGAGATGGCGTCTCTGCTCACATATCTGATGCTCAGGGTGGCCTCATGTGGCCAGTCTCCCACAGGGTCCTTGAGCTCTATATGGCCACTCAGGGCCCCAAAGACCAAGGTGAATCCCCTTGAAAGAAAGACCCAACACTGACTTGGAATCACTTCAGTTCGTCTGCCATGGTCACAGCAGTCAGGCCAGCCCAGATCCAAAGTTCCACCTCTTGATGGGTGAGCATAAAAGAATATGTGGGCATCATTAATCTGCCAGAGAGAAGTGAAGCAATTTATCCATGGTCACACCACAAATAGGTGCCCGAGCTGGGTCTCCACCCAGCTCTCCTGACTGCAAAGCCCACTCTGCAACCTCTCTTCCCTCCTCTGGTGAAGGCACCAAGAAGCTGCCAGTGTGGACAGCACCAGCAGCCTCCCCACTTCCTCCTGCCCAGGGCCGAGCCCCCCTGAGCAGTGCCTACAGAGCCTTGGCTCAGGACTCCTCTGCCCTGACATGGAGCTCTGGCCTTATAAATTAAGCACCCAGGTAACCCAGATTCCGTGTCTGCACTCAAATACTCCAGGGCCAAGATGGGCAGAAACTAAAGAGCAGCTACACTTTTGCTTTGCTACCAGGTCTCGGGCCGGGTGTTGTGCTTTAGATCAAGAATGTCCCCCAAGGGCCTCCTGCACTCCAGGTAGGGTGTTCAGAAGGTGAATGATTTACAGGGCTTGCAGCGGATGTGCCCTGAGGAGGCGAGGCCTGGTCAGAAGAGGTGGTCAGTGACCCGGAGCCTTACCCTGTATCTCCCTTCCTTGCTCTCTTCTCTCCACTTCCATCCACCATGCCCTGAGCAGCTCTCCTCTGCCAGGCCTCCTCCATGCTGCCTGCCTCGGAGCTGGCACACTGTGGCCTGAAACCTCTGCAAACCGGGAGCCAAAACAAACCTCGGTTCCTTTAGATTGCAGGTGTCAGGTGCTTTTTCCCAGTGAGGAAGAAAGTGACTGAGACACAAGGCCAGGTGCAGACATCCCTTGGGGCCGCCCGACCCACACCAGGGGGAGGAGTGAGCAGAGCTGGGGGTGGAGTCCCTGGCAGTGCCTCTGGGGTCACTCCGTCGCCCAGAGACCCTGCGTGCCAGTGCTCGAGCTGCTGGTGGTCCTACAGATGCCGTCAGTGGAGTGGGGAAGGGAGCCCCAGAGGTCAGCTCTGAAGGACACACTGGGGCTAGGGGCACAGGCCCTGGGGTCAGCAGGTCCCCAGAGGAGCAGTCAGTCTCAGGAGGACGCCGGGGAGGAAGTGTCCTGAGTCAGGTTGTCCTTTCAACCCCTCAAGGACAACTATCCCTGGCCAGTGTTCCCTGCAATGACTCTGACTCCGGCAGCACCAGCCGCCTTGGTGTCTTGCCCACGATGGGTGCACTGTCCCTGCACCCCTCTGGGCCTCCACTCTGCCTCTCAGAGCCAGCGCCCAGGGGCCCTGTGTTTCCCTCGCCATCCGTCTGCCTCTTCGGCAAGGAGAGCGTTGCCCTCCATAAGAACCTGCCTCCTTCCACCCAGTGGCTGCTAGAAACACACAAATTGCCACATGCATTTCCTTTTACTCAGAGCGGTCACTTCTGTGTCCCCTTCTGCCACGGCGGAGTCCTCTGCAGCACGTCCCTGGACGCTCCCGGAGGCCTGTACCGGCTCAGCTGCAGCCAGAAACCTGGTGCTGGCGAAGCTGAGTGCCAGTGACGCAGTCGCTGCTGCACCACAGGAGTGGCCAGGACTTGCCCTGACCTGGGGCTGCCTCCTCCGGCTGAGTCCAGAGGGCGTCCCTGGCCCCTCCACTGAACAGGCCCATCGGGGGCCCCCGCCGCTTGGGCCAAGGAACTGTGACCTGAGGGTGACTCTCTGATTCCTTCCTCCTTGGCAGGGTCTCACCGCTACTCTCACGGGCAGGGGCCGCGGCCTGTTCCCCAGGAGCCATCGTGGGCGTGCACCCCGAAGTGGAGGACGGCAAGGCCGGAGAATCCCTCTGGCCCGGCTTCTGCTGGGTCTGTCAGAGAGCAGAGGACAGGGCCGCGACCCAGGGCCTGAGGGGAGAGGGGCAGAGAGGGGAGGTCACGGGGGCAGCAGAGGGCGCCCCCGACACTGCACCGGGCGGGGAGGTCGGAACCCCAGGCCCTCGGCGAGAGGCCGGGGGCCACAGATGGCGGAGGGAGCCAGAAGTGTCTCTGCCCCCACCTGCATCCTGGCAGAATAACGGGCCCGGCAGCTGCCATGCCTGCCTCTCACCCCGGAATGAGGAGGCTCCACTGTGCAGCCGAGTAAAGAATGCTGTGCTTCCTTCCAGGAGGGACGACTTCCGTCCATAAGGAGAATGGCGGAAGAAGGAACACTGCTCACTGGCTGTGAACGCCCCACGGGCCGTCTCCACTGGCCACAGCTCTCACCCGCGGGAGTCCTTCCTCCAGCAGGAGGCCAGGGTCGCTGTGTGGGATGCATCTGCAGCCCCTCTTCCTCGGAGGGGAGGCGGGAAGGATGGGGCTGAGCCCCAGGTGCCCCCGAGCTGGGAAGGGGCAAAGGTGCCACTCGATGGCCGAGAGGAGACCACAGGCCCTTGAGAGCCTGCGTAGGGAAGCACAGAGGAGGCTTTGAGAGAGCAGAAAGCCCACCCAGGTCACCGTGAGAAAGGGATTCAAGTGAGCGGCTAAGGGTGGCCTTGAGCCCGAATTCTGACACAGAAAGGGAGACCAGGGTTTGAAGCTTATTCCCACACCCTGAGTCAGACCTGTCACCTTCTCCTGCGAGGATTCTCAGTAGGCAGAAGCACACAGAGCACTGCAGTTCGTTCCTCGGGGTGATGGGGCCAAGAGCCCAAGTGCAGGCGAGCAGAGGGCCTGGTCAGGACAGCAGGCCCCAGGCCCCTTCCCTGGGTCAGCTTGAGCCCTGCACCCCCCCTCCAGGGCTGAGCCCCCAGAGACCCCAGGCCCCGCACACTGGGGACCCCTCTTTGTGGGGAGGAGGATCAGTGCTGTGGATGGTGGGTGCATAAGAAGAGTTCAGGCTCCTGCCAGTCCCTGCCCTGGCACAGAGTGGGCTGGGTTTGCTGCCTTCTGCTGAGAAATGTTGACAGGTGAGGGGAGAACACAAACGTCATGGAAACAAGAAATTTCAGACCTGCAAGGACTGCTGCGCTGAGACGCTCCCTTCTGGGCAGAGGCAGAGTCCACGTGCCCAGCAATCGGCCACCCAGCCACGCGACCCCCTCCCAACTCCACAGAGAGCGCCTGAGCTCAGTCCCAGGTGATGGCCAGCAGGGTCCCCTGCGTCGTGGGCCAACGGAGACATCTGAGAAACGCTCGCTGTGTGTGCAGGGAGGGCTGGGCCCAGCAACTCGGCACTGGGGCACCCATCCTGGGACTCTGATGGGCTCTGTGGTGTGGATGGCCGCGAGCAGATGCCGATCCCCGCCACGAGTAGCCGTGGCTCTGCACTTGGTGCCCCTGACAGACTCTGGAAGGTGTGATGCCCAGAGAAGTTGCTGGTGCCCAGGATGGGTACAAGGGCTTGGCACACTAAGGACGGGAGGTCCTCAGCACACACTGCGCCCACTGGGTTTGGCCACACAGGAATAAAGAAACAAAGAGTAACACAGAGGCCAGAGGCGGCGCCTTTGCTCCGTGCCTCTCCACACACAGAAGCACATGGGTGCCTGTCCAAAGCAGGGTCCTGCGCAGAGCTGGGGGGCCCCTAGAGAGGGAGAAGGCCCTGGGGTCACCGTGGGAAGGGTGCAGGTAAGGGGCACACAGGGGACACAACTGAGGAACAGGAAAAGAGAGAAGGAAAGTCCATGACCCAAAGGCGCCGTCCTCAGGAGAGCGAGCTTCCAAGGTGTCCCAAGGCTACTCGGAGGCGGACAGCAGCCAGGTTGGTCTCCCCGCCTCACCCAGTCACCAGCCTCAGTTCTACATCGAGACCGAAGCCAGATTTCACTTGGCAGAAGAGGGGTTCTGAACAGCCCTGCTCTACAGAGGAGAAAGAGCAGGAATTCCTAATATAACCCTAGCTCTTGGTCTCCAACGAACCATTTAGGCAGGCAGACTCGCGCGTGACCGGAATCAGAACGGTTCACACTGTCTTGCTTGCCCTCTCCTCGGCTGCCACCGCTCAGCAGCCCGAGGTCCTGTGCATTGCGCAGAGGGCCCTGGCCAGGGCACGGGGGATGGGTGGGGGTCTCCCTGTGCACCAGAGGCGGGACCCACGCTGTCACCCACAGATTCCCACAGAACGCACCCCGTGCCTTCCAGGGTGTCCACACAACTCGTGTGAAGGACATTTCCCCTTGAAAGGGCACCGTGCAAATTCTGTTTGCTGTGCCTGAATATCTCGTGACACCATGGGTGCCAATGGGTTCTGGCACATATTCGGTGCATGAATCACATTCAAATTGTCCCACACTTCTGCCGCCTGCAGACAGCCCTGGACGGGCAAGGAACCAGACTCCTGAGTCCCAGGAAATCACAGGATGCTGAATTTGGGGTCCGGGTGTCTGCCACTGGCCTCAAGAGTCATCTGAAGACCTCGCCAGTGAGAACCTGAGGGAAGACCTGGCTCACCCAGCACCACCGAGAGCCACCGAGCACCTAACTCCTGTGCATTCGGGCTCTCTACCCCAAGCCTTGCAGGCCAGGAGCACGGGGCAGAGGCAGGACAGCTGTGACTGTGACCCAGGGCGAGAGCACTGGCTGAGGCTCAAGGAGAAAAACAGAGGCCCCCCTTTGGCCGGCATCAGACAGGGGACAGAGAACCTGCCCCGGTGCTGCCCTGCACGGCCACACGGAGGAACGGCCCACACTGCTCTACACACGCACATCCTGCTGAGGGTGACCGGCTCGCAGGCAACACCAAAGCCCTGAGCCTCCCACACCTCTTCACCCACAGAAACCTCGCCCGCAAGTGTCCTGACCGCTCCGCAATGCAGCAGCCGGTTTCACCGCGACAGTGCACTGAACGCTGCAGAGGCTGCGAGCCGAGCATCAGCCCAGGCGCAGAAGCCAGCGCTGCCTCTGTGGGAAGTACTCGTGGCGCTTCTAAACGCTATACCTCGGGCAGATGTGTACCCTATAAATCACTGTGCTCGTTTTCATTAATGTTGTTGAGAAGTAAACATGTTCACGGAAAGAGCCGATCTTAGATTGTAAAATCCGAGCCAGATCACTGAGCAGCAAGCAGGATAGAGAAAGGTCCAAACACACTCAGGCCACACAGAAAGTACATCCGGCGAGCACAACAGGAGAGGTGACCACAGGAAGCCAGGGAATTTTTTAAAGGAGTCACACCTTATTTGTGACTATGCCTGACCTTTAGATATCACCCCAGCGTTTTGAAGGCTCTTTCAGAAGCATGATCAGATCTGATGATCCTGACACCCTTGACAACAGGCACGGGAGGGGCTCCCACGGGACTGATGGCAGAGCAAACCCCAGAGGTGTCCCAGACCTCCTGTCACAGGCCTGGTGAGTGACAGCTGAGCTTGCACCATGACTTCCTGTCACGTAAACCCACAGCCATGGGCACTGAGTAAAGGCAAACCATCATCTTAGAGGAAGCGTGCAATTGTCTGGCCTCTGCAAGTGACATCAGGGACAAACTGGCTGCATCCAGGGTGGAAGCAAGCGTCGTGCATCATCGGGGCGGAGAGGGCTGTAACACTCCCTGCTTCTCAGGCTGCAGCACCGAGGTGCAGGGCAGACTTGGGGTTGCTTTTAAGCCTCAGCACGAACTGAGAAAATTCCAGGCTTCCACGACCAGGTCCACATTGGTGATCCCACCGCGGGGTGCACTCCGGACCCCAGGCCTGGGGGTGCAGCCCCCAGAGTCAGCAGAAAGCCCAGTGCTGCCTGGCCAGCCCACTGCCACGGGGCTCCCAAGACAGACGGTCGCGTCCGCGGAGAGGGGGCCCTGTCCCTCTGGAGTCTGGGGCCCCAGGCCGGAGAGCCCTTGTCTCCATCTCCTGAATCGCCTCATTTCCACCTGATATTATTTAAGCCCCTTCCTCTTCTTCCAGGAGCAGAAAGGATCCATTTGAAAAGCATCTGCAGAAAAAAATCAACAAAGCCTCTGCACTGGTTGTGGTGGTTACTGTCTGCCAAGTCCACATGCGCTACCTTCCCTGGGGCAGGTTGCACGTGTGTGTGTGCATGTGTGTGTGTGCACACGTGTGTGTGTGTGTGTGTGTCTGGTGGGTCTGCCTGGATGCACAGTGCTGTCAGAACTTTCTCACTCACAGAAGAAAGCCAATCCCACCAAGCCCAGGCAAGAAACGCTGACTCGATTTATTGTTCCGCTGCCTCCCAGCCAACCGGGCGTGCAGAGTCGAACCCTGCATGGCCTGGCCTCACCTTGGCAGCCACGCTTGGCCAGAGAAGCCACTGGCCACGCCCACTCTGCTGGCTGCAATCGGGTGGAATGTTTTCCTTTCCAGTGCTCCTGAAATATTACTCTTCGGCTCAGGGTGAAACACAGCCCCTGGCCTGGTGAAGAGAATCCAACAACACAGAATGTGACATTGTGGAGATGTCAGACCACCCAGCCGAGTACTGGAAGCCAGGATTCTGACAGGCTGGGAAGGGACCGAGAGTCTTGATCTACGAAAACAAGACCATGATGCAGCAGCACAGCTCCTGCAGGGCCTTCGGGCAGGGTGGGGGGTGGTTGTCAAGCCTAACTGAGTTGCCAGATGGACTAAGCACGTTTGGCCTGCTCGAAAGCAGCCTTCTCGGCCCCTGGAACATTCGGCTGCTGTGCCAGCAATGCCATAGTCTCTCCCGCTGGGGAGGCCAAGCAAAAGCCCAGCCTACCTGTCCCTCCTGGCCCAGACCGGTCCTCTGCAAAACAAACACCTCCACATCACCGGGAAAAGGAGACACGCTCAGCTGGGGGTCGGCCCGCGCGCTGCGGAGGAGTCTGCATCCTGGGAGGCACTTCCACCTCACCGCTCTCCATCCGCCTCCCTCCGTGCGGGGCGGCCGGCACCTCCGGTCGCCTGGTTACCTGCAGGGTCCAAGATGGGTCCTCAAGCCAGGAAGTGCATGGGCTTTTCCACCTGATTGCTGGCCAGGATTAGAGCTCCTCCCTTATCTGGCAACCCTGCCCTGAGAGCCTCGGAAGCTAAACACAAGGGACTCTCATGCTTTCCACATCTCGGCAGATCTAGGGCTTGCACAGCTCACGCTGCTCCCCTCCAGGCTGGGCCGCGCACGTCAGAGTCACCCTCGACTTCCCAACCTGTTATAACAGCATCCGCGAGGGCTCCACTGGGCTGGGGTGCACCCAGCTCAGCCATCCGGCACTTTAAACCTCGAGCAAGTTCCAGAAGCACCAAACTCCAGCAGTTTCGTTCTATGGTTGCCTGAGCCCAGTCTAGGGATCTGAGGCCCAAGAGTGCAGTGTCTCGTGGTGGCTGCCCAGTGACCACAGCAGGGTCCCTCGGTGGCCCGGGCCACACCTGGCCCACAGGCCATCCCAGGAGCCTCCACTGGTCACTGCCTGTTTCCCCCACCGGCTTCCTGGCCCCCGCACAGACTGTGAGGGCCAGGATCCTGCCTGCTCCGAGCCTGCCCTGGGCAGTGCCGTGGCTGGAGAAGCTGGACCATGCCAAACCCCCCGGAGTAGTGAATTTGCTCTCCTGCCTTTCAAGACCCTATCTTATGTTTTTCCTTTGCCTCGGTGTTGAGGACCAGGCTCTATGAGGACTTATCGGGGCCAGACTGTGTGACTTATGCCCCACAGTCCCGAGGCCTACGTGACCTGCCTTGAGAAGCAGAAAAGTATGCGGGAGGCTGTGTGCTTCCTGGCTGTGTGGGGAATGCTCACAATCACAGTGCTGCCAGGGCAAGATAACACCTGCTGCGGACAACGTAAAGAACGCTAGTCCCCTATTAACCTGCGCAGGCCTCCGGGTATAGGAAAAACCTGTTCTCTTTCACACATTCCCTTTGTAAGAGTTTAACCTGCTCCCTATTTTTCGACACACCTCTTTAACCGTTACTGTTTCACGAACGACACATGGCCCCTTCCCCAATGCTTCTCACTTGCTAATACAAGTGTCAGCCTTGGAGATTGTCGGTCTGTCCACTAGAGGCAGGCTCCTCCCAGTCCCCTTGCACCTTGAATACTGTCTCTGTTTCTCTTTATTCCCCACACGGGTGTCTGAGGGTCCTATCAGCCCCCAGCACCTCAGTAATTCTCATACCTCCCCAATATCTCCTCTTCCCACCCCATCTTCTGTTGAGAACAAGTCTCTCCCAGGCTGCCCATTCCAGCGAATGAACATGAAAATGAATGAACTCCAGCCCTGGACTCTCCACTCTAGGTAAGCACAGGTACAGAGCCCCAGACGGGACAATCATGCTCTGTCTTCCCTGCTACTGGGCCAGCTTCAGGGCCAGCCATGAAAGAGATTCCCAGGACCAGTCAGGAGTAGAACAGGTAAGAGATCTGGGTGCATTGGCCTTTTCCTCTGAGGTCAGAAGTACGTACGTGATGGTACCATTCTGGCTCCTAACCCACTAACCAATTATAAGAACCCTGCACACTCACAAAACACAACACACACAGGCATGCCTTGCACACTCACACACATACATGCACACAAGCATGCCCTGAACAATTCACACACATGAATTGCATAGGTATGCCCTGGACACTCATATACTTACACACACACATCACACACAGGCACACCCTGCACACTCTCACACATACTACATGCACATAAAGCACACAGAAGCATGCATGATCAGGAAGCAGGCTGCACCCATGGGTGCCATGGAGCCCAGCGCCCCAAAGCCAGGAGTGTGGCAGGTATAGTGTGAGCCTGAGCAGCAGGACCTGACTCTGAGAAGAGGCTCATGGGAGTGCACGAGCACTACCACTGCATGGCCAGAAAGCAGGGCACACTGGGACAGGAAGTGCTGCTCACCCACGTGACGCTGCCCTGTCAGAGCCTTGGAGAGCAGTTTTGCAGAGAACATTTAATTAAACTGCATGCCAACGCCATGGCTGCCCAAAGTACTGTGCTGAGACATAGCAGCCCTTCACGGGCTCCACAAGAAAGAATCCTGTGACAGTTATCAACCTTTGCCACTGACACTGGTTCTGTTGAGTTTCCTAGAGAGACGTAAAAGGAATATCTGCACTTGGGAGGCTGAGTCAGGAGGATAGCCAGTTTCAGGACAGCCTGGGTTGCATAGAGTGACACTGTCTCAAAAGAAGGAAGGAAGGAGAGAGGGAGGGAAGGAATGAGAGAGGGAGGGAAGGAAAGGAAGAAAGAGAGGGAGGGAGGGAGGGAGGGAAGGAGGGAGGCCTGCCTCTGAACAGAGAGGGGGCCGACTTCTGAAGACAGCTCAGCCCAGCGACTGAATGGGTGCATCAAGGGTCACCCACAGTGGGTGGACTTGCCCAACAGGGTCACTGACCCCATGCTAGGCAACTGGCTTTACAGACCACTCTGAAAACAGCAAAAGCAGGAGGGTCCTGGGGAGGGCGTGTGTGCTCCACTGCCAGCCCACCTTCCGGGGCCCCAGCCGGCCTCAGCCATCATGGTGGTGACCTTATGCTGACCAAGCACCACCCTCGGCACTGGCCGGGCCACTGCAAGGCAATGCTCACAGAGAGCAGCTGTCGCTGGCTTGCAGGTCCTGGGTTAGACCCCAGAACGAAGATGCCAGTCCCACTGGGTACCGGGCTTCCTCGGGATGTGCCCACAGACAGCCAACCCCCAGCAGATGTCAAAATGTTGTCAAAGTTAAAGGTCACAAAGGGCGTAGTTTACTCAATATTCTAAATACCAACATTCTAAAATAAATTCATTGTTCTTTTAAGTCTAGGCAGTGGAATTTAAGTAACACAATTTGATGCCCGCAGCTACCCATTTTTAAACACATAACAATGCGCATTATAGAAAATTTCCAATCTCCTCCTTTGCCTTGACTTTAATCTCTTTTTACTTCCCCACAAGATTTCATCCTAATGTAATATTTTATTTGCACAAAAGTCTTTATTGATCATTTTATCACCTCTTTGTAATAAAACACACATAATATTAAAGCTATTTTAAATGTTTCATAACTACTGGAGTTAAATATTTACATTTTTCTGAATTGAGTTATCATTGTAATTATTAACATACAATTGATCAAAATAACATGAATATATTAACTTTTTGCTAAATAAGCATTAACATAAATGCAATTTTGAAAAAAGAAACTACATCTCAATGAGATAAAGAGAAGTGGGTTGTTTTTCATTTATTTCAATTGTTTTATCTATCTTTGGATAAAAATTGCTTTTTCCTAGAATAAGACAGTTTTTGATCTGTTGAGAATGTTGAGAAAGCCTTTCCTCCAGGACCTGCTCAGGCAGGCATGCTCCCCACCTCTGCTCAGCACGGGCCAGAGGTACAGCAGGAGTACCGCACAGGAAAAGAAGTAAGTGGCATCAAAATCCAAAGGAAAGAAGGAAAATTAGCCTTATTTGCAGAGGACAGGATCCCATATGTGGACAATGCTAAAGGCCCTACACACATCAAGAAAAAACCTGCTAGAACTAAAGAATAAATTCAGTACAATTGCAAAATACAAAATCAACACACAAAAACTAGTTTTGTTTCTTTACACAAATAATGCTTAACTGAAAAACTAAATTAAGAAAACAATCCCATTAATGATAGTGTCTAAAAGAATAAAACACCCAGCAATAAATTTAACCAAGGAAGCAAAATATCTTTACAATATAAATGACAAAACTTTGATTAAAGAGTGAAGAAAACATAAACTAACAGACATCTTGTTTGTGGATTAGAAAAATTAATATTATTAAAATACCCATATGACATAAAGAGATAAACTCATTCAACACAAACCCAATCAAAATTATAAAAACATTTTCACAAGAATCAAAAAAAAAAAAAACTATTCTTAAATTTTCTTGGAAGCACAAAAGACTCCCAAGTCACCAAAGCAATCTTGAGAAACAAAAACAAAGTTCAATTTGTAAATTACATTACAAAGCAATCATAATCAAAACAGTATGGTATTGGCATAAATGCAGACACAATGACCAATGGAACAGAAGTGACCCCAGAAGTGACACACATATACTACATCTTTCATCCACACACCTGTTGATGGCACCTAGGCTGGTTCCGTGCCTCAGCTGCTGTCAGTAGCATCATGCCCACTTGGCACCTTGAAAGTCGCCCTGACCCTAGCACTGACCTGGGCCACCCCAGACCTGCTCAGCCCGGCTCCCCTGCCCCTGCATTACACACTTGCCTCACAGTCAGTACAACCCTTGGGAGCTCAGGTTATTCAGTAGAACCCAAGCCCTTACTGCCACCCACAGACCAAGGGGCCCCACGGACACTAGCTTAGTCACCTTCTGGTTGCTGAATCAGAAGACTCGACATCCACACCTGAAAGGAGCAGAGGCTGATTTGGGCTCATGGTTTCAGTCCCTGGTCAGCCAGCTCCAAGCAGAGGCTGCAAGGCCAAAGGGTGAGGTGGAGGAGAGCAGCTCACGTCAAGGCGGCCAGGAGGCAGAGGAGAGGGAGGAGCTGGGAGGGAGATGCACCCAAATCCACTGACGATGCAGCCCCTGCCACCCAATCTCCTTCCCAAAGCCCCGTCTCCCAGGGAGAGAGGCTGGGGACATCCAGACCCACCCAGCCCGGTGCTCACTCACCACGGGACCACGGGATGGGACACAGCCCTGAAGCTCCGGTGGCCATGTCCCGGGGGAGGAGTAACTGGAAGGTGTTGGTGTCCATGGCCCCCAGTGGCCGATGGCAGATGGGAGAGGCAGGGCCTGCTGGGGCGACTGCTACCTCTTCCCTCTCCGTGCAGAGAGCCTGCCCCATGCCACTGCCAGAGCCACCAGCCCACATCTGCTGTCCCTCTCGGCGCTTGGCTCTTTCCACGGGAAAGGACAAATTTCACCTCGAGTCCTCTGCATGGAAATGCACAAAGCACGTGTGGTCTCTTCTTCCTTGAGCCCCATTCACACCCTTGGCACTTTTAGCGCCTCTGTTAGTGGCACTTATTTCACTCTGTGCTGTGTGAAAGCTCTTGCCAAGGGGCACCCACACCACCCCATGCTGCCTGCCACGTGGTAGGCACTGTGTACACAGTAGGCACTCGGGAAATGCTTCTGCTGTGTGGACCGGGGCGGCCTCAGCAGATTCGGGTTGGCCAGTGAGGCAGTCATCCTGCTGGTCAGAATGCACCTGGCCTGCGGGCACCAAGAGTGTCTCCACAGCTCCACCCCAGGTCCCGCTGCCCCTGACTCTGGTGCAGGGCAGCTTCCTTCCTGCTGCGGTGTGGGCAGCGTGTGGACACTGAGTGTTGCTGCAGCTCTCTGCACACGGAGGGGCGTCCGGGCCCAGCCTTCTCCAGATAGCACACTTTGCCTGCCCCTCCCCGTGCAGCTTCCTCTGCACACACCCTGGCCTCCTAGGTAGCAGCAGCACCCTGAATCTGCTCAGGGAGACCACGCCTGGCGAGGATGACAGCACCAGACATCTGCAGGCCAGCGCATTGCTGATGCCCTGGAGCAAATGCCTGTTCAGCAGTTACACTCCCACCTACTACAAACGCAGGTATGCTGTGTGACCAGAATTGGAACGCTTCCTAATGGCGAAATGCACCACGGTAGGAAGTGGGGATCTGTACCCAAGGGTGCGTGAAGCACCAGTACCTTGGCACACACAGTGCCACTCCCTCAGCAGCACCCACCCATGCCTCTGCCACCAAACCCCAGGCAGCCAGCGGCTTAGGACATGCTAAGGCGCTCCGACCAGGTAGAGCCCCAAGTAGGGTTCGGGGAGCTCCCACAAGCTGCCCAGGCCCTGTGGGAGGACCAGGGACAGAGCCGCAGCTCAGGACAGCTGGCGAGTGGCGCCCGTAACAGTTGAGCTGTTTGGGTCACCGAGAGTGGGTGCTCGATGCCCACGAGACCTCTCACTGTTTCAACAAAGCACGAGTGAGTGTCACACGAGGGGCTGCAGAGAGGACTTGCAGCGAGATCTTTTCACCTACACGTTTCTAACTCTGTGTCATCTTCACAAATACGGCTTGCTATGGTCCCTGCCTGACCCCCAGAGCAGTGGCACGTGCACATAAATAACCGAAAACCATGCATAGTCCGAACACTCCTACCGACGTGGCCTTGAGGTGCCAGGCACTAGATACTCCTGCTGACATATTTGCATTTCTTACTCAGTCTCCTTCTGCTGGTGTGGAATGCACCCACGCCTTCTAAGCTCACCTGGATTCAGCTTAACAAGAGGAAGCATTAGGGTGTGCTGCTGGCAATGGGAAATGGCATCTGGTTTGCAGATGGATAATCAAGTTTTCGAGAGTTGCAGAGAAAGGATGACCCCTGGGTCCGGACACCAGAAAGCGAGCACCCAGATTCCTGCAGGGCACCACTCACTGGGTGGAAGGAGCGCTGTGTATCACAGCCCCGCATCCCCTAAAACCGGTTAAGAAAATTCTTGGCTCTTTTCCCCCGGCTTTAAAGTGAAATGCTATTTGCATTCCTGAAGAAGCTAAGCAGTGAGAATGGCAGTGCGTTCCAATCAATGAGCTGCATGAATTTAAATGCTGCACGCAGAGCAGAGCATCTGAGCTCCAAGCCTGACAGCCTGAGAGGTCTTGTAAATGAAACTGCTGTGCGGCAAGCCTGTGTCCTCCGTGCTCCTTAGTGAGGAAGTCAGGGGGAGAAAAGAAAGCGAGGAGAACCAATTACCGCACAGCGTGCACCAGTGAGGCCCTCAGCCTGGGAGCGAGAAACTCCGGGGAATGAAGGGAAGGGGCGTGTGCGTGGCTGTGCTGACTCTACTGACGACTACTGATGACCGCTCGGCGGCCGGGGCAGAGGGAAAGGGCACAGTGGGGTGTCCACCTCCACGTGGCGCTCTGGGTAGCCGGGAAAGAACATGAGTGGCTGCCAATGATGGCTCCTGCCCAGCGACTGCACCCTTGTCACCCCCCCCGAAAGACGCTTCCATTCTGATCCTAAGGACCAGTCCTCAAGTTCCCACTAGACTTCACAGGTTCAAGGCTCAGTTCTCCTAAGAGGCCTCTACTTCTGATGGCAGCCACAAATCCTGGGGGTCCCAGGTTGCCCCCACTGATGAACTAGCCCCAAGCTTAGGGGTTCCGTGACCCCATCATATCTGTGTTTGCGAAGATGACTCCCCTCGATCCCGGGACACACAAGGTCCTGTCCCTGAGGGAGCTGGACTTCCAAGCTTTCTTTCTCTCTTTCCTTCTTTCCCTCTCTGGGAAAGGGGGTGCTGTGGCCTAACCTGGGTGCCTTTGAGGCCATCCGGACAGCCACACAGGGTCACTGCTGCCCCCGTGGCTGGGGACATCCACTGGATCTGGAAACTTCTGACCGAGGGAAATTTCAGTTAGGAGTTACTGTGAGCACCAGCAGCTTGGACCCCAGCTCCCTGGCCTGATGCGTAATTCCCTGCAATCTTACCTCTAACTCACATTCAGTCTAATTCAGAGTCACAAGCATCATTTTATCTCCTTGAGTTTGTGAGATGGATGTCCCTGTCTCAGGACAGTCCTGGACATTGTGAGTTTTCTGATCATTCGTCTCTGAACAGAGATATCAACCCCGAGCGACGAAGGCGGCTCTCTCCGCTGGCAAAGTAGAGCTTGGTGGGGTGTGGTTCCAGGGGTCCCCTCCTCGGGCTCCTTGGGAAGTCAGTGTCGAGGCCATGTGGAGGGTCACTCGCCACCTCCTCCCCCGGGACAGCACGGCCACACCGGACCAGAGAGCGATGGGAAAAGGGATGCCACACAGCCTGGCTCAGCCCCAGCTGACACCTGCGGGACCTGACACATTTGCAAACACTGCAGGCACTTTGCCAGCTGCCGGGCTCCAGAAATCAGCTCGCCTAAATGTTTTTCAATACTTTCCTCAGTCTGCAGCTCTGCTCTTTAACATGGAACTGAAAAGGTACTGAGAGGACGGGCAGCCACTCCGCCCCTCCACACTCCCCCGGCAGGCGTCTCCTGGCCACACGGGGCCCTGACCCTGCAGACAGCCCGCCGAGTTCCAGGACTGTCCCGAGGCTTCTGCACAGCCAAGTCAGAGCAGCGACAAAAGCAAAGCCTCCTCCCTGCCCTGGCCTGTGCGGGCAGACGTTTGCCTGCCTCCTGCTCCTGCCTGGCCCCGCTAGCCCATCTTAAGGATGCAGGCTCAGGGAGCTTTTCTAGTACATTCGGTTCGCTTGTCTCACTTTCAGGGCCACAAAAGCAAGAATTACACATTTAAAAGTGTACCCCAAGGGCCAGGGACTTAGCTCAGTGGCACCGCCCCTGCCTCACAAGCGCAAAGTCCTGAGTTCGATCCCTGGTACTGGAAAAAATAAAGGGGGTAACAAAAAATAGGGTTTGCATTATCCATTAAGGCCAGAACTGTACCAGTTATCTGGATACAGAAAGTACTCCTAAATATGCAAAAAGAATGACAATTTTCAAAGAACTGGCAATCTGTGAAACGCATTGTACATTGGAACCTTAAGGGCCCTGCGTAGGCACTTCTGTTGCTCAGTCTTTGTCGGATTGTCTTGCTCTGTGCTAGTCGTGGCTTCAACATAACCTGAGTCACCTCCGCCCCTTCCACCATGGTGAGAGGGTCCCCAACTTCCTCGTCCATAACAGGCGACCCCAGGGGCCGCACCGAGGTGGTTTCCTTGGCGCTCAGCCTGGACCCCACAAAAGCGCCTCCCTGCACTCCATGGCTCCGGGCAGCTCCATCTGAGAAAGGACCAGAGTCCAGAGACCCCCGGGCCCGAACGCCACGCCAGCCCCGCACCCACCTGGCCGTCCTAGGGTGGCAGGGAGTGACCTAGAAGGCGCAGGCAGCCTGGCACGGTGCTGTCAGAGCTCCAGAAGGAGAGCAGATGGAGCCGTGGCTTCCAATGAATATTCATAGAAGGAAAATCAATTAGCCGCCATCTTTGCCACCTGCCCTGCCGCCCGGCCTGGCCCACAGCTGCCCTGTGAGGGGCGGGCACCCACCCAGACATGGGCCCAAGCCTGGGATGGGGCCACTCTGACCTGGAAAGACAGAGCTCTGTGTCAGTGACCTTTAGAACAGGAGCTAGCACCAGGGAGAGGTGGGGGGGCCAAACCCCACGCAGCTCGGCTCTCCAGGCCCTCCTGCCTCGTCCTCAGCGCTGGCTGAACCCTGCAGCCCGAGTCACTGCCTCCCTGGACTGGGTCAGACAGGCACCGAACGTGGAGGGACGAACCAACCTCTGACCCCCGCTGGGACCACGTGCAGGAGGGACACGGGATTCACGAGCATCCTAACTCCTTCAGCCACCTGCCAGGCAACGGCTGGGGACACGGGCCCTGGCAGGTCTGGGTCCCGACGGACTTTCCCAGGAGCTGAGAGGCCTTGAAGGATCCGGTGCATTCGTGGCCTTTCTTGGTATTTTCGACTTAAATAACACGGGCTCCTCCTGCAGATCCTTTATCCCCTCATCCAGAGTTGGAACTGCAGGAGGAGCCAGAGCTTCCCAGCGCAAATCTTTAGAGGACTCCAAGCTAGGACTTGTGCTTTGCAGAGCGTTTTACACAGCACCAGGCAGGAGCACAACCACAGCCAAGGGCGAGGCGGCCTCGGTGCCCCTGACTCCCGTTCCTGCAGTGAACCCCACAGCCCTCCACGGAGCCCCTCGCGTGGAGAGCGGGCGTCAGGCCACGCGGTTGGCAGCAAGGGTTAGGGTTAGGGTTAGAGTTAGCGCGCTGTGCTGGGGTCGCAAGCTTTACCCCGGCCACCTCCTCTCTTTGGTTTCTGTTTCCCAGGCTGCTCACCTGACTGTGTTTGAGAGCGAAGGAAGACGGGAGGCCTCTGTGCCGCTGATCCAGGCACCAGTCCACACCTCAGTCAGTCCAGAGGGAGGCGAGCAATCCGACTGAGTTGCTCTAACTGGGGCTGCACAACGAGCTCTTCAGCCAAACCGAACAGGGAGAATGGGAGCCACTGCTGGAGGCCCCCAGCGGCCTTGTCTTTCAGACCACTGGGGACCCCACTGGCACGGGAAGGCTCTGCCACCCTGATTACAACCCCCATGCCCCAGTTCCTCACCCAGAGAGCAACGGGCCGCGCTGCCCCCACAGAGCCTGGGCTCCGCAGGGAGGGCAGAGGGGAGACCCCAGGGGGCCCTCCAGCTGCACCGCCACCCTCTAAGCCTGCGGTCTGCGTCAGACCCTCAGCTGCGAACCCCGGCTGTGAGGCACAATGTGGAGATTTCTCACCAGAGCCTGGAGCTATGCAGGGCCCCGGGGAGTGGGAACCCCAAAGGTGGGGGGGACACAGAGCTTCACACATCAGCCCTCCTCCTTCGGGTTCTCGGAGGCCCTGAGAAAGGGCTCGGGCTGCAGAGTGGGGTGTGGGCACTGCCCCAGTGCTCCCTGACCTTCTATGACACTGTCCACAGGGACTCTGACGGGGTTAGGGAGAGAGTAATGTCTCCTGCACCCTGCCTGGCCCTGCGCCCTGGCCCAGCGGGGTCGGGAGAGGCTGGGGCTGCGCAGGCGGGGAAGGGCCCTGCAGGAGGGCAGAGCCACCCCGTCCAGCCTGAGGTCTGCGGTGACATCAAGCCACACGGGCAATGTCCCTCGTTTTCTCTCCGACAGCGGCTCTGGGTGGACAGCAGCCCAGCCGGCCGTTCACACCAGGCCCCCACGGACACCTCTCCTGCCCCGTGAGTGCATTCTCCTCCTCGGTGAGACCCACATGGTCACCTCCCAGAACAGAGCCACGCTGCCGCAGCTGGGAAGAGGCCTGGCAGGTCCCTGGGGGGGCCGGCCCCCCGCGACAGTGGCAGTGGCTGACGCTGAGCTTCAGAAGCCAGCGCTCAGCTTTGCAAAGGCTGGCAGGGCCCTGTCCCTGGGGAAGGTGGACTGGACGGGGCTCTGTGCCCGACTCCACACAGGCCCAAGGCCAGATCCTCTCACCCGTCAGCCGGCTCGGGGGACCCCCAGCCTGACCTGCCCTCCTGTCCCATCTCTTGGGCGGGGCCTTCCCCTCCCCGGCCCCCCAAACCCTGAACTTGGGGCCACTGTCCAGGGAAGGCACCAGCCCCTCACTGGCCGACGTCTCAGGGTCACAGGGCCACACATCCACCCTCCACCTGAGTGGCCTTCCTGCCCGCACTGCCCTCTGTCCACCGGGACCTCACTCCCAGCTCGGCCTCTCTGACCCAAGCAGGCCACTGCCCACAGCTGCTCCCCCTCAGCCCCTCACACAGCCTGGCCACAGGTCCCTGCCCGGGTCCTCGCTGGACAGTGCCTCGGGAGCAGAGCACTTCATCTCTCCTGTCTCTGGGCCCAGGCGGCAGAGGCCTCCGATGGCCCGGGTGACCGCAGCCCGGGCCTCTCCTGGCTCTTCAGCCCTTCCGAGTCCAGAGCAGATCAGGGACTCGGGAAGGGCGCTGTCACCCCAGGGCCTCTGTCCAGTCTCTGACTTCAGAGCCGCACTGCTGTGCCGCAGGCCAGGTTTGGTGGCAGAGCTGCTCTGTGACACCAGAAGTGACCACATGCGCGGGGGACTCGGAGGCCTGCAGAGAGCCCTGGACCCAGACCTTGGATGCCGTGGTGATGTCCTGGGTGCCGCACCGCTAAAGACCAGGGCCCAGCACCACAAGCCCCTGACGAGCCCCTTCCCCAGGCCCGGGCAAAGGTGCCTATCACAGGGGGGCCTGAGGGTGGGGGACCCCAGGCAATGGGAGCAGCAGCATCACAGGTCCTTCCCCTGCTGGCCCGCTCTGTTCCAAGGGAACTTGGGGTACCCCATCGCCCCCAGGGCTTCGATGACAGGAAAAGGCAACCCTAAGGAGGACCTGCTCAAGGGGAGGAGAGCACCAAAGGTCATGGCCCCTTCCACCCAGCCCAGCGTCCTGTTCTCCAGGCCCAAGGACAGCCAGCCCTGCATCAGCAGCGTCTCTGGATTTACAGGGCTGGCCGTCTTTCAAGCCTCTCTTGGCAGAGGCGCGGCCCCGAAAGGTGGATTGACATGCAGGCCATTCCTTCCACAGCCATCCATCGGGCAGGAAGAGCCACTGCAGACATGGCCGCCCCAGGAAGCTCTGGCCAGTCCTGGAGCCCTGCACTCGTCTGGCTGGGAGTCAAGGACAGCGCGTCCCACCCTACAAAAGAGAAGTGAGGGCTCCTCCAGCTCCAGCACCGCTCCTGCGCCCGCAGCACCCGGCTGCTAAGTCAGACTCAGGGTCCTTGGGCTCCCACTCCCAGCAGCAGTGACCCCTCTGCCTCTGCCTCCTGGGTGAGGATGGAGGGCCTGAGACCCAGGCACCCCACCCAGCAGGGGCCTCTGCCCTGCTACTCTGTTATTGTCCCAGAATCACTGCACACCGCTGACGTGGGAACTGTAGCAGCGCCCTATTGCAACCTTGTGAAGATAACTTCTCATTCAACAACTGCTTTCTGCCATGCTTTGTTATTTGTTTGTATAATTACATTTTCACATAAAAACATTGTATTTATATATTCTGTACAATCGCTTATTCAATCCTCACAACAACCAGGGATCTAGGTGTGTCTCTTGTCCCCATGTTACAGTGGAGAAAACCAAGTCTAAGAGTGGGCTGGGGATGCAGCTCGGGGTAGAGCACTGGCCTCACACGTGTGAGAGCCTGGGCTGCACCCCAGCATCCTCGATTCAAAAGTCTGAGGGCTAGGATTTAACCCCAGACAACACAGGCTCACAGCCCCTGCCCTGCCACCACTGGTGTCCACCCAGCACAGTGTGGGCCTCTGTGAGCAGCTGCCGCCGTTGCTCATGGACCGCCCACTAGACCATGGCCCCTGCAGTGTAGTGACCACAGCTAAGCACTGTGCTACAAGGTGTGGCCGGAAATTACCCTGGATCTTTACATTCTTTTAATGTATTACAGTAAAGGACTCATTGCCTCAAAATCCTCCCTCACCTATAAATACTTATCCCGTCCTTCTCGCCACTTTCTGAAGCAGTTCTGGAAGTCCTCTTTTCTGAGTATTTTTAGTTGCTTTGTTGTAGCTGCCTTGATGTCCTGAATCGATTCAGAATGTCTCGCTTTCAAGGTCATTTTGACTTTGGGGAAGAGCCAGAAGTCTCACAGGGCCAGATGCAGTGAATAAGGTGGTGGGACACAGCGTCATGTTTTTATGAGCTGCCTTTCCATTGAAGGGCACTTGGCAGCAGCATTTGGTCTGGTGTTTTTTATCAGACCTCATAAAGAGCCTCATGAAAGAGGGCTCCAGAACTGCTTCAGAAAGTGGCAAGAACAATGGGATAAGTGTGTCAAAGTGAAAGGGACTATTAGAGGGGGTTAACGTCAGTGTCTCTTTACTGTAATAATGTTTAATTCAGATACTCATCGTGCATTTTGTTCAGCCCTTGTATCTTTGTGTATATAAATGCACATCCACACACCCTTGGCACAGCACATGCCACATGGCAAGTACTTAGCAAATGTTAATCGTTACATTAGTTAGCCCCACATTTTCTTTTATTATAGTCCTATTTCATAGGTAAGAAATTCTGTGTTATTTTTGTTCAGATTAGAGGTGTGATGTTTAAGCTTCATTGTCAGCTCCATTGGCTTTGGGATCCACCCAAGGCCCGGTGGAGCACACTCCTAGGTGTGTGGGTCGTGGAGGTGTGGCCTGGGGTCCTGTAAGTGGTACCTGACCCCTTGCTCTCTGACACTGTCTGTATGCTCTACCTCCCAGCCACCATGAACTGAGCAGCTCTGCTCCCCCAACACCCTCCCACCATGATCCTTCTGCCCTGGAGCAGCCAACCATGGACTAAATCCTCTCAAACCATGAGCTGCATTAAACCTCTCCTCCTCTATCTTATGAGGGTCAGGTATTTTGGTTATAGTGGCAAAAAGGCAACAGAACAGGCCAGAATTTACTTCTTCTTTGCAAAAAGCCTCCAGAACTCATCAAAACATAGAAAGGGAGTCCGCTTGGGACGGAACACCAGCAGCCATATCCCAGCATAAGCTGTTCACAGCCGATACCAGACCCCGGGAGGAGAGGGGCAGCCGTGGGGCCTCACTGGAGATCACCTCAACAGTGCTCGCCGGGAAGCCAGGGATGGTCTAGGGCTTGGCCCCTGCAAGGCTCTAGTGAGACAGAACCTGCTTCAAACCTGACCACCACAGGGGCGACCAGGGACATTAAAGACAGGCACCTGCCCCACGCCTCACTCCAGATCCCTCACTGCGACCCTTCCTTCATCCTCAGGGATCCCACCTGCAGCCAGGCTGGCTTGGAGGAGCCCCAAAGTGCCGTGCCGAGCCAGGGGCGTCCTCAGGACAGGCTCCAGCTGCCCTCACTGCAGCCCAGGTTTGACCTGCACAGGGCTGCCGGGGCTACTCCAGGTGACACGGCCCCCGTCCCTGCACGGTGGAGACTGGACACAGAACAGGGAAGACCTGATCCCATTTACCCAGTCGCGTCAGCTCTGTTCCTATGCTGCAAAGTCTGCAGAGTCAAAACGGAGAGCTTCAGAGGAGAAGGTCACTATGCTGGGCCCGGTGCTGACTGGCAGTCACCAGTCACGGGTCACCGCCCCTGAGGCGACGCTGCAGTGGACTCTGGTGCTCACAGGGACGCCACACTGGGTCCCGGTGCTCCTGGTGAGAGGTCCCGGTGCCCGTGACACTCTCCACGCATCTGCTCAGAGGACCTGGTGCTGCCTGCTCCCGTGGACACTGACTTTGGCCTCATGAAGAAGCAAAACAGGAGACAGGGACAGAGAGAGCTGCAGGACACGTGCCTGGTGAAGGGCCTGAAATGCAAGCACGGCTCTGTGCCCGTGTGTGATGGCGCGGTGGAGGCGGACGAAGCAGACAGGGGTCCTCACTGCCATGCCTGGCACTCAGTCTGCCAACAAGGCGGCCTGGAGCTGAACTCACTCCCTACACCCAAGCTGTGTGCTTGGGGTCACCCTCCTCGCCTGGCCTCCTTCCTCTTGCTCACCTCGGGGACACAGCAGCCTTGGCCACCGCCAGCCACTTCCCATTCACTGGCACACACGTGCTGAGGGCTCCGGGCCAGCCCACTCTCCCGCAGCCCCACCTCCTCCCCAGAGCCTTTCTGGTGTCCCCGTGGACAGGGCCCTGGGCTCCCAGCCCTTCTGCTCCTTCTGCTACGGCTCAGCCCCTAGGTGGCGCTGGTGGCCCCGCCTCCAGTGCTCAGTGGCAGGGCCGGTGGGAGCGACTGCCCATCAGGGCAGGGACCCACTCACGAGGAGAGCACGAGTGTGCTGTCAGGGGAGAGAGCCCGGGTGGAGGCGGTCACCGGCGTGGGACCGGAAGAGTGAGCTCCCTCCGCTCCTCCCTGCCTCCCTGCTCCCTGTGCAGCGTGGTGTAAGCAGGCTCCTCCGCCAGCCCTCCCGCTTCACCCTCTCTGCCTCGGAGCTGGCCGACCATGGACCATAGCCTGCGTTGAGATAAGCCCTCCCCTTCAAACTGGTGCTGGACACCTCCCAGCAACAAGGAGGCGACTGAGCCCTCTCCTCCTGCATGTAGCACTTTCTAATTCAAATCCCAGCTCCAGCCCCTGGGCCAGGCCCAGCCTCTGACTCACACGTTCCCCCCGCACAACTGTCGCACAGAGCAGGACGTGGGGCATAAGTATGAACGAAGGCAGAGAGCTCGGGGTCCGCCCAGGGGGCAGCTCCTCCACTGGAGCTGCCTTAAAGGGGAGGGGGAGGCCACCGGGTCAGTCCCTTGACCACTACTGCGTGGCAGCGGCGGGCAAGGCCTTACGCAAAGCAGTGCAGACGTTCTTCAGTGAGAAAAACCCATTTTCCTCACTGAGGATCTGGTAACTGAGGAAAGAGAGGGTCCAGTGCCCATGGCAGCCCTGACCATCTGCTCCCGTCCTCTCTCCAGGCGGAAGGCTGTGACCTCACCAAGCCTCCCAAGAGAGAGCCAGCGCCCACTGCACCAGAGCCGCCTGCACCCAGGGCCTCCCGCACTGCACACTGCACGAGCCCAGGCCTGCCCTGCCTCGCAGCCCCTGGCTCCCCAGGCTGTATCTCTGCTCCCCACCCCCACTGCCCATTGGTCCCCTCAGCCCTGCGATGGCCGTGGCAGGGAGGAGGGACCACAGATGGGGGACGTCAGTGAAGGAGCCAGACCGGGGGTGAGGGAGGACTCGGGCAGACCTGGGTGCGTCCAAGAGAAGCCTCCCCTCACACCTCCCTGCCCTCTGTGTCCCCAGCGTGAGTCGTGAGGGGCAGAAAGGGTGCGACGCACCTCATGAGACCCGGAAATGCAGCCACAGCGGGACAAGGGACAGGCCTGTGGGGACAGCGCGGAAAGCTGCCACGTGTTCCGGGGCTCAGGGAGCCGGTGCCCCGCAGCTGCACCCAAGGCAAGTGTGATGACCCCGAGGGGACCGGCCACGGACTGGAGACCAGAGTCTTTGCCACCGCAGGCAGCCCACTTGGGCCAGAAGGTGCAGGAGGCTGACTGCAGGAAGCCCCGGAGAAGCCCGGTCTGTTTGGAACCGAGTGGGGGAAGATGGAGTCCCCAGCAGACTTCACAGGGGCCGTTAGGAGGGCCGGGTCCCCGCTGTCATGTGAATGCATGTGTGCGGCTCGGGACAAAGACAAGCTCTGCGTCTACTCGGAGGCTGCGTGCGCGCGCGGGGCCCTCAAAGCTCACCTGATGGCTGAGCAGAACGCACGGGGCAGCGCACTGCAGGTGCCAAGGGGGACGGCCTCCTCCGGGCGCCTGGTCTCTGTGGCCTGCGTGCTGCCCCGTCCCTGGTGGCCACCGCGTGTTACTCCTCGTCAGCAAGTAAGAGCGCAGGGCACACTGCGACGTTGGTGACACTTGGCGGGGACCCCGCTGGGGCAGGGGCAGCGAGCTGGGAGCTGCGTGTGTCACCGCCGCTCCGAGGCCGCTGGGTGCCCAGCCCTGGAGGCTGGAGTCCTCCCTGCCCACGTCCCGGCTCTGGGGACTCACTCGGAGCAACACCGGCTCCTTCTCCCGACCCCACAGGGCAGCGCTCGGGGCCTCGGGGACTCGAGGTTTCCAAGGTCACAGAGCTCAGGGGAGGCGGAGCTGGGGCGCAGGCCGTGGAACCCAAGCCGCCCAACCCCTGCCGGGACCTCCGGGCGTGGCCAGCCAGGCCAGCACCTCCTCACCGCCCCCTCCGGCAGGTGAAATGCGGGGCCAGGTGCGCCTGCCCTGCGGGAGGGAAAGGCCGGGCCGCCTTAGCGCAGGGCCAGCTTCCCGCAGCCAGCAGCGCGGCCGGGCCAGAGCGGGCCCGTACCCCGAACCCCAGCCCCAGGACGGCGGCACGGCAGGACGGCCACCAGACCCCCATGCCTGCAGCCAGAGCCTCGCAGCAACTTGCCTCCCGCAGGTTCCAGCGAGACGGGGAGCGGCCTGCCGGACCTTCGGCTTCTGCCGCTGTGTGCTCCAGGCCACGGGGCCGGCGCCCTTGCGCGGTGACCTTGCGCCACCTAGCGGCCACCCGCGCGGCCGCCACCAGGTCCCACCGTGGTCAGCGCGACGGTGCCCAAAATGTGCTGCGCCCGGCAGTTGGCGCCTCCCTCGCGGGGTGGCCCGCCTGGCCGTCACACCGCGTGGTGGGGGGCTGGGCGCCGGGCAGCCCGGGCCTCACTGTCCCCCCGGGCGGAGAGGCCGGGCCCGAGGCAGAGGCGGCCCGAGGCAGAGGCGGCCCGGGGTGAGGCGGCCCAGGCGCACGCCCTGCCACCCGGTGAGGGTCCACCTGGTGAGGGTCCGGGCGATGGCCTGCCGCTCCCGTCCTGTCCTCGCAGGGGCGCCGGCCCCAAGCTCCCAGCTCCTCCGGAGATCCTGCCAGGATGCCCCGGCCTGGACGCTGGGTCCAGCACGACCCCGTCGTCAGGGAGGCTGGCTGGGCCCCATTACAGCAATCGTGTTCCCAGGGACACGAGTCACCGGGCGAGCACGCAGGGGCGGGGAGGGGGAGGGGAGGGGGACAAAATTAAATAAATAAATAGATCGCAGAGCCCAGAGCTGCCCGCCACCCTGACCTAGGAAGCACGGGTCATGCACCAAGACCCTGTGGCCTCACCTTGATTTCCACAGCCTGCCTCCAAGGAAACGTCTACGTTTCCCGAGCAGGAACTGAAGTTCGGGGATAAGAAGTCACCGCTGCATGCAGAACCAAACCAGGCTTTCTGGACTCCGGGCCAGAGCTCGGGGCCCCAGGCCCGGGACCGCCCAGGACTCCCGGAAGGAGTCTCTCCAGCAGTCCTGGTCGGGCACAGCTCAGTACGGGCCCAGGCCCGCCCGGGACAGCTCAGGAGGGTGAGACCCGGTGCCCTCCTAGCCCATCCTCCAGCCTCTGCCTCCCGGGATGGGGGCGCTGGTCCTGCAGGATGAGGTCCTGGAGAAGGAGGCAGACGCCATCGGCTGACACCGCGGGGCCGAGGCTCCCTCCTCCCGCCCTCCATAAATGGCTCCTTCAACAGAGGGACCGCAGCCAGTTCCAGACCAGAACCAGGGAAGCAGCAGGACACAGACTCCCGGTCACTCCGGCTCTCAGAACCTTGGGAACACAGAGGGCGCCGACTAATTAACCACGACCAATAACCTCCTCAAGGAACCAAACGCCCGCAACGCCCAAGTTGATGCGATGCGCCCTAGAAACAGAACGGAGGGTTTTTGGTTTGGTGGTGGTGGTGGTGGTGGAGGAGGAGGAACTGGGAATTGAACCAGGGCCCTCACACAGCTACGTCCCCAGCCCTTTTTATTTTTTATTTTGAGGCAGGGTCTCGCTAAGTTGCTAAATTGCCCAGGCTGGGCTAGAGCTTGAGATCCCCCTGCCTCAGCCTCCCAGTGCTGGGATTCCAGGCTTGGGCCACCTTGCTCACCGTGGGAGGTTTCTCAAGACAACCCACGGTTTCTTTTCTGCATTTCCCCTTCCAGTCCTGGACTGCATGAGCAAGTTACACGCAAGCCTGCGCACAGTAATCACAAACACAACAGGGCTGGCTTTTTCATCATCCTTACGACACCTCCCGGCCTCGCCTTCCAGGTCCCCCTCCCTCGGCAGTGGCCCTGCTCCTTTGTGAGCATACATTTAAAGAGCTGTACAGAAGACTTACAGGCAAAATAAGGCAGAGGTTACAGCGAACTCCCTGAACCAGGCCATCTTTCAAGTAAAGGGGCAGGGTTTAACCTCTCCACCTGTGCGATGTCTCCCTGCAAGATGCTGACAGAGAGCAGATCAGAACTTGTCAAAGGCTGCAGCTCATCTCCAGACGCGAGAGTATTCACAGGGCTGCCAGGGGCGGCTGGGGGAAAGCCTATAGGAAAGGGCAAAGGGAACGACGAAGTGATCCAAAAGCGGTCCTCAGAAACAGGCAAGCAGCGCTCTGCTTCTTTCTTAAACAGAACTGGAGGAGGATCGAAGAAGCTTGATGTGTGTAGCCTGGGTGAGCTTAGGTCACCTAAGAAGAAAGGCAGAATCTGTTTCGAAGTCTAGGGGTCTGTTCCAAGCCCAGGCAGAGCCCCTGGCCCCCCTAAGCCTCCTCAGCCACCCTGGCACTTCGCACCTCCATTCTCCGCGCAGACAGCTGCAGTGCTGTGGAGCTGCGCAGTCTGAGAACCTGGAGACAAACACCCCTCCCCTCACGGGTCCCAGTCCTCGCTACAGGGTCCACAGCCGAGGTACTTCTTGGTGGCTTCGTGGACAGATGGGCCGATCTGTCCCCTGCTCCCTGGTCACTGCGATCAGGTCTTGCAACCTCAAGTCTGCGATTTCCTTAACAATATCAACAGGGCTTCCTCGGCGACACCCGGGCAGCAAGGGCAGAGGTCCCGAGAAGGGTTCGGGCATCAGAGGTGCCCCAGTGGGAGGCAGTTACAGTTTCTGTGCCGCTGCCAAGGCCCGGGTGGGCACCAGAGCCTGGAAGGAACCTGCATTTATTCCATTCCTGAGCTTCAGCTGGGGGGAGAGAGGCCGCTTGAGAGGAGCTCCCAGTTGCCCATCCCTGTCCCTGCAGCTCCTCCTGAGCCTGAGCTGGGAGAGGAGAGCTGATCCTGTGGCGAGCGCGTGCAGCGGGCAGATTCCCTGATGCCCGACCCTCAACCGGAGCCTGCAGACGTGTGCCAGCTGCAGCGAGTGTCAGTTTATTATCTTGGGCCGTAGGCACCTATGCGCCAGCACAGGGACCTCGGGCACTGGGAGGCGTGGAGGCAGTGTGGGACATGACCCTGCAGAAGCACTCTCAGTGCCCACAACCAGGCCGTTCATTCCTTCAGGGGACAGCAGCGCCCCTGGAGAGGTCACCCGAGGCCTTGTGCGTGTCAGGCCCTCTCTGCCTGCCCAGCTTCCCCGAGCCTCTGGGGCTCCTGAGGCCAGCAGCAGTTTCCACAGGGCAGGCAGTTCTCCTCCTGCCCTCTAGGCCCTGCCACCCCAAGCCACTGCAGCCCTGGGGCTCTTCCTGGGGACCTGGAGACCACACTCTGGCATTCTTCTTGGTCCCAGGTTCCTGTGAGGCCTCCTTGCTGCTCAAAGGAGGAGTTGGCGCCCTGGAGGAAGCTGTGTGAGCCAAAGCCCGCTCTAGGCTGGGCAACAAGGCCACACTGGACCAGTTCTTAGCAGCCTTCTGTCTGCTCCTTCAGCAAGTCCAGGACTGTGGCTGGGAGGTGGGGCTGCTTCATAGCACATCTGAGTCCTGGAAGGCAGCTAGAGAAGAAGTGGCACCCAGGGGCCTCGTAATTGCATAAGGATCCTTTTCGTTTTAAAACACAGGGTCTAGGGGCCGGGGATTTAGCTCCGTGGTTCCGGTGCCTGCCTCACAAGTGCAAGGTCCCAAGTTCGATCCCCAGTACCAAAAAAAAACAAAAAACACACAGGGTCTCACTATGTTGCCCAGGCTGGACTCAAACTCCCAGACTCAAGTGATCCTCCCGCCTCAGCCTTCCAAGTAGCCGAGAATACAGGGTGTGCACCACTACACCCAACATGCATGAGGGGTCTTTACTATAAATTCTTTGTATTGATATATTTTAATTCTCCTCATAGGCCTGCATCTAAACAGCTTCCCTTCCATAGGCTCACTCCAGAGAGACGTGGCTCCTGCACATTTCTGGAAGACAGTGCCCCTGCTCTCAAGCCTTTCCCGGCCACCCCCTCCCCACCCACCCCTGGGAAGACCCCTCCCCTAGGGTCTCCCTCTGGCCTGGGCATCCGTTACCCCAGGCCCTCAGGGCCACTCCCTCCGTTCCCACAGGTCAGAGACCTTATTCCCAGCCTGGCTTCATCCCAGGGCTCAGCGCGTGCAGGCCACCGAGAAAGCACAAATACCCGCGGGCCGGCGAGAGAGTGTGGGAGCTGCTGGCCCCTCCTGTCGCCCTGCTGCAGATGCGGAGCCCGACTCACTGGCAAGTGGCCTGAACCGGGTCCGCCTGCTCTCGGTCCTCACTGCCCCATGGCACTCGCCAAGAAGCACAGGCAGGAGGGATGGCACAGGAAGCCCACCCCCCGGGAGGCAGGCAGTCACAGGCACCGTGCCGGCCCTCTCTGTGAGCTGAGGCCCTTCCAGCCCCTGGGAGACAGGCGGCAAGGGGGTTGGGCCTGGGCCTGGCACAGGCAGAACTGGGTTCAAATTCTGGGGACTAGGGCCCAGGAAACCTTGCCAAGTCTCAATCTCTGTGGGCCCATGAAATACAAAACTAACAGTGCCCATGTGGCAGGGAGAAGGCGCAGGTAAATTGAGAACTGTGTGCCAGGCGCACGGTGTGATTGAAAAGGAGTGAGGTTTTATTTAAAAGCGTGGGGAATAGGGTCAGCCAGGGCTCAGTAGATGGGGGGCAGAGGCGACAGAGGAGGTGAGGGTGGTGGTGCTGATCGTGGTGGAGGCACAGGAACAAAATTCCCTCAGAAGCTCAGCACCCGGCTCTGCATTCTGCCCACCTCCACCTGCACACCCTGCCCCTGCTCTCTGGCCCGAGGTGAGTTTCTGAAGTAAAGGGACTGGGAGCTGACAGCTCCCCCAGGACACAGCATGGAGCTGGACCCCACTGGCCCTCTGCCTTCCCTCCCCTGCTCTAACTCTCTCCCGATCTTCATCCACCCAGGGAGTAGTCAGTCTCTGTGTGCAGAGCACTGTGTGATGCTGGGCTCTGTACTAAACACTTCAGAAACATCGACTCAGAGTGCTCAGAGCCCCCCACGAGGTAGGGCCGACGTCACCCCGCTTTACAGGAGGAAAGCCGAGGTGCATAGAGGCTAAGGCACAGGCTCCAGGTTGCAGGTGAGTCAGTGGCAAAGCCACGAGTCCAACCCAGGCTCCGGGTCCTGGTCTCCACCAGTGTCCAGCACCTCTGTGGAAAGTGGGGAAGCAGAAAGGGCAAGGACAGGAGGGGAAGCTGCAGGCAGGGCCACGCTTAGTGCAGCACGGGCTTCGTGAGCAGCCAGGGCAGGGCTGGTCCCCTGCAGCTGGAAACACTGACTCGCAGCAATGACCACCGCACTGAGCCCTCCGGGGAGCCCGGTGACCCCCTCCCAAGCCTCTCCCGGTGGCATGGTGGGTGCTGCTGTGACTCTCGGCTCCTCGGCTGAAGATGAGGCTGGGCCACCTTGGGACTCTGCCAGCCCCACTGGAGCTGCAAGCCCAGCCTCCCACAGGGTCAGCACATGGCGGGGAAGGTCCTCCTGCGAGATGTCCCACCCTCCTTTCCCTCCGTGGGTGTAGCTGTTCACCTTCCCCAAACGGGGAAGCTGCCCAGAAGGGAAGGTTCGAGGAGGAAGCCCATATGTGGAAAGAATGGAGCTCCTGCCTGGCATCGTCACTGCTGGGACGCTCTAGGACCTCTGAGCACGGGAGGTGGCACAGGGCAGGGCAGGGCAGGGCCAGCCCAGCCAGGTTCACTCCTAGCCCACTCTCCCTATCCACAGTGCCCATGGGCCCAGGCTCCGAACAACCACTTCCGGGCACTTCTGAGAGCACAACCCAGAGTCCGGCCTTGGCAGGCAGTGCTGGGCCCGTGTGCCATCCGCCCTGGAGGAGGAGGCATCCCTCGGGGTCCCTCTGCAAGCTCAGTCCCAGCCCTTCCACCTTGGGCAAGAATCCCGGATAAACCAGTGGGGGCCCAGTCTCCCCGCCCTGCGGCAGGAAGTGGCCACAGACCAACATCCTCGTGGTAGCAACGGACTGGGCCCGGCTGCTCTGCAGGAGGACGATTAGCCTGGGATCAGGCTGGCAGAAAGGGTCCAGGGAGACCCAGGCCAGCCGACAGCCAAGACCTGGAGATGGAGCAGCGTAGTCACCAGGGTGGCCAGAGCTGTACAGCTGCTGCCCAGATACCCCAGACGGACAGGTACACAGCAGTTTTCAGCACGGTCACGACAGGGCCGTAATTCGTGTCTTGCTGCTGAGCGGCTTGAACCACTAGTGATTGCTGCGTGACTGTCCTGTGCATGGCTGTCCCACCTGTACCAACAGCGGCTCCAGCACCCCAAGGGGACAGTCATGTCTGCGTCACCTCTGGTTCAAGCTGGCAGAAACGTGTCAAAAACAGGAGTCGAGGGGCCAGAAGGGCACCCTCACTGCCAACTACAGGGAGACTTTTCTCCAGTAGGGCACGGCCCTCGAGACACGCCCGCCACACATCTGTTTGCCCAGACTGCTTTGCATCTGGAGCACAGATGTGTTTGCCCAATCGTGGCATATCATTCCTGGGGCGCCCCAAAGTGGAGATCACCTGAGAAGAAAATGACACCAAATCTCACCTGGATGGGTCAACAAATTCGTAGAGTGAGCCCTGCGGCCCCAGCCCAAGGGATCACATCAACCATGTGATATTTATGGGTGGGGGAGGAGTAAAGATAAATGAAATCTCAAAGATCTAATACGTGACAATAAAGGACCTCAACAATTATTAACTCTACATCACCCACAATCAAGAATTGAAGGATGAGAATACCTACGTCCCTCCTAACTATGGTGAGACTGGGGACTAGAGTCACGCTCCCCCCTTAGTCAAAAGCCTGCAAAATAGAATAAGAGAGGTTTAAAAGACAGCTCAGATCAGGCAGTGCAGGGGTGTGTTCCCTGAGAGATGGGACCTGAACCAGGGAATCCTAAGATTGTTCCCTGGTGAGGAGACACAGGCAGCGCCCGGCGGGGTCCCAGGGCCCACAACACAGAGCTGAGTCCAAGGAGATCGAGGCTCGAAGCATTTGCAGGACAGAGGTCAGAGAGAGGATGATACAGAGAATGAAGTCCAGCCAACAGCCAGGAGAGAAACAGGGGAAGTCCCTGGCGCTCACGAGGGCTCAGAGTGGTGTCAGCAATCCCAGGGCATCGAGGCTCCTGAGGAAGTCTCGCCCGAGTAGGGGGATGGAGAGATGAGGTCACCTCTTCAGTCCTGCTCCGTACATATTAACAGCAGACTAGGGAGGGCCAAGCTGTTTCCAAGGGACTCAACTCTGTCTAGCAACACCAAAACATCTACCACTACAAATTTAAATGAATGGTTCCTGGCATCCAGTTAAAATTTAGTAGGCAAGTAAAGGAGGAAGAAAACATAACCCATTATGAAGAATAAAACAGTCTAACAAAACTGTCACGCAACTGGAACAGGTATTAAAGTCAGCAGGCAACAACATTAACATAGTGATTATGATGATATCCCATATGATCAGAAAGTTAAGTAGACATATAGGAGACATAAAAAAAGACCAAAATCATATCTTTAAAAGTGACAGATACGATTGAGAGTTGAAAAAAAAAGTCACCTGATGGGATGAACGGCTGGTGAGACATGACAGAAGAAAGACACACTTTAACTAAATAAAAACTCAAACACCATGTATCAAAATGCATATGATGCTCCCAAAGCAATACTTAAGGTAAAATTTATAGCACTAAACACACAGATTAAAAAATGAAAGATCTCAGATCAATGACCTCAGCTTCCACCTTCAAATGCTACAACTAGAACAAACTAAACCTAACACAAGAAAAAGGAAGGAATGGAGTATATGTCAATGAAACAGGAAACAGAAAAAGAAAAAGAAAAAATATCAATGAACTCAACAGCTGGTACTTACAGAAGATCAATAAAACTGATAAACTTCTAAGAAAATGAGAGAGAACAATATCTAGAGTAAGATGGGTAACGAAGTAACATAATGATAGTTTCTGTAGCTCTGGAAAAGATAATAATTATGAACAAGTAGATACCAGTAGGTTTGGCGACTTAGGTGAGTTGGACAAACTCCTTAAAAGACTCAGACTACTGAGGCTCACTCAGGAAGAAATAGATAAATGGGATAGCTTATACCTATGAAATAAATTGAATTTAGAGTTAAAACTCTTTGCACAAAGAATATCTCAGCCTCAGCTGGCTTTCCTTAGAGATAGAAAACACAGAAGGCGGGAATACCATGCACTCTATCCAAGCTCCTCTAGATATTTGAGAAGGCGCAGGCTGCTCACCTTGCTCTCTGAAATCCACATCATCCAGACGCCAAGGCCTGACAAAGATATTACAAGACAGGAACACTCCAGCCCACGATCCTTCCATGAACTCAGATGCAAAATATTCCAAACATCATCTTAGCAAAGCAAATTCTACAATATGTGAAAAGGTTGGTACATCCTGACCAGAAATACAAGATTTCTTTAACAAAATAATGCTATTTAACTCACCAAAATGAAAAAAAAAAACACATATTTTTCTAAATAGATGCAAAAAACATTTGACAAAACCCAACATCCATACCTAATACAAACTCTGAACAGACCAGGAATAGAAGAAAACTTGACCTGGTATAGACCACATTCAAAACAATTCTTCTCATTGGCCTCAACAGAGGGGACGCTATCTTGCGGTAAGGGGCCTGGATCTGACTCAGTCTCAGATCTGACTCCTTCCTCCACTTCTAAGGGCTCCCTCCAAGAGCTTCCTGCTCGCTTGTTCTGAGCATTTCCAAACTTCCCAAAGGGGTCCCCGGCCTGCCCCCGTCCCCCCGTGAATGTGGACAGATAGCCGCCCAGGTCAAAGAGCAGCTGTCCACCATTGTGACTGGAGGCCGGCTCTTCTATCTTCAAGATGACCCTGGGCAAGAAAAGGGAACGAGGCATAACCCTGACTCAGCGAGCTGCCCCCTGGGGACACCCACAGTGACAGTCCAAGCCTCGAGCTCTGCTTCAGCCTCCCCGAGGATAGAAACACGAGTGGCTTGGCACTCTGGTCACCTGGCTTCGTGACAGAACTCCTCCTTGGACCATTTCTGCCAACACCCAACTTCGGGACTGGAAGCACAGCCAGGGGGCGCCCTCGCTTCCCGTGACACCTCAGCAGGGTTAGTCGCTCACACTCACTCTGCCCTTCCTTCGCCTGTCTGCTGGGAGAGGAGGCCAGGCGGAAGGAGAAGGGAAAGGCAGGTGGCAGAGTCCTCACCTGCGTGGGCCTAGACAGCTCTGTGGCCTGGTGCCACAGCTCCCACCGGGTGAGAAACCCTGCATGCAAGGCACAGGCCCTGGGGTGGAAGGGCCACCCGCACCTGGAGGCTGCCATTACACCCACTGCATTGGTATCATCTGTGATCGTTTCTCAGGCCCCACAGCTGTCCATCTTGCTCACCTCTGAGAATCAAGCAGGCTCTGATGGGGCGTTGTGGGGGTGACTGCACCCCAAGAGGCTACCCTGGGGCTGGGGCTAGAGGGTGACACATAGGCAGTTTCTCTATGGGGCGACGGAAATTTTCTAAAATCAATTATGATAATGGCTGCACCACTCTGAATGTATTAAAAACCACTGAATTGCAAAGACGGGGTAGGGGCTCTAACCTGGGCTGTGCGCATTAATCAGCAGTGACTTTCCTCCACATTGGAAGGCAATGCTCCAAAGCCTGAGCTCCCTCTCCGCCTTCCGCCAGACTGACCAGGGCTCACCAGGGCTGACTGGGACCCTCTCTGAATGGGGGACACAGCTGCAGGCTCTCATGACTCGGCCTCACCTCTCCGACTTTGGTTCTGCTCTGTTGGGGCCAGCCTAAGAAACCTTCATCTCACTGATGCGGATCTTCTCTGCCTTCATCTTGCCCAGGCGTGAGTAATAAATACAGAACTGGGGATGAAGGGCCAAGCCCAGGAAGCCTCTCTCATCCCTGATCCACGGCGTGGTCAGCACAGCACTCCTGGGGTCCAGGAACGGCTGCTCCAGGTGGCTCGAGTCGGGCAGGTAGACCCACACCACTCCCACCTGCTCGGCCACAAAGAGGCAATGCGTGACGTCCCCGCTGTGGACCATGGACACGGGTTCCTCAGCCTGTTGGCCACCTCGGGAGGCAGAGCTGCAGGTAGCCCCGATGGCCCTTGGCCACCACCTCCAGGTTGCAGATGAGATGCCGGCTCCTCAGTACACTGGGGAAGCAGTAGCCCTTGTCCGGGAGGTTGAGCAGGTGGCAGAAGCAGGTGCCGTCTTTGTCGTGGGGCCACTGGAGGCCGCGTAGTTGGTGAGCAGGGAGATTGCAGAGCGGCAGCTGGAGAGGAAGGCAGAGCAGTAGTCAGAGCAGAGGCCCGGCAGGCTGCAGAGGGCTTCTGAGGGCTCTCGGCACTGCACAGGCGGGCAGCACAGGGCGAGCACTCCTGGGGGAGAGGGGCGGCTTGGCATGGGCAGCAAAGGGGAGATGGGCTGGGCGTGGCGGGAGTCAGGAGGTCTGGCTGCCAGCTACTGGTAGATCCTCATCCCTCCTTCTCCCCTTGGACCCAAATTCTGCACCCAGTTAATGGTGCTGCAGGGCAGGAAAAAGCCAAACACTCGCACATGCACTATTCCATCTCTACCTTTCAGCTCACCCACCTCACTCTTGTATCTCAAGATGAATTTATTAAAGGAAGATGGTATCAAATTTCTGAATGTTTCCCTTCTCATAAACTGCATGTCTGCATGATTGTATTTCTTCATACAAATATGAGGCTATGTGGCAGAAGTGTCATATTTGCTAGGTCCAGATTTTGGATAGACGGTGTTAATCCATTTTCTGTGCTTTGCCATATGTTTGAAATATTTAACAATTCCAATATAAATGAACAAATGGACATTTGGTACATCACGCCCGGAGCTCAGGTGTCCAGTACTGTCTTCATGTGCTCGTTAATCATACGTGCAAAGCTCTCCACGGGAGCTGTGCCTGCTTTAATTGTGGCTTCTTAGCAGAACAACTGCTCTTGCTGCACACTGTAATACACAGGATGGTGGGCAGGGAGTCTCTGCCGGTGGGACATCCCTAGACTACGGCAGTCTGTAGGAGAGAAGACAGCAATGAGAGAGGCAGCTGAGACTCGGAAAGTAGGAACGTCCCGTTTAAAGGGTAGCTCTTGGGGTGCTGGAGCAGAGGCAGTGCCCCAGCCCAGGGCTCCGATCAGAACACTCCCCGCACCGGCTCCTGGGCAGCCCAGACTCCCCACCCTGAGCTCCTCACTTTGCCAGAGACCAGCAGCGGTTCTCCTGGGAACCTGAGCTCCCTACCAAAGCTTGCAGAGCCACTCTGTCACCAGTAGAGGAAGGAAGGAGCCCAGCTACTCAGAGGTCTCCTTGGGCTGCCTGGCCAGCCAAGACAAGAAGCAGACGACCCACCCAGGTGCCTCACGGACACCTTCCACTCGTGGGGAGTGGGAAGGGAGGAGGGGCAGAAGTGAGGAGGACAGTGGGAGCAGAGGGCCTGGCCGGGCCCCGGACACCCTCCTGCTGCCACTGCACCTACTCAGTGGTGAGCGAATGCACCGTGCCTTATGGGTACGGAAGCCGGGGCCATCAGTCTCCACTGCGGGGCAACCTGAGCCTCTCCTGCACGAGGCGCTGCTGTCTGCACAGGGGCAGAGGGGCTCGAAGGGCTCACGGCCTCTGCTCTGGAGCTCAGAAAGCCGTCTTCCCATCCCGTACTGTACTCTCCTTTCTATACTGTACACTGCACTGCTCTGTACTATACCAGATGAGAACCAAGCCCAATTCAGTGGGGAGCTTCAATATTGACCCGATGGGGAAATTTGATTCAGTTCTTGTCTAGTTTGCAATCAGAATCATGGAAAGAATTATGTTCCTGAACCGAGGTACCACTGTATGTACCAGGGCTGGCGAATCTATGGCACATGTGCTGCAGCCAGCTGTTTGTTATCACTGAAAGCTCCCAAAGGCTCACCACCACTGACATATGCTTTACTATATTATACTTCTATGCTTGACTAGACTAGCCTTTGCTGGGCTACATACGATTACTATCCTAGGCCATACTGTATTTGAGATGCTATACTATATATTATACTACGTACTTTACTATACTATACTGTACCTTACTCTACTACTCTACCATACCTTACTGTGCTATGATACGCTATACTATATAGTATACTTTCTAAAGCTATGCTATGCTATATAATTTACTATGTAATACTGAACTTTATTATGCTGCACTCTGCTATGCTACACTACACGACACATTGTACTATACTATACACTGTACTGTGCTATGCCATCCACTATAGTACTCCACACAGGACTGGCCTGGGATGTGCTGTGACTGATCGAAAGGCCCTGAGGCCTGGACTCCAAGCGTGGAGATTTGTGCGCAGTACCATCTGGCCTCGGACAAGTCATCTGAAACTCCTGATTGCAGTGAGCCCAGAGTCCCAGTTCCTGCCTGCAGAATGTGGGCTGGGGACCCGCCACGACACGGGGAAGGAAAGGGGCCTTGTGGACTTGAACAAAAGACACAGTCAGGTTGGTTGCTAAAATTATTCTCATTCCTCAATCCCTGAAACAGGAGAGCTGCTCAGTGTTGCCGGGGGGGGGAGCTGAGCAGGGGCCGTTTCCGGGGCGGGGGGCACTGGCCTTGTGTTGCTGGTGGAAGCTGGCCCCCTCCCCTAGCTGGTTCCCCCAGTCACTCCCCAGGGAGCAGTGCAGGGGACAGCACAGGCCCCGTGTGGCTCACTGGAGCCCAGTCAGCTCTGCAGGGATCTGAGGTGGCCAGCACTCGGGACCACGGCAGAGGGAGGTATGACGAGACGAAGGGCTGGCCCCAGAGGCCAGCCAGGACCCGGACACAGGGCCACGCACCCTTGCGCCCCTGCCCTCTGCACTGAGTCTGCGCCGCCTTCTCCACCGGGCTCAGCCACAACACCCTGGGGCTGTGGCTTTTGAGCCCGTAGGAGCTGAAACTGAGTCGCTGTCCCTTGGCAGCGCCTCAGCCCTGCACTGCAGGGCTGGGCAGATGGGACCCTGGGAGGACCCCAACCCCTGGTCCCACCCCTGTCACACCAGGGGTGCCGGCCGCCCAGGGCCAAGCTTGGATCCCGGGGCTGCCCACACCCTCCCTACACAGCCCCTGAAAACCTCGGAGTGTGTGCCAGCGCCTCTCCTCCCAGGCTGCGCTCGGCCTGCCTGGCACAGGATGTGTGTGGCCCTGCAGGTCGAGGTGGCTCAGGATGTCCTTGTACCGCCCAGTGATGCGGCGGTCCTTGTGCTAATCACAACACCCGAAGGACCAGTAGTCAGAGCAGAACTCGAGGTGCACAGGGGCCCAGAAGGGGGCCCCATAATCCAGGCACTGGGGGTGTCCCTGCTGCAAGCCTGCCTGGCCCAACAAGAACATGAGGCAGAGACGGGAGGTGCCAGGGAGGAGCAGGGGCCCGGCAACCCCAGGCACCGCAAGGGCTGGAAGCAGGCACACTGGACATCTCCGCCTCAGAGGCAGCTGTTGGCTTGGGTTGGCGCCCTGCTCTGCCCAGGATCCCTCCTCGCTCCTCCCACCAACCCATGCTCTGCCTTCCCTCTGCCGCCAGCCCCGCCCCACATGAGCTGAGGAGGCAGCTGGGCAGTGGCCCCTGGGGCTGGCACGAGTCTCAGCCGGCGCTGAGTCCTGGGGCACCCAGGTGCTGGGCCGAAAGGTGAGAGTTGCTGGGATTCCTTGCAATGGCCCAGAGTTCCTGCCAGGAGGGGGGCATCCACAGGTTTACCAGGTTTGCAGGTTGAGGGCCAGGGCCATGTCACCAGTCTCAGGCTGCAGACTGGGGAGCTCAGGCCGAGGGGCTGGCAAGAGGCAGGAGTGCTGCACGGTGCTGGCACAGGAGGGCATGTGGGTGGGAGGCCGGGGACTGCTAACAGCGCCCACATCCACAGCAGGGGCCGGGCCAGGAGAGCAGCCAGAGGAGGAGACCGTGTCTTAGTCCATGCTGCTGAGAAATTCCTCACCCCGGACAATTCGTAAATAATAGACATTTCCCTCTCACTGCCCAGGAGCGCAAGGACCACAACTTTTGGCTGCATGCTCCCATGGTGGAAGGGACAGATGGAGACAAACCCATCCCTCAAGCCCCTGATGGGCCTATTGCTCCCAAGGCCTTGTCAGGGAAGGCCTGGAAGTGGAGTCAGAAATGCATGTGTGCGCTGAGTGGCACTGGCTCTCGCGCCCTTCTCTAGGGAGGCTGGCTTCTCCTGCGGAAGGACGATATAGAGATAAGTTTTACACGCATGCACGCACGCACACCGGACCCTTCCCAGGCCCTAGCCCAGGCTGGGAGCGATCCCTTTCAACCATGCAGGCCTGTCGGCCCCAAGCCACTAGTCTGAATACAGCACTTAAGGAACTGACAGAGCTCAGAGTTGCATTTTCTCTCTCGCCTGCCGAAGGCTCCATCTCGTACTAGATCCTTCCCCGGAAAATTCCCTTCCCTCTTTGGTGCTGTCCCTTCTTAGCGCAGTAGTGTGTCACTGGACTATGCTCCTATCTGCTGTGCTTTCACAATAAACTTGCTTTTGTCTGTATAAAATCGTGATGTGGCTCTCCTCTGTTGTCCAGAGCCAAACCTCAGCTTTCAGGGCCACATGTATGTGGCTCCTTGCTGGTACAAGGCTCCCCTCTTCTCTGTGGGAGCTGAGACTGATCCAGCGCCTCCTGCCTGCTAAGCAAGCGCTCGCCCCCCCGGAGCTGCACGCCAGCACCTCTAGCTGGAGTCCATAGTGCCCCCCAAGGCCTGGACACCAGGGTGCTGCTAGGAGGTGGGGAGACATTAGGAGGAGGAGCTTAGGGAAGTGAGGTCACTGGGGGCGTGGCCTTGACTGGACACTTGGCCAGAGGTCGTGCAGGCCCCAGCAGGACCAACTGACTCAGGAGCCCAAAGTAAGGGGTTCACATGGACACGGCCTGCAACCTCCAAAGCCAACCTTTCCACTTACTGAGTCCCCATGTCTGATACAGTGAAGAAGGCTGACCACACACCACTCCACGGGCCCCACACTGGCCAGTATGCTGCAACAGGGAGCCTGAGGGCGCATGCAGACAGGAGGCGCACCGTGACCAGGTCCCTCATTGGTGCCTCATCTGCACCTGCCCTAGGGCGGCCGCCTCCTCACTTAGTCTGTGCCCCACGTGTGCAGCTAAGAGTGCTTGGCTTTACGCACGTCCCTCACATGTCACAGGTCTCTGATAAACATTCTTTGAATGCATGGACTAGAGCACAGAGTCCTGAACTCAGCCCCAGCCCAAGGTGCCAGCTGGGGACAGGTTCCTGAGCTCCCTCCACCCTCAGTATCCTCCACGGTTCCAGCCACCATGAAATTACCTTGCTGGCAAAGCCTTCCCTTTGAAATGCAGATGAAATCCAACTTTCTTCTTCCAAGAAGGGCTCCCCAATTGACTCTGCCCCCACCGCCAGGCAGCCTGGGCCACATGTCCCCAAGAAGGAGGAGGAGTCTGGACCCAGCCAAGCCTGTGTGTGCTCTGTGCTGGGGATGACACATGGCCAAACAGCGCTGCAAAGTGTCTTCACAGCTGAGGAAGAGTGGGGCACAAGTGGCTGAGTTGCTGTGACACACCCCTTCTTTCCCCTGTTCTGTTCTGCACGGTGCCTGGTTGAATGCTGCTTTTAACTGATGTGTTTGTTGGTTTACAGCACCTCACTTTGGCAAGCGCTCTCCCGCTAAGCTCGGCCCCAGCCCCCGCACGGTGCCCGTGAGTCCCCGGACTGCAGTTTCCACTGAGCCCTTGGCTCCACGCTCAGAGCACACTGGAAACACTGGGCTGACTTCAGCCGGCCTCAAAGCCCCCAGGGCCTTCCTGGAAACAGGGGGCACCACCTGCCCCAGTAGGTAAGAATGAGTGCGTTCTCTTGTTCTGTGAAGGACCTGAGTGTACTTTTTGCTCTTTTATTGGCATTATGTCTGTTTTACTTCGGCCATGAAAAATACAGAGACCTTATGGTTTGGACCCAAAAGTCCTTGCAGGATTAGCAGAGAGGTCAGCGGGCTGCAGCTCATCAGAGACACCATGCACTCCTGAACAGGGCACATTTCAGGCGGGCTATGCAGCATTTCAGATAAACTGCACAATGTGGATCATATAACAATTATGCAATCTTTTTACATAGATGCGAGGAGTTAGGTCAGGAACTGTGCACATGCGCAAAGCATGACGCTGGGAGAGGAATGTCCTCTGGAAAACTGATCCATAAGATGAACTTCTTCAGTCTGTGTGCTAAGGATAGAATCGTGCCCACTGGCACAAGGCCACTCCTGTTAGCATCACTGCCGCTGGGGCTCCAGGACCGAGAGGTGTGTCAGGTGGAGGGGACCCAGGAAATCTCAGGGGAGGCTCCAAGGTGCACGGGAAGAGAGCAGAAGCAGCCTTGCCAGCCTGGCTGCCCGTGGGCAGTAACTGGAACGGAGGCGGGAACAGGCTGCGCTCTGCAGTCCCGGGGCGACAATTTTGAAGCACACAGGATTGTTTCACTGACTGCTTGGGTTTGCAGGCTGCCATAGCCAAGTGGGTGGCTTGAACAATGGAAGTCCATCGTCTCTCAGGTCTGGGGACCCAAGCTCTGGGTCAGTGTCACCGGGCTGGTCCCCCTGGGGCCCTGCAGGAGACGGCTCTGGGCTCCCTCCCGGCTGCGGAGGTCTCTAGCCACCATCTGCACCACACGGCTTTTAGATGCCATGCTGTCCGTCCTTGTGTTCCCACTCTCTCCCAGCCCTGAGTCCGATGTCCCCTCTTGCTAGGCACACCGGTCATGTGGATGAGGGCCACCGCCATGACCACACTGTGACTCGATTTCTCCATGAAGACTCTCCAAAGAAGGTCGCGTTCTGAGCCAAGGAGCCAGCACGTCCACACTTCTGGGGTGCACACCCGGTCACACCTGCGGCTCACACAGCTGGCTCCTCTGTGCGTCTGGATGGGAGCAGAGTCTGGCGGTCACCTAGACAAGGGTTGTGGGGTGGGACAGACACGAGCACTGCTCCAGCTTGGCAGGGGCTCACACAGGCCTCTGCAGCAGACAGCAGCTCGAGGTGGTGAGCGGGACTCTCCTTGCAGTGTGCTGCTGTTCAGGAAGGGTCTCCTCGCACTTTCCCTCATTTGGTGTGCACAATTCTAGGTCAGCAAGGTGTGCAGACAGAGAGGGGAGTGAGAGAGGAAGCCGAGGCCTTGCACCTGAAGGAACTCGGGTTGGGAGCTGCAGCGGAGCTCTGCATCCCATGGTCAGCAGCAGTGCTGCCTCCGCCAGATGCAGACAGCTCGGGGCTGAGCGTGCAGCTCCTGGACAAACTCGTCTGCGTCCTTGGCATAGGACATCACCGGGACTGGTGGGAGCACACAAGTTGACGTCCTCGTCTGGGCCAGACGTGCATTCATGGAGACAGCGCAGATCTGGGTCCCTGTCCCTGGTGGGACTGAGCAACCGTGGTTCTCGCTTCGTGGCCAAATGTTTCTTCTCAGAGCACGAATAGGGAGAGGAGCAGTTCTGAACGTTTTTTATTTAAATAACTTACTCAGATGTGGGGCATGGAATTTGCAGGCCACATCCACCAAGGGCCTTGCCTGTTTCCTTTTGGAATATTTAAGATAAAGATGTTCTAATCACCACACAGAAAAAGCCTGTATGCTACAAATACGGACAATTAGCTGGGCCCAAAGTGTGCACTTTCTCCTTTTATCAAAGAATGTCATGGCTTTCCTTAATTTCCTTTTAGTTTCCTTTCTCTCTTTTTAACTGTTAGAGTAATGTTACCATTTACTGAAAAAAAATCATATGCGGAGCTGTGCTAAGCACTATAGCTGCCTTTTAGATCATCCCACTTTACAGAGTAAGATACCTGTTGGGTAGGGTGCCCAGGCATGCTGGGATTTGAACTCAGGCCTTTCTGGCTCCAGAGCACTTTTGGGGGTTTTTGTTTTGTTTTTTGAGATGTTTACAGAGACAACACACAGAAGGTCTGGGTTCATATTTCTTGTGGGACCGAGTAACAGTGGACCCTTATTTGATGGCTCTAAGAAGCTATAAAGCTGTAAACTGTTGGTTACAACTTTGGTGAGATGGAATTCACGCATGACACAACTGATCCAACAGGGCCAGGGATTTAGCTCAGTGGTTTCACCGCCTGCTGTGCAAGCACAAGGACCCGAGTTCGATCCCTGGTACCAAAAAAACAAACAAAACAAACAATTGATCCAACAATGTGTTAATATCCAAAATATATGAGGAATCTATACGACTCAATACCAAAAACACATTTAACCTTTTTAAAAATGGGCAAAGGGCCTAAGCACACACTTCTGGAAGAAACTCTAATAGCTAATGGGTATATGAAAAGGAGCTAAGTACCTCCAAACACCAGGGCAATGCAAACCAAACCCATAATGATTTTCTACTCACATCTATTAGCTGGCTACCACCTGAAAGACAAAACAAGTGTTACTGTGGATGTGGAGAAAAGGGAGCCGTTGCACACAGCTGATGGGAACATGGCGTGGCAAACTCATTACTGAAAACAGCACAGGAACACTAAAACCAGAACCATCTGGCTACATGTCCAAAGGAACCGAAATCGGATCGAAGCTACCTGTACTTCTTGCTCACAACAGCCAAGAAAAGCAGCCACCGAAATGCTCTGCCAGGTTCCTGCATACAGAAAACAAGATATTGTGTACTATTTGGTCATAGAAAAGAAGGTAATCCTGCGTTTGCAACAAAAGAAATGAGCATGAAGGACATTCGGCTGAGAGAGACACAGAGAAACCACGTGGTCTCACTCTTGGGACCTAAAACTGCCAAACTCTCAGAAGCCAGGGAGACTGGTGACTGCCAGGTACTGGGACAGGGAAAGGTGCAAATGATACCAGCTCCAGTATATGCAACATGAGGGATTTGTGGAGAAATAACAATGTACACATGGTAGTGACAATACTGCACCACACACCTGTGGTCTGAATCTCACCATATGTACACACAGCTCCAAACACAACACGATGGTCCCTACACAGAAGTAACAGATATCTTGCTGGCCAGACTGATTGGTTCAGTGTATAAATACATCAAAATGTCTCCATCTCCACTGTATCCATTCAGAGGTTTCCAGGAGACAGCAGAGGACAGAAAAGTCTGTATCTAGTCTCCGTTACAGTATGTTAATGTTGTCATGATGGATGGTTTCTTCGCAGTTAACATTTATCAGCACTGTTATCCTAGTCATTAAACGTCTTTTGTTCACAGCAGTCCAGTGAGATAAACCCAACTGTCTCCATTCTACAGAAGATATCACACAAGCACCAGAGAAACCCAGCGGTCTCCCTTGTCAAGGTATTCCTTCCTCATAATCTGTGTTCAGGTGCATTCATTCAGTGACGACATCATAAGCCAGAAATCCCACGAGCTGTGGCAGGTGGAGACGGAAGCCTAGGTAACATGCTAGTGAGGGAGCAGGATGCACACGTGGTGGCTCCATGTGGCTGCAGGGCCACAGGGCGGAGCAGGGAGAGGACGCGTGCAAGCTGACTGGTGGCCACTGGGTGGAGGACCCCCGCCCCCACCCCGTCTCCCTTCGCCTGTGGTGAACTCCCTGGGAGGCCCACTGGGCACCTGGGTGCGGCACCTCAGAACTGGCGGCCGGGATGGGGTCTCTGCAAGTTACTCCATCCCAGGACCCCTTTCCTCGGGACACAGGGATTAGCCAGAAATGTGGGTGACATGAAGGAATGTAAAGCCCCAAGTGTGTGAGGAGTGCTGGCCCCCGTTATTCCCCTCAGAACTGGTTTTCTTTCACTTCAGGAGCCCAGAATCATTTCCGTGGTGGTTGCACTGGTCTGACTGAAGTCAGAGACGGACACCTGGCACAAAAATCCCAGGAAAGGAAGCTTTGGTGGAAGCCAGGAGCCACGCCCACTCGATGCTCTCCCACCTCCATTCTCCAGAGGTCATTGGGACTGAGTCCTGGTTTACAGCTTTTACTGAAGAGAGAGGACAGGCGGCTCCCGGCCTATGCTGGGATCGCATTCCTGTACTGCTGAACTTACGTGGACTCCCAGAGCCCGCCCGGCCACTCCCAGCGGAACAGCTGCCCTGTTCGTGCTGCAGTGCTGGCGTGGGTCCCTCAGGCTCTGGGGAACTCGGACTTGTTTCTTGTGTGTGGTACAAGGCTGGATACAACTTCGCTAAGACCTCTTACTTAAAAGTGTGAAGCAACACTGAGATATGAATTACTAATAAGCATGATTCATCCCCTGATTTTCTTGCAGATGATTTAAAATTAGGAGAAATATAAGCCCATGAAACTCTGGTCTGTGTTCTTGCTTCCAAGAGGAGGGGACGCCGCGTGAGTTCCAGCGCATGTGCCAGGCAACCCTGGCCGAGAGCCAGTGCGGCCGGAAGTTGCTGCCTGCCCCGGAGCCACATGAGGCACGGACGCAGGTCCTTCTCGGCCAGGGGCCTCTCCTGAACCCAGCTCTTTCGAAGCCTCCTCCCAGAACTCACTGATACTCTCCTTCACGGTGGAAAACCAAACACGAGTCAATGAGAATCTAAAAGGAGAACAAATTCATTTCACACCAGTATACGTTCTATATTTTATTACACAAGAGCATGAGGGAAGTCACCTGTAAACAGTAACTGCTGTACAACTATATTTTCCAATTAAATAATTTTTTTTCATCTGAAGAATCATCTTTAAAAATAGTACATTTAACATTACAAAAAAGAAAAACTATAGTTACAAAGAGCAAGGGAAATGAGCTATTTTTGAGCTTTAACTGACAAGAAAATAAATATAAAAAGTACAAAAATAATGTTTATAGTCATATAAACTCCCTTCTTTTACAACATCAAATAAATAAATTCAGTAACTATCTACTGAGCTACCACTCTGTGGCTACAAGTGGAAAATAACTGAAATTTAATATCATACTGCTGGTTTTACAATGCTGTATTTCTTCACTGATTTCTTCATCTGCTTAATTTTCTTCCTTAGGTCATGATGGTCTTGTTTTAAAATATATCGAAAATACCTATAACCTAAAAAAAAAAAAAAAAAAAAAAGCAAAACGTTTCAATACTCATCAGCTATTTAAAGTACACTCCTACATTTTCGCAACTGTTCCTCCACTCCAGCCTGCTAATGACTGGAAATGATTTATCTGTGCTGTCTACACTAAGGGCCTCGCAGGTTCCGAGGGCTGGAACCAGGGACGTAGCGCTTCCTGCACAGAGGCACTTCCAGTCCATCAGAACAAAGGCATGGACTTTGGTTTCTAGTCTACCCCTCAGTGCTTCTGAGTGGTCAGGGGAAGGGTTACTGTCTTCACTTCTGGACACATTTTGTGGCAGTTTCGTTTCAGCAATGGATACCCTTCAATATTTCAAAGGCACAAACCAGGTAAGTTTTACTGAACAAAATATTCTATTTTAAAAACAGCAGGGGCGGGGATGTGGTTTAGTGGCGCCACACCTGCCTGGCAAGTGCAAGGTCCTGAGTTTGATCCCTGGTACCACAAAAAAAAAAAAAAATTAATCTCTTCTTTAAGAAGACTTTGAGAGGCCAGTAGGTGGCACGGTTCTGTTTTTTATCTTAAGGGGAGAAAATGCTTCCTCCTTGCAGGAATAGATAAGTAAACACAACAGAGAATATTAAAGAGCAAAGAGGACATTAAAGAACATTTCTGTACTTTTAGTAAAGTAGTCCTGGTAAACTCTTTGCCCAGCGAGGCCCAGTGGTCATTCAGTGTCAGGATGGCTCACACGGTGGAGCCAAGTCAGAGCGCGACAGCGGGTCACAACCAGCAATGTGGAATCACTGCCTCTGCCCACGGGGAGCCCTGACAAGCAGACCTATCCCCACTGGGTCCTTCGTCCATTCAGCAGCGACACACGGTTTAGATCAAGAATGTGCCCAGGGCCGGGGATTTAGCTCAGTGGTTCCACAGCCTGCCTCACAAGCGCAAGGTCCCAAGTTCGATCCCCAGTACCAAAAAAAAGGTGCCCACAGGGCTCACGGCAGGGCTTGCAGATCATGGGGCACTATAGCTGATCTGCTGTTAGCAGGGGCCTGGCTGGAGGGCCGTGGCCTGGAAGGGCTCATCTCCTTCCCTAGCTCCTCCGTTCTCACTCTGCTTCCTGGTCGCCATGCTATGAGCAACGCTCCTCCATCCAGGCCCTTCCTGCCTTGGAGCCTGCTGACTATGAACTGAAATGTGAGTCAAAATAATAAGTTTCTCCTATCAAACCATGTTAACTTGTTTTGTTGTCAGTTCTATTTTGCTAGCTAAATTACTTAAAAAGAGATATTCAGTGGTGAAAAAAACAAACTCCTCCCCCTTTCAGCTGTGGGTGTCAGGTATTTCGTCCCATAGTTGGAGGAGTGACAAAGACAGATTAAGGGACCAGAAAAGTGGGGTAATTGCTGTGACTACCTCAGCATGTGGTTCAGAAGCTTCTGGAACTGTTTTTTGGGGGTAGTTTGGAAAGGTTTGGGGATCTGGCTAGAGAAGCCCTAGAATGCTGAAGCCAAGCATGATGGGAGATTCTGGTCAGAGTGCAGAGCACCAGAACATTGACAGGAATGAATGCAAACAATAAAAGCCAGGCTCAGGACGTTTCCGCTGGGAACAGGGTTCCACTGCCATTTGGATTCAAGATCACGTATGTCATGCTCTGGCAAAAAATTTGTCTACATTTTGTTCATGGTCTGAGACTTCACAGGAGACTGAGATTCAGGGCAGTAGACTAATTCTGGCAGAAGCAATGTCAAGGCAGCCCAATGTGGAGCTGAAGCTGTGACACGGACACTGCTGGATGCTTTTAGCCATGTCTACCGGGAGAAGCAGACCAACATTACCGTGGAATAATTTGAAAAATTCTGCTGGAGGGCAGAAAGAAAGCACCTGTAAAGTTGAGGACTATAAAGTTCTGGCCCAGGTCAGGTTGGTTGCTAAAAAGATAAGCATAAAAAGAAGCCAAGTACTTTGCATCAGGACAATAGGAAAGATACCTTGAGGGGATCTGAGAAATCCACAAGACACCACCTGTGAGAGGCTCAAGGCTGCTAAGCTATACAGCTTTCCCTTGAGAAGTGAGTCCCAGGTCACCCTGCTTGAGAAGGGCTATCTAGGTTCCCCCAGAATTCCCATCACAAGGTTCAGCCATCAGGCACTCAGAGGCCTCTGCAGCCATTCTCCAAGGAGACACAGCTACTGCTCAAGCTAGCAGCAGAGCCGGCATCATCCAATGGGACTGGTTTCACAGAGATATAGAATGTAAGAGCTGTGGGATCAGGGAAGCTTCCAACAAGATTTCAGAAGAAGCCCTGGCAGCCGGCCAGCGTGTCCTCAAGAGGGCAGTGTGTGAAGTCGTGAATGAGGCTGCAAGTTCAGTGGAGACCCCAGGAAGCTGGAGAATCAGGGATGTGGATGTTTGCTGAAGAAAGCTCCAGGCAGTGACCAGTTAGCCCAACAGAGAGACAGTGAGGGCTGCAGCTGGCAATGCTGTAGGAGGAGCAGGATGGTCCAAGGCCTTTGGAGTTCCTATCTCCTGGCCACAACTTGCTCTGGATGCTTAGCATTAACTACGGGACTTAACGTTTGCTCTGCTGGTCTTTGGTCTTGTCTGGGTCCAATTCCTTTCTGTCCCCTATTCCTCCTTTCTGGAATGGGAGTGTTTACCCTGCGCCACTGTACCTCAGCGCTATCCTTCTGATTTTTAAACAAGTTCACAGCTAAGAGAGTGTGCCTTGAGTCTCAGAGGAGACTTTGGAGTTGGTCTATTCAACAATGCTGGATCTATTAGGACTTTGGCAACTTTTTTTTTTGAGACAGGTTCTCACTGTGTAGTTTAGGCTGGCGTTGAACTCATGGTGATCCTCCTGCCTCAGCCTTCCAAGTACTGGGATTACAGGCGTGCAACACACCTGGCTGGCAACTCTTAAGACATGGACTAAATGCATTTAGCATAAAAGAGATGCACACAAGTCTTTTGGGGGCTGGGGTAGAATGCTGTGGTTTTGATCAAGAATGACTCCCAAAGGCAGCAGGTGCTCACAGGTGGAGCTTTTTGAAGGTGACTGAATCATGGGGTGCTACAGCTGACTTGCTGTTAGGAGGTGGGGTCTGATCAGAAGAGGTGGTCACTGGGGGGCAACTGGAAGGGCTCGTCTTCCTCCCAGCTCCTCCACTCTCTCTCTCCTTCCTGGCTGCCATGATGTGAGCAGCTCTCCTCTGCTCAGGCCGTCACTCTGCCATTTCTTCCTTGGAGCAGCCCACCATGGACTGAAACATGAGCCAAAATAAGCCTCCTCTCCTATTATTTGTGAGTATTGAGCATTCTGTCCAAGTGATGAGAAAATTACTAAGACAAGCTAGTTCTCAAGCATCTGGAACCCACAGGCTCCACATTAAGTAAGCTCTAAAGTGAACACACAGTCGGATTTTGTAATTTCATCATCCGCCAAAAGCTACATCAAAGCTACATCAAAAGCTCCATTTAATACAATGAACACAAAAACACCCACCTTTTCCTAATAACATTCCAGCTACCAGTGCTTTCTCATAAGCCAAATCTTTATCTTCCTTCCAATCACTTTTTGCCCAAAAGTAGCTGAAATGGAAGGCTGGCCACCAGTTCCTCCTGGACTTCCACTCTTCCTGGACCCATGCAACACGATTCCTGGAAGAGAAACACGTCAGAAGGGAAGCTCAGAGATGGGGACAAATCTGTCCTGCCAGAATCTGAATTTACTGGAATTCATGGAAAGGTAAGAGTGAGGATGGTTTCCACTGACAACGGATTTCCTAACCAACTCAAATGGACATAAAATGAAGTAAAATTTAATCTTGTGATAATCTTTCCTCTCATACACAAGATGAGAGTAGAAGCCACCCCTTTTCTTTTACTCAAAATGTGGCTCTAATGATATTATGGTCACAGGTGCAGTTTTGTTTTTTCTTTTTGAGACAAGGCCTTGCCATGCACTTCAGGCTGGACTTGAACTCTCTGTGTAGCCCAGGCTGGTATCAAAATCACAGTGATCCTCCTGCCTCAGCCTCCCAAGTACAGGGATTAGAGACATGCGCCACCATGCCTGGCGGAGGTGCAGTTTTAAATACTCAGGGTTGGGCCGGGGATTTAGCTCAGTGGTTCCATCGCCTGCCTTAAAAGCACAAGGTCCCGAGTTCAATCTCCGGTACCAAAAAAAACTAGTAAATACTCAGGGCTGGGCATTTAGCTCAGTGGTTCTGGTGCCTGCCTCGAAAGCACAAGGTCCCAAGTTCGATCCCCGGTACCAAAAAAAAAAAAGAAACTGAGTTTTAAATACTCAGCTCACAACAGACAAGTGTGACATTTATTTTGATAGCACTAACTATCTGGATAGAATTTCTTATGATAAGCTTAGGGTTGTGTTTTCTAGCTTCTGACATACTCAGAAGAAAACAGCTAAAGATACAGCTCAAGAAAGCCAAAGACATAAGTAAAAAAGCTTTTTAAGAAAATTGCTGTTAGCTAAAACATGGGGAAATTATGATTCGGGAATAAATGCAGTGTCTCCTACTTACTCCATTAAAATCTGTCTCAGATAGCTTGCCAAATATTTCCAAGCAGTTATGTTCTTAGTGCATCCAGCAAAATCCAGGAGCCCAAATAACACTTCCAATCCCAGTTTATGGTGTTCCTCTTTTTCTGCAACAGTCGTGAACAGTTCAGGTTTACATACGGTATTGAAGAAATGCACAGAGCTAAAAAGACACGTGCAGTTGATAAAACAGTACTAAATTGTAAGCCTTCTGGTCTGGTTCACAGTTTAGAACAATTCATTACACTGTGATGAATCTGAAGAATCAGTGACATACTTCACACTAACTGAAGTCAAGGCGGTGAGTCTGACCCTCCATTTTTGTCCAACTGAGAACAATATTTAAAATACTTGCCCTATTTGGGCAGTTTTGATACATGCATTTCTTTTAGGAGTGGAGCCTACACAGTCTTTGTACCAAGGGGGCCCAGCAAGCTGACTTACTTTTAAGAAGCGTGTTCTTTTCTTTACTGAGCCGAAGCCCAGGAGGGATTAAATGAGGCAAATTACAGAAAGGGGAGCCACTGTCTTTTGCTAACTACTGCCTAGTGCTCTTTAGTAGGGTAGGCAAACACTTTTGCTGAGGGCCAGACAGTGAATGCTCTACGCTCTGCAAGGCCCTCTGCGCCTGTGACAGCCGCAGCACTGCTGTCCCAGCACAGAACCAGCTAGGGACAGGGCCCCGGTGCACGGCTGCCAATCCCATGTGGTTTCTAGAAACTGGCAGAGGTGGCATCGCCTGCGGATCCCTGGACTACCGCTATCTGCACAAAGAGGGATAAAACAAAAATGGTTTACCTGATTTTCTAAGTAGCATATGGAATTCTAACATCAGTTTATGAGATGGTACAATCTGATACAAAATCTGGAAGAAAGATTAATCTTGTAATTTACACACTGTAAAGATATTTCTCAAATTTCAGCTAACTTGCAAATAAAGTTCTCACTGGCTAAAATGTTCTTATAAATGAAATCAAGGATTTAAAAGATACTTTGCTTTTAATCTGGCTTTGAGTATAGCAAGCTATGTTCTATAAAGCTATTTTTAAAAATCCTGCCAACGTGATAGGACTATTGGAGGAAATAGATGGATACTTTTCATTTGTGTCTTACACACATCTGTCCACACTTAAAATTTTTAAGTAATTTACTTTCAGAAGCTGGACTTAACCACACAGAAAAAATATTTATTGATTACGAGAGATCACGGAATATTTACATGCAACAAAATCTCAAAAAGCAGAGATAACTTTGGAGACTGTACTCAGGAACACAGTACAACAGGGTATGGGGGCAAATATTCCAACGATCCTTTCATACAACAGGAAAAAATTTAAAGGTTTTTCTTTTTAAGAACAGGAAGGACTAAGCCAGGTGTGGTGGCACACACTTGTAAGCCCCAGCTACTCAGAAGGCCACAGCAGGAGGATCGCAAGTCTGAGCCCAACCTGGGCAACTTAGCAAGACCCTATCTCAAAAAATAAAAGGAAACATAAAGGGCTGGGCATGTAGCTCAGTATGAAAGCCCTGGGAGAGTTCATATGTGGCCAGATGATTTACAACAAAGGTTCCAAGAGGGAAGGGCAGTCTTTTCAATAAACGGGGAAAACATTAAGATTGAGTCTTACACTTCACATACAGAAATACATACATGAATTATATATGTGTGTGCTAAAAATCTATCACAGAATTTAACATAAAGAGCTACATAACACTTCAAGGAAAAACACAATCTTTATTATCTTGAGGTAATGCAAAGATTTATTGGCTTAAAAAGCACTAATAATAGAAGAAAAAAATGCATAATTTGAACTTCATCAAAATTAGAAATTTCTGCTCTGTGAAAGACACTGGTAGTTAAGAAAACTCTAGAAAGAGGCTGAAATTGTAGCTCAGCCGTAGAATGCATGCCCAAGGCCCTAGGTTTGATCCTCAGCACCAAAAAGACAAGAAACAAAAAGACAGATAAAAAAGGCAAGCCAGGGATTTAGCTCAGTGGTTCCACCACCTGCCTCGCAAGCACAAGGTCCCAAGTTTGATCCCTGGTACCAAAAAAAGAAAGATAAATAAAATAAAGGAAAAAAGGCAAGCAACAATTGGAGAGAAAAGTTATAGTCCATATACCTGAAACGGTGTCTAGATTATATACAATCTCCCATATCAGGAAGAAGATAAGGAACTCCCCCCTCCCTTAATAAGACACACAAAATATGTGAACAGACATTTAACAAAAAAAGATAAAAGTGCCCCTGTTGCTTTTGTTACCTTCTGGCTGCCATGGACTGTTTCTCCCCTGCAAGGCCTGTCTGCCCTGTTACCCTTCCTGGGAGCCAGCTGACTGTGGACTGAAATCTCTTTGAACTGTGAGCCAAACAAACCTTTCCCCCTTTAACTTTGGGTGCAGGTATTTTGTCTCAAAAACGAAAGAAAAGTAACTAATACAGAATTTGGTCCAGAGATGTGGGGTCACTGCTATGACACTACCTGGCTATGTGGCTCAAAAGCCTTTTGGAACTGGCTTGTGGGAAGAAGAGCTAGGAAAGGTTTGGAGATTGCAGCTGAAGAAGCAGAGCTGGAATGCCTTAGGCTATTTTGTATGGGAGATTCTGGTCAGAGCTCAGAAGACCAGAAAGCTGGTAAGACCAGGCTCAGGTTGCTGCTAGGAAGAAGGCTGTGGGACTCCAGACGTTGTGTATTACGCCTTGGCAGAAAATTTGTCTGCATTTTGCTCTTGTCCAGAGATTTTGCCTGAGACTGAGTTAAGGGTGTCAGGCTAATTAATCTGGCAGAAGAAATTTCAAGGCAGTCAAATGTTGAGGTGTGGGGGCTTTAAGCCAGATTTGTGTTAAGAATCAAGAGCAATGAGCTCAGCAGAATGATGTATGTTTTGAGTTTGGTCAGAAAGGAAGCTATGGGCTGCAAAGACAGAGCAGAGATCCTGATTGCTAAGAAGGGACAAGAGAATAGAAAAGATGGCCTGAGGGCATCACAAGCAGCAGCAGGACTCTACTGTTTCCATCCTCAAAATTGCAAGAGTGAAAGACTTTGCTTTGAGAAGAATGCCCCAGAACACCACGTTACATAATGGTGGCAGCCTAGAGAATTTGCTCCTTGGAATTGGAGTCAGAGTGCTCATCAATCCATGCACTTGACCTCTACAGCAAGAGAGAGAAGCCTGGCTACTGCTCCAGCTGGTAGCAGACCTTGGCATCATTTATGTGGCATTGGTTTTAGGCCCATGAAGAATGGAAGAGTTGGGGGTCAGGAAGGCTTCCACTCTTCTTTCAGGAGGCCTGGGAGGCCGGGCAGTGCCTCTGAGAGGGCTGTGTGAAGCTCCAAGTGTGCAGCCAAGAGTGCAGTGAAGACCTCAGAAGTACGGAGAAGCCAGGACCAAGGATCATCTGAGGAAAACCGCAAGGAGGGAACAGAGCCAGCACAGGGAAGAACCCATGGGAGCTACAACCACTGGCAGTGCCACTGGGGTGGAGCCACCCAAGCCCTTTGGGGCTCACAACTTGCCACAGATTGCCAGGGATGCTGCACATGGAACTGAGGGATTTAATGTTTGCCCTGCTCGACTTTGGACTTGCTTTGTTCCCATTCCTTTGTATTCTCCTCGCTGTAATTTTTGGAATGGAAACATCTATCTTGTGCCACTGAATGTTGGAAGTGTTTAACTTTCTTTTCATCGGCACAGGGGCTTGCAGCTAAGAATTTACCTTAAATCTTAGAGGAGGCTTGGGACTTGAACTTTTCAGCAATGCTGAAACCTGTTAGGACTTTTGGCAACTCTTGCAGATGGATGAAATGATTTTTTGCATAAAGGGATATGCATGAGTCTTTGGGGACCAAGGACGGAACGTTATGGCTTGTGTTTAGATGTCCCCACAAAGCCTCATTCGGTCATAGGTGGCTGAATCTAGAGTGCGTGATGCTAGGAGTAAGGATGTGTGATTACTAAACCACTACACAGTGACTGCTTTGGCACCACCCAAATCCGAGGAGTCTGAATAAGATAAAAGGGGCAGAAAGACACTGTTAAGGTTCCTTGTTGCTTCTGTTACCTTCTGGCTGCCATGAACTGTTATCTCTCCAAGCCCTGTGTACCACACCACCCTGTCTTGGAGCCAGCTGACTATGAAACCTCTTTGAACTGTAAGCCAAATAAACCTTTCCCCCTTTAAAAAAAAAAAAAGAAGAAGAAGATACAAGAAGAGCCAACAGACATTAAAGGATGCTCAACCTGTGTCATTAGGAAATTCACATAAAAGCCACAGTGAGATGCTCCTACGCAGCCACTAGAATGGCTGTAGTGCAAAACGAGCAACAATATCACGTTGGTGAGAGGGTGGAGAGACAGACGGTGAGGGTGTCCACGGTATAGGCACTTCAGTGAGCCACTGGGAAGTTTCTCAAGAAGTTCAACATGAACTTTCCTTACCCAGCAACTCCACTCTTGGGCAGCTACTCAAGAAAAATGAAAATGCATGTGGCCATGAAAGACATATATGTGAATTTTTTTTTTTGCGGGGGGTACCAGGGATCGAACTTGGAACCGTACGCTTGCGAGGCAGGCACCAGAACCACTGAGCTAAATCCCCAGCCCCCGATATGTGAATTTTCTTAGCAGGATTATTTGTAATAGTCAAAAAGTGAAAATAGGCCAAAATGTTGGTCAAGAAGTCTACGTATAAACACAGAACACGACACAACGTAGTAAGTTACCAAACCCGACATCGCAGGTGGAACTGAAAGCATTGTGCTGCGCCAGAGAAGCCAGATTTAAAAACTAAAAGCTGAGAGATTAAATTTGTATGAAAGTCCAGAAAATGTAAAATTAACCTACAGCAACAAAAAACAGGCCAGTGATTGCCAGTTGCTCGGGGAAATGAGGGGCTTGGGAGGTGACAGAAGGTTGCACATCCTGGGGGAAGTGGCTGTCTGTTAACGCATCCAAGCACACACTTGGGGGCTGGTTTTCACAAAAACCCAAGGCAGAACTTGCCCACCAGAGCCAGGCAAGGGGGTCCCTGAAGCAGGGTCCCCTACAGCCTGCAGACGCAGCAGCCCGAGGGCACCAGTCACACGCTGTCTGGAAAGCAACAACCTAAGCACGTCCAAACAGGGAGCCGCAGTCCTATGCAACACAAATCAGCTGTCCATACCTTAAGCACACTTAGCAGTTTCGCTCTTGGTGCCTTCTCTCTCTTTAGAAAGTTGTACAAGTAGATGTGGGCATTCGGGTTTGAAGGGAACTTTTCATCATATGCGTAGCTGGTGAGCACCTTTCGGGCTCCGTCTCGGTCACCATAGAATTCCAGCATCTGTGTAAGATAAGCTACAATATCTTAGCTGAATTCTTTAAGACAACTATAAAAAAATCACAACTTTAACACTACTGGGCACAAAAAAAAAAATCACAGAACCGACAAATGGGGCTGTAGAGGGACAGAGTTCGCGCTATCTCCACCTCCATAGGCATGTCACAGCAGCCATGGAAGAGGATAGCTCACAAGGCCCTGGGGTCCACTGCAGCTCACTATGCTGTTATCGGAAAATGTGGGACTTCACCTACCAACTGCTCCACAAGAAACAAAAGCCCTAAAGGAAAGGGAACCAAGGCAAGTGACCTCAGCACCCGGCCTAACGTCAGCCCGCAAAGGGGCATACGCCATGGTGCAGCCACTGTGACACGGGCCTTCCTGGGCAAATCAGGATGTGGCTCTGGAGATTACCGCTGACGACACCATTACCACTTTAGTGCTCATAAGTTTTCAGAAAGTGAGGCACTCTGAAGATTTCCTCCCAATGTCCAGGCCTGAGGGCCCCGTCCCTTGACAGTGGCTCTGACATGAAAGGACGTCTTTAGGAGCTTTCCAAGGCCTGACTCTACAGCCCACGTCTGTGAGCTGGTTTCAGATCTCTGTCCACATCCGCTCTGTGTCCCACCAAATCACAAAGATCTCTTTTTCTTTTCAGCTCCACAAGAACAATATAGAACTGACATTTAAAATTATACTGTTGTTCAGGGCCGGGGAGTTAGCTCAGCGGTTCCGCCGCCTGCCTTACAAGTGCATGGTGCTGTGCCGAGTTCGATCCCCGGTACAAAATCAAATAAATAAATAAAAATTATACTGCTGTTTATTTTATAGGCATGTGACCAAGGGAGGTTATCCAACGGTGAAAATAGACAAGAGGAACACTGACAGTATAGTAAACAGAAATTCTTCACATCAAAAAAAAGAGACACATCATACTTCTGTCTCTATTTTCGGTCTTTGTTTCATTCTGTTTGTATAATTTTCTCTCCAGGTTTCCTTCTGCTCAACAAAACCAGGCAGGAAGAGTTTGCATAGGTCTAGGACTAAATGAAACTGATATGGTTTGATGAGAAGCCGACTTACCTCTACGTAACTCTTCACAAAAGGGTCCCAAACTCCAGGAGTTTTAATCAGTGCACTAAAATTTACAGATGTTTTCCAGCTGTGGCTGAATATATTTCGGGCTTCTGTGCTATAAGCATAATCATCCTTATCTGCCAAAAGATAAATGATATTTAAAAGTCACTCAATGTTGAGGACCTATTAAATGAGTAATCAGAAGACCCAAATAAAAAGCTCAGGTCCTGATGGCTCACTGGTGAATGCCAATAAACATGCAAAGAAAAATACTAACTCTTTACAAACTCTTCCCAAAGTAAGAATGGAAAGGAATAACTCAACTTACTCTATGAGGTCAGTGCTACCCTGACATCAAAAGCAGACAATAAAACACAAAAACCTACAGGTCTCTCTTCAGGATACAGACACAATATTCCCCAGTAAGACAAGCAAAAATGAGTCCAGCCACATATAAAAAAATTACATACACTGCTCACATGAGATCTATTTCAGGAGGCCAAGGCTGGCTTAATAGTTGAAAATCAATTCATACAAGGAACAGGACAAAGATCTATTGATCTAACCCAAACCAATAGGATAAAGGACAAAAATTACAGGATTATCTCCACAGATGCAGAAAAAGCAGCTGAAAAAACTCAACAAAGCTTCATGATGAAAACACTCCACAATCTGGGAATAGAAGAGGCTTCCTCAATCTGATGTAGGACATTCATGAAAAACCCACAGCTACCATCAAACCTGATAAGGAAAGACTACATGCTTTTCCCCTCCAATCAGGAACAAGGCAAAGAGGTCCTCCTCTCTCGCTGCTTCTATTCATTATGCCACAGGTTTCGACCAGAGCAATTAAACGAGAAAACAACAGAAAAGACATCTGGTTTGAAAGGAAGAAGCACAATTATCTCTATGCAGATAATATGATCCTGTAAATAGAAAATCCTAAGAATCCACTTAAAAAAGTACAAGGTCCATCCATTAAAAAATGAAATCAGGAAAACAATTACATTTCCAGAAGCACCAAAAATCTTAGCACTTGGGTATAAATGCTGTGTCCCTTAAGTCTGGTGGGGGTTCCGGGCTGTTCATTTTAAGTGTGTTCCTTGTATTTGTTCCACATCTTTTTTTCTATATAGGGGCCGGGGATTTAGCTCAGTGGCACCGCCTCCTGCCTTGCAAGTGCAAGGTCCTGAGTTCTATCCCCGGTATCAAAACAAAACAAAAAGTTCTTGCATTTTTTCTGTATGTTTTATTTCACAACCTTAAAGGTTTAAAAGGAAAAGAACTCAGCCCCAGCTGTCCGAAACAGCCGGCAGATGCTCATCAGGAATCTCAAACCCTGAGAAGCATCAGTTTATCTTCTCCCAGTGGATCAACTGAGTACCTATCAATACAGACTTGGAAATGAAGCACAGGGAGAATAGATATGATGTGGGGAAAATGTTAAAGAAAAAAAGCAGGTCCCTAAGTGTTAACTGGGTTTGAAGGAAAAGGAGGTGCATGACACACACGGAGACAGCCACAGAGCAAGGCAAAGTCCAGGCCAGCACACAGGTGGCCCGAGCCTGCATCTACGGGCCAGGCCTGACTTCCTGTAACAGGCGTCTGGGGCTGAAGACCTTCTACTAAGCGCCACACATTACCCCGTCCGCCTCTCGCTGCAGCAGAACCGAGTGCCAGCTGCACAGGTACTGAAGGCCCCACCATGGGAGTGGCAGTCACAATGCCATGTCCAGCTGCGCTCAGCCAAGGATCTGTGTGAGTCCTACCTGACCACATGTAAGAAGAAAAGCAAATGCTGGCTTTAAAACCCAGTAAATTAGTATGAGTAAGCCTTTTTGAATAAAGAAACAGTATGCCACAAGTAAGGTATTAGGAGTGAGGTGCTGAGTCCTACTGGCGGAGGGTTTTCTAGGGGACAAGGCTGCAAAGACCTCGCTCGCAGAGGGGAAGGGAGAGACCACAGACAGGAGGGACGAGAACCGTGACCGGTGCCCAGCGAACCAGGAAACGCCACCAACCACGTAAGCACAAGCGCTCGAGCTCACCACAGGAGTGCTGACAAAAGCCAACACTAGGATTCGGATGAAAGGCATGGAAACGGGCTTGTCCTAGAGAGGGGACCACGGAAAATGAAAGGCAAAAGCGCAGTGAATCTCACAGCTCCAGAAAACATTGACGTGGGAGCAGGAGGGCCACAGCAGCACTGCAGGGTGAGGGGCAAGGAATGGACTTCACACAGAAATGGAGCCACTTTACCTCGCCCTACTCTTTAGGTGGGTATCATTCTGCCGAACAGTACTATCAAAGAGACGTCATTCTGAGCACAGGGGAGCAAGGCTGATCACGTGCAGTAACAGCTGCTAAAGACATGGTGCGACCTTTCCTGGAAACTGGCAGAGTCGCCCCTTGAGCAAACTCCAGCCAGGCTCCTGGGGGCCCTCAGGACAAGGCTCACCCACCACCCCCGCCTGCAGACAGGGAAAGTCCACCAGCTGACGTCCACCAGCTGACAGCCCACGGCCACCGCCCAGCTGACCCCAGCCCCTTGCCATGGCTGCCTGAGGAAATGGCGCTGCCAGAACCGCTGCCTGTGCCAGGCAAGGTGCAGGACGAGGACGGACACGGACCGGACCCGGACCCGGATCTGGACACGGCGGCCTCAGCCACGGCCCTGAGTCAGTGCCTGGAAGGGCCCCCCCGCCAGACGCCCTGCACAGCCTCAGGCACTTAGGCGGGGCTGTGGCCTGGAAGGCTCTCTTCCCCTTCTCCCTTGACCTCACTGCTTGCCCTGCCCTGACAGGGACTGTTTCTCCTCTGCGATGCCCTCTGCCATGCCGCCCAGCCCCAGAGCCAGCAAACTATGGACCGAAACCTCTACAGACTGTGAGCCAAAGCAGACCTCTCCATCCTAGAGCTGCGGGCGTATTGCGTCTCAGCGCCAAGAAACTGACCAAGACACTGCCCAACACCCACAGGCCACCCAGGAAAGACAGGTGGCTCGCACAACCACCTCCCTTCTGCTTTTGCACCTTCTCACTTGCGGCCTTGCCCAAGCCACTGTGGCCCTTTCTTCACCCTGAAAGCTGTCAACTGCACCAATCAGAACAGAGCTCAGCTCCCCCCCTTACTGTTGTAGTTCCTGAATAGAATCCATTTCCACTGCTCTGATGAATGTGCAGAAATCTTTGACAAAATCATGTGAAGAAAAGCCAAGCATCTAAAATGGCCATCAACTTAAGAAGTGAACCACCTAATTTATGACTGAAAGGTTTTTGATGTATCAGAATTATAAAGGATGCCAGGTGAGGTGGCGAAAGCCTCTAATTCCAGCACTCAGGAGGCTGAGGCAGGCAAGCTGCCATGAGTTCGAGGCCAGCCTGGGCTACACAGAGAATTCAGGACAAGCCTCAACTACACAGCAAGACCCTGTCTCAAAAGAAATATAAAGGATGACCAAGAATTTAAAGCCAATAAAATGCCTGTTCTCTACACCATCTGGATGAAGTCAGCAGGGAGATAACTGGGCTTTGCCTTAAGATGCCTTTTGTCCTTCAGTTTCTAAAGAACAAAGTTCACAAATCCCAGACTGCATGGGAATTACTACAAAGAATTAACAACTGGGACCTTATCTTATTAAAAAGCTTTTGCACTGCAAGAGAAACCACCAACAGAGTGAAGACACAACCTACAATGTGGGAAAACAATTTTTACCAGCTATTCAGATAAAGGATTATTATCTAGAGTATGTAAAGAACTCAAAAAAATCAGACCTCCCAAATTTAGACCCAAAGCAAAAATGGGCATCTGAAATAAAGACACTTCTCAGATGAAGAATTAGAAACAGCAAATAAACATATGAAAAAATGTTCAACATCACTGGTCATTCGACAGATGCAAATTAAAACGCTGAGATTCCACCTCACCCCAGAAGGAATGGCTGCTATCAAGAAATCAACCAATAACAAATGCTGGAGGGGCTGTGGGGTAAAAGAAACCCTGCTCCACTGCTGGTGGGAGTGTAGACTGGTGCAACCACTACCAATCAGTGTGGAAATTCCTCAAAAAGCTAAAACTAGGGGTTCCATTTGACCCAACTATACCTCTTCTTGGTATCTTCCCAAAAGAATTAAGAGCATCATATCACAGTGAAATATGCACACCCACGTTGATAACAGCACAGTTTGTAATTTGGAAACAGCCCAACTGCCCATCAACACACGAGTGGATAAAGATGTGGGTTTTTTATACAATGGAGTACTACTCTCCCATAAAGAAGGATGAGCTTTAGACATTTATAACTAGAAGGATGGACCTTGAGTCCATACTCTTCAGTGAAATAAATGGGACACATTTTCTCATGTGAGAAACCAAAAGTGGAAATAAGGACTGAAATGTATAATGGATGCTGGGAAATGGGAAGAAAGTGTTCAAATGGGAAGGGGAATATGTGAGGACAGAGGGAGAAGGGAAGGGACAAGAAAAAAAGGGAAAATAGAAGGAAAAAATGGAAACAAAGTTTTTATACACAGGGAGGAGAGGGGACTTGAGAGGGGAAGTAGGATAGAATAAAACAAAATTTATTAATAAGTAAATAAATAGAAAAAAAGGATAAAGTCCACTCAGGTTCACTCACCAAGCTTTGACAATTCCATCTTCTTTTTAGACCAACTGAAATATTCCAAGAGCCCCTTATAGGCCTGCGCCAGGTTGATCAGCATCTCCTGGGAGGATGACTTCTCCCCGTATCTCCACGTCTCTGCCTGACTGAGATTTCTGCTCGCCTCCTCCAGCTTCCCGCAGTGAATGAGGTACAGCGCGTGCTGTAAGGAGATCTGCACCAGTAACAAGGAGGGGCCCACTGTCACTAGTCATCAGATCACCGCGACCCACAGCTCAGGAAACACAAGGTCTACAAGGCTTGAGTCACAGCAGGACACAAAACATGTGGCGCTGTCCCCGGCAACATGTGAGTCCAGCAAAGGATCCTCGACACAACTAACATTATGTAAATGAGGGCTAAATAATGTCAACTTGCCAACAGAAGACAGTAAAAAAGAAAAACAAATGTTTCCCACTTAAAAGCAAATAAGTTGAGTTTATTCACCTTGTGTGAGCCTCACCAGCTACATGAGACAAGTGTCACTAACCCTCCAGAAGGGTGCTGTCGAGGGTTCATTCAGATAATTTTGCACCATACTTAATGCCTAGTTTGGCCAACAGTGGAAAATCAGTAATTATTTAATATATGTCACATAAGCTCAGAGAAAACATCTGAATAAGAGGTGCTGAAGAATGGCTTGAATTCAGGTGGAAACTGTATACCAGGAACAGGAGAAGCAATAAAATGAAACACTCAAAGATGAGCACAGGAGGGTAGAACAGGGCAAGTGCAACTAAAGGTACAGGAAGAGTCGGACCACGAAGTCTACGACTCTCAGCGCAAACTGCTGCGGGAATTTCTCAGCTGGCCTCTCCACCCGCCCTGGATCCACCTTCCATGCAGCAACCAAAGAAGCCTCACCTGGTTAGTCATCCGGGTAAAATCCTTTGATGGTGCCCACGGCCTACAGGGTAAGACCCACACTCCCGGCATGGGCCCGGGCCAGGCCTACTCCCCTGCGGCCCTACCAGGGACCCCACAACACGGTTCCACCTACGGACCCTCACTGCAAGAACCACAGGGGCACACTGCCCGGAAAACAAGTGCTTTCAAAATGGTTAACAATAAAGCACGTTTCACTGCTTATCCCAACCAGTGCCTCAGGTTCTGGAGCAAGAAATGAGATTCCCTCGTTTCCTTACTTCTACTGGGCAGATTCTATGAGCCAGGAGAGGCCTAACCACTTAGTTCCTTAAAATTCCACCCCTTCTCCTCATCAAATGGCTACCCAGCTTCTTTCTGAAAAGAAGAAAGATGAGGCGCACACAGTGTGCAGGAGGCCACGCCTCCTTCCACTTGTCTGGTCAGGAAGCTCCTCCTCCCGAGGAACCACAGTCGCCCCATTTAATTCTCCCCACAGCTGCCCGGCCCAGCAGAGGTCAAGATCGCCTTGTTCCTAAGTGCACACCCCAGAACTCTTCCCTCAGCTAATTAGTCAGACCCCAAACCAATTCTAAACGGAAACTGCTCCGGACATCGGGAAGCTCCAGCCATGTGGAGCACAGCCTGGTGGTTCCCTAGAGCACTCAAGGCACAATCGTGAGCAGGGCGTGAGTATCAGCCTAGCCACCCCGCCGCCAGGGAGACACCCAGGGAACTGGAGTGCTCACTAAGAGGCCTGCACGCCTGTAGTCAGTGAGACGATTCACAAAGGCCAGAGGAAAACAAGCCAACATCGGGCAAATGGAGAAAACCAACGTAACAGGCGACAGAAGGAATGGAGATCAAGTTCATTCAGCTGTCTCAGCCCTCCCTTTTCCATCACTGCCCACTTGTCATGGACACAAGCACTTCGGGTGCGGACCACACCTCACAGTCAGAAAGCCTCCGCTCACCTTCAAATAGTTCAAGACGCCAATGTTCTTCATCTGGTCTGCAAAGGTGTTGAAAGTCTCCACGCTGCTTTTGGGGTGATAAAATAGAATTTCGCTTCCAAGCTTCCATATGATCTGTCAAACAAGAAAATACTACCAAAATGTAAGGATTCGAACATTTTTTCAGATTAAAACATTGAAAAACAACCTATAATTCTTTTTCTGAGAGACCATTACTATCAATATTTTACAGTAGTTTATAAAGTAAAACTGGTACTACAGGGCTGCGGATTTAGCTCTGTGGTTCCGCCACCTGCCTCATAAGCATAAGGTCCTGAGTTCGATCCTCAGTACCAAAAAAAAAAAAAAAAACTCGTATCACATACTATATAATAAAATCTTCTCAACCATTTGAATTAATTTAAAACTACCAGGTGGGCTAGGGATTCAGCTCAGTGGCACCGCACCTGCCTTGTAAGACCAAGGTCCTGAGTTCAATCTCCGGTACAGAAGAAAAAAAAACAAACTACCAGGTAAAGCAAGGTGTCATGGCACACGCCTGCAATCCCAGCACTCGGGAGGCTAAGGCAGGAGATCACTGTGAGTTCGAGGCCAGCCTGGGCGACAAAGTGAGCTCAAGGCCAACCTTAACAGGTTTGTTGGACCCTGTATCAAAAACACAAAATAAATAAAACATAAAATAGTAAAAATGCTAAGTATAATAGTACCATTAAATTAGCAATTTTAAAAAGGCACGTAATGAATATACATATTGAATATAAAACTTATAGGCAGGCATAGTGGTGCACGCCTATAATCCCAGCACTCGGGAGGCTGAGGCAGGATGATGGCTGACAGTTCAAGGGCAGCCTGGGCTACAGTGAGCAGAATAATAAATACAAATAGATTAATAACAATGATAATAACGATATAGCAATAATAAAATCTGTTATAGAAACAATATAACAGAATAATAGTAAATATAAAACTTCAAATCAGGACAGTAAGTCGGAAAACTCAGGTTCCAGGAACGCTGGCTTTGTTCCCTCTCTCAGCCCCATCCTCCCCTCCACAAACCAAGACCACAGCCTGGACTCTCCTGAGACCCCAGCGACAGGCTCACATCTCTCCTGTACTGAGAGCACCCGTGCGGGAATTTCCCACAAGACCAGGTCCGGGAAGCTGAGGCAGGATGACTTCCAGCCTAGCCAGGGCAACGGAGTGATTTAGCCATACCCTGTCTCAAAATCAAAAGTCACAGGATTGGGATGTAGCTCAGTGTCAAGGCCCTGGGTTCCATACCCTGTACCCCAAAAAATAAAAAAAGAGAGAGAGAGAGAATTTTCATCAGACTGGACAAATTTTAATAAAAATATTTTCTCCTCAGATACAAACTTTGGTGACAGAATCTGGAGGACAGAAATATCCTAAATTTAGACGATGGTATGGGTCGCACAATTCAGTGAAAACATTTAGAAAATTAAATTGTACACTTTCAGTGAGCGAACTACATGATGTGCTTGTAAATTATGTCTTGATAAAACTGTTAACAAAACAAAAAACAGGGCCAGGGATGTAGCTCAGTGGTGCCGCAGTCTGCCTGGCAAGCACAAGCTCCTGAGTTCCATCCCCAGTACTGCAAAGCAAACAAAAAGCAGATCACTCTGTGTAAAGGAAGAGAACAATTCTTTCAAAGAGTTTTGCTGAAAGGGAGGGTGAAAAACAGACACAAAGCCTGAGGAAGAAGTAGGCATCGAAAGATGATTCTAACATAGAATTAACAACATTTTTGTTTGAGGATGGAAAATATCCCATGGATGGGGGGTAGGAAGAATTACTGGACTAAATTAATATCGGGGATCCAAGAATCCAGAGTTCAGACTCTATGGGCCCTGTTAAAATAACAGGTAAAAAGAAGCAGGTAAAAAAGTGTCCTGTCACAAACTCTCCCCACAAGATTACTCTCAGCAGCTTTCGGCGAGCCACTCTGAGACCCCCCCAAAAGCCCTGCGGGTGGACCTGGAGGCAGCCTCCCGGATGCTCACTCTCCCAGCTGCTCACCTCTGGCGCTGTTTGCCTCTGGTTGCTGTCAAAATCCTCCAGGATCTGCAGGTAGCTGTGCATGTACTCGGCGGCCTGCTGCCACTGGTGCTTCAGCAGGGCCTCCCGGATGAAACTTAAACAGGCACCTGTGGTCTGAGCAAAGTCTTTCTTCTTTTTCCCTCCAGTCGCTAGAAATATGAAAGATTCAACTCTTCAAAAACCTTAGAGGCTGCCTCGTTCAAGCGCAAGGCTTATCAGGCTGAACAGAGGGCACCTCTTGCCCAACCCAGCCCACCCCAACCAAGGCCAGCCTCACTGGAAACAAAATGAAAAGAACTAAGCTGATATTGCTGAGCCACCGGAGCTACCACACACTTCAAATCTGACTCAATCTTTCAGCTTTGCACTAAAAATTCTGGGGAAGATTTCTCAAAGTCCCCAAAAGCACAGGCCCTGGTACTTAGAATGAGTAAAACTCACCGGTTCATCCTAGCAAGCACAGTCTTTATTATCTCTCCGTGTTCTGAAAACACCACGTGGGCTTTCATCTTTCAGAACCAAGTTACCGCAACTCAATAATGTAGAGCAAACTTGAAAATAATACAACTTCATTTAAAATCCTATTACAAGGCCGGGGATTTAGCTCAGTGGTTTCGCCGCCTCCTGCACAAGCGCAAGGACCTGCGTTTGATCTCCAGTACCAAAAAAATAAATAAAAAATTAAAAAAATAAAATGCTATTACACTATTATGTACTGGAAATTATATCTTTTATAACTACTACAAAAAAAATTTAAATGGCACCTTAAAATTGTGCAAGGCAGAAAGGGACAAAGTAGGGCTTATGTAAGGAAAAAAAGCTATGGACTACTGCTGTAGACTCAATGTTTCTCAGACTGTTTTAATGTAGACAAACCACCTGTTACTCAGCGTCATCCGGAAACCAGCGGCATTAGAACCACCTGGAAATGCAGAATATGCCCCATCTGGCCTCTGAATCAGAGGCTTCACTTAACAAGCTCTGTGTCAAGCCACCCAGGTCAGCAACAGTCTCAGGCAACCATCACGGAAAACTGACAAAACACTTCTTCCTTAAAGTATCTTCCATTCACCCAAAAGAAGACTGTTCTCGGGCCAAGATATAGAGGTAGGAAGTACCTCTCTACCTCAGAGGCTACAAATGTAGCCTTTGAAATTAGACAGACTAGGATTTGACTCTTGATTTAAGAGTGGATTTGGCCAGGCATGGCGGCGCACACCTGTCATCCCAGCACTCGGGAGGCTGAGGCAAGAGGATTACTGGGAGTCCAATGCCAGCCTGGGCTATTTTGTGAGTTCAAGGCCAGCCTGGACTACATAGTGAGACCCTGTCTCAAAAAACAAAACAAAAAAAGAGTGGATTTGACTCCTAATACCACTACTTCTTTAAATTTCAGTTTCCTCATATTTAAAACGCCTAGCACATAGATTTATTGAGGATTCATTTACTGAGGTCATCAAATGAGATAATACTTTAAAGTTTTTACAAGGGTGTGGTGGTACATGCCTGTAATCCCAGCTCTCTGGGAGGCTGAGGCAGGAAATCAAAACCCAGCTTGGGCAACTTAAGTAACTTAGCAAGACGCTGTCCCAAAATAAAAAGGGCTGGGGATGGAGCTCAGTGCAAAGGCCCTGGGTTCAACTGCCAGTACTACACACACACACACACACACACACACACACACACACACACACACTTGAGTAAGATTTTTTAAATATGGGAGTTAAATTGCAGGAGCCAAGGAATTCCTGCAGGGGAAAGAAGGCAGAGCTAAGAAAGACATTCCAGGGCAATGAGAAAGCGCTGGCTCACATGTACTCCCAGGACTATAGCACCCAACACACATGCAAACAACTGCTTCTTTTATATATTTCTACAGAGAATTTAGCCCACAGAAAACGTTGCTTGTGTTTATGTTAGATAAAAATGGAAGAAAATACTCTTCTTAAAATCTAGTACATCATCATTCTATTAGAAATTATTTAAGCAGAAATTCAACAATTCAACAGAAATTCCCTGAATACTTCTTAGGTATGTGCTTCTCAATGGGAAATGCCCAAAATCCACTGATGAGCCTATCTATTCAGCCAGGCCAGAGATAAGTGCCTAGCAAGCACTGCTTTTAAAAAGTGCAACCACCATAATATATACTATTTATTATCAATTGAAAGACAAGGGATTTTAATGGAGAAAAGAAAAAAAAACTCATAGTATTCCTATCTTGGAAACGGAACCAGCCTGGTTATCCCCTCTGTATCCATACTGAATCTCACCACCGCCTGCACTGCAGCTAACAGCTCTACATCACGTACTTACCTACAGTATCTAGATGCTTCTGAAGCCACGGAAAGTACACTCTTGTACCAGAGACCGTAGATGCCTCCTCTTGGTCATCCTCTGACTCAGGCCTTGTCAATTCTTCACTGAAATCACTCATATCTATTCCAAACCAAAAATACAGTATCAGTTCCCTTTGGTGTATCTTAACCCCACAGGCTTCTGAGTTACATGGAAAACCTGCCATCAATTCATCCATAAAGTATCATTTGACCAGCAAAATTCATTTTATCTGTAACTCTTTCAAAGTACAAGATGAAATTTCAGCAACATCCAAAAGGATCCATAAGAAAAATGAACTATTACTGTATGGCAAGTGCACCCAAAGACACAAAAGATACTGTCCCTTAATCGGAAAAAACCCCTCAAAACTAGAGAAACAGCGAAATGCATAATAAAATAGTATAAACCAGCACAACAAGAGTACGAGGGACTTAAGTTTGACTGTGGGAAATGAGGCGAGAGACAGACGCTAAGCGTGGTCCGGAGACCCCTCGCTCCTCCCCGTGCCAAAGTGAGCAGGGCAGCTGCTAGCATCTCCGGGAGCTTCGCCAGCTAAGGGCCTCTCGGTCCCCAACAGCATCATTCCTGCTCGGGATACCGTCAAGCTGGGCCTCGATTGCTCAGCAGGCTTTCTCACTGGTACTCTCAGAGTTTGCTTCTCCACACAGCAGCCAGAGAAAACCTTCTAAAGTCAAACCGTGAGGCGAAGTAAACGCGTGTGAAGGGCGCGCGGATCTGACTCTGGCCCGCATCGCATTCCGAGGAGCCCTAACGCCAAGGATCCCTTCCGGGACCCCCGAAGGCGCGCGCTGGCCTGCCAAAACCTCCACCCCACCTTGCGTCCTCAGAACATCCAGAAGGAAGTGCGGGTGAGCCCCGCCGCAGTCTTCCCGCGCCCCTTTCGACGCAGGTTCGCCGCACGCAGTCGGCCGCATGCAGCCGGCCTCCGCAAGCGTCCCACAGGGAGCCGCGCTCTCCCCGCGCCGGAGCCGGCCACTGGGACGCACAGGAAGCGGAAGTAGCGAGCGGTTCCTACGAGGATGCGCAGAGCCTGCCTCGGGCGCCGTGGCGGCGCACCCCTAATTCTTCCCGCTGGGAATGTGGCTGTCAGCACCTCGACCCAGGAAGTGACTTTCCGGAAATGACCCCGGAAGTGATTTGGGAGTGACCCCGGAAGTCAACATTGGGGCGGTCTTCACATCGATTTGGCTACAGATTTATATTTCATCGGCCCTCACCCGCCAAATGGAAGACTTCCGCTGCAAATGGAAGCCGTGGTGTGCGAAGGCTCCTGGAGGAGGCGAGCAGTGACAAGGGCCCACCGTCCCTTCACCCAAGACGCTTATTGGAAGACTGACCCATCTCACGACGGAGACACTGGTGGCTCCGACAAGAGAAATCCATGCACAGCCTTTAAATTTCTTCCTTGAAAACTTATTTTACAGTTTTGGCTTTCAATTAAGTGACTCAACTGCCTTCCCCACAACTTGGGCAAGAATCTTTTTCCTTCTCAACAGAATCGACCCAGGGGCCGTTTCAGGTCAACTTTCATGAGCAGCATGGACCCCGCAAGTGAAGGAGAAGAGGAAAATAGGATGGTTAAGCACTGCAAAATGAAGGAGACTGAGGCTGCGGGGAAGAGGACCCAGAAAGAGGCTCAGACACATGAGAACACAATGTGTTCTCCAGGATTTGAAGGATGGAGATGAAAAAGGGGCCAGGCTCTTTTTTAATACCCTCAGAGAACCGAACCAACACTAACAGGAGCCAGCTTTAAAGTCACTGCAAGGAAGAATTTTGACCATAACTATGGAGCCACAAATAATAGCATATGCCAGTGGTGGCAAACTTATGGCATGTGTGCTGTTTGTCTTTTAAGAAAAAAGATGTTAATGTATGAGTTGTTTTTTTCTAAACTAAAATCTCAGTATTCAGATTTAATTGCATTGTTGGCACTTTGTGATAAATAAGTGGGTTTTGGGTTGTAGTTTGGGCATTGTCTCTAAAAAGTTACCATCACTGGCGTAGGCTTTCCCAGGACTGGCTGAATTTCCCCCTGGAGAGGGAACCATTTCAGTAGAATCAGTATCAGAAAGGGAATTTAAGTCTAGTGAGAGTTTGTACACAAATGCTACAGATGGATACTTCGCTCTGTTTTCTTCATAAGATATGTAGTAGGCACACTCTTGCAAAAAAAAAAAAAAAAAAGTTCCTTCTGCTGGCTTTTATGCCATTAGTTGTTGGCCTCATTCAAATCCACTATAACTACAGGAAAATCTAACCTGCATGATGATCAATGGTTGAGGACACAGAAGATAATAGTCATTTGCTTCCAGGCTAGGGGCTTGTTCTGGCTACATTTTTCTGTTAGCATGACGTTATATTTACCAAAACTAATCAGAAGGGCCGGGGATTTAGCTCAGTGGTTCTGCCACCTGCTGTGCAAGCACAAGGACCTGAGTTTGATCCCCGGAACAAAAAAAACAAACAGAACTGTTTTTTATGTGGCTAAAAATGCATGTTTTCATGAAAATAAGGAAGAATTTTCTAATTTAAATTTCTGAAACATCTCTAGATAGCAATAGATAAAAGCCACAAAGTTAAGAATATCCTTATATGTCCTATTTACAATTTCCCTTTCTTAGAACAATTCTGACAGAAAATGTGTTGAGAGCCTCAAAAGTCAACTGTATTGCCAGATGTGGTAACACATGCCTGTAATCCCAAGACTTGGGAGGCTGAGGCAGGAGGATTGCCGCGAGTTCAAGGCCAGCCTGAACTACATAGCAAAGCCTGTCAAAAAAAAAAAATCATCTGTATTGTATATAATAGCATGAACAAGATTTTTTTAAGTGGCACAACAAAAATGAAAATAAAATGAAGCATGCAAAAGGCTTTCTGAACTCCAGTGTAGAAGAAAGCATCCCAAAGGAGAGTGCTTGAGGAGTCACATTATACTCTAGATCGCAGGTAAAGGTATGAATAAGAAAGGAATGTGGCAAAAATGAAAGCATAAAAACATGTCACATAGAAATGTAGATGCCAGGGGCTGATCAGACCCTCAGATACCTGGGGGGGGGGGGGAGTGGTGACACAGAATAAAAGAAGACAGAGACAAAATTCAAGGTGTAGGGCCAGGGATTTAGCTCAGTGGTACCGCACCTACCTGGCAAGCACAAGGTCCTGAGTTCGATTCTCAGTGCTGGAAAAAAAAAAATCAAGGTATAAGAGGATCCGGAGGAAGCTGCCTCTAGTGCACAGGCTTGACAATCTCCATGGTTGACTCATTTTTATTAGCCAGCAAGAAGTGCAGGGAGAGGGATAGTATACTTTTCCTGGAGCAGTAACTACAGTAAGAATGGGGCAATAAAAACATGAGGAACAGGGCTGGGGATTTAGCTCAGTGGTTCCAGCACCTGCCTTGCAAGCACAAGGTCCCGAGTTCGATCCCCCTTACCAAGGGAAAAAAAAAAGAGGAACAAGTTAAGTCTTACAAAGGGAACAAGTTAAAGGGGATTAGTTTCTTCCTCATACCTGGATTCCTGCATATTTTTTTTTTTGCATTGTTCTCAGCAAATGTTATCTTGCCTTAGAAGTCCTATGACTGCAAGCTTTCCCCATACATCAGGGAACCATGCAGCCTTCCACATACTTCCCTATTCCTAAAGCAGGTCACACCAGCCTCAAAACTGTGGAACCTAAGTCACTAACCTGGTCCCCAACATTTTCCTCACATAGCTTGGTCCCTAACATATAGATACAAGCATCCAACTCTACATTCCCTAAAATATGTGTACTGGGATCCTATCCCAGACTTAAACTTGAGGAAAGACTGTCCTCCAAGGCAAGGCATCAGTTGTTTTTCCCCCCTTTGGTACCCTGACCTATGCTGTAAAGCACAGGCTCTCCTACTGAAGAGAGTCTGTATGAAGAAAGAGCCACTGGAATAAGGAAGACCACAAGGGAAGGGAGACCATGTGGAGTCATTGGTCAGCATCTTGGTTCTAGTAAAACAGTGGTTTTAAGCCACTAAATTTTGGATTGGTTACACAACCATAGATAGCTTAAAACACCAATATTGATAATTTGCATCTTCTGCCTTTCTTTCACGGCCAGACTTGTTAGAGACTACAAAGTTTATTTTGTGGTTAGAAAACAAACTGTGAAATTCAGTATTTAAAAATTTTTTGAGCTGTGTTATCCAGAATATAGCCTGTATGTAAACGTTGCATAAGCACTGGTAAAGAATGTGTATTCTCAAGTGGTTGAGCACTGTCAATATTGATGAGGTTAAAGTGGTTGATAATTTTGTTCAGCTCTTCCATATTATTACTGATCTTTATTCACTGTTACTATCAATGATTGAAATAAGAATGTTAATTCAAGTATATGTGTGGGACTGTGTGATTCAAAAGTTAATTACTCCCCTAGATTCTGTTGTAAATTTGATGGTTGGAGTGTGTTTGCCTCGGGACAATGGACAATCAGTAATAGGGCGAGGTTACTCAGCCATCTGTTTGCCCTAAATCCAAATGTCCCGGGGCCCAGTATCTATAGGACAATCTGTAAACAGGGTGGTCGTAACTGTCAGTCAGGATGTCTGCTGAACATCAGCATGTGACAATGAGCCACTAACCTTTGTTCTTTTTTTTTTTTTCCTGTGAATCCACATGTTAAACCCCCCCTTAACCCCCTATAAAACAACCTCGGACTCTGAGCCAGGTGCCTCTCTGAGCTATTTTGCTTCGGGAGTGCCATCTGGCCAGACTAATAAAGGTCTGTTTTCCAACATGGCCGGTGTGTTCCTTCCCGGGTGGTCCTCGCTGTAGCTAGCTCCTTGGAGCGTTTGGTAAGGCCTTGGTCTTACATTCTGAAGGCACCGCTGGGATCCTCGGGTGTGCTCCACTTCAGCTCCTTGGAGCATTTGGTAAGGCCCTTGGCCTTGCATTCTGGAGGCACCGCTGGGATCCCTCGGTGTGCTTCACTATAGTCAGCTCCTTGGAGCGTTTGGTAAGGCCCTCGGTCTTACATATGCATTTGGTTTATTTGTCAGGCTTTCACATTTCAAAATTTTGGGGGCATATAGATATCTTGGTTGTATGATACAGTTCTAACATCTTCTTAAAGAACTGATTGTTTTATTGTTATGGATTATTTTTTCTCTCTCATAAAACCCCTTTCTTGGACTCAAATTCATCTCTTATTATAGCCACTGCAGCCTTCTTAGCTTACTGTTTGTATGATATATTTTTATCCATTTTTCTATTTTCAACTTGTCCATTTTTTAAATTTTATGTGATTTCCTTGTAGGCATCAATCAAGGTTTGTTATTTTAATCCAATCTGTTTAATTAGTATGCTTAGTCCATTTATATTCATAGTAACATGGATACTGTTGAATTCAGTTCTGTCATTTTGCTATTCATTTTCAATTTTTTCCATTAATTTTATGTTCCTGTTATTGCTTCCTGCTTTCTTTTGAATTAATGTTTTTAGTGTTACATTTTAATTACTTTGTTAAGCCTTAAGGCATATCTCTTTGTATTCTTTTAGCAGTGTTTATAGAAATTACCATATTCATTCTTAACTAGTTACAGTCCATTAGAGTTAAAATTGTGATATTTTCCATAAAACACAAGAGACTTGCAATAGTACAGTTGCACATACCACCTCAAGTCCTTTGTTCTGTTGGCACATACATTATATCTACATACATTATTTATTTTTGCTTTAGTCATATGTGATAAGAGTTCTCTGCTGGATAAGATGGCTCTGGCAGCCCCACATCCTAAATGGCTCTCCCCGGCAGATAATAAATCACTCAGGGAAACAATAACCTAACTTTCCTGCCATGAAGCTCTGCCCCTTATAGTCCTTCCCACCACCAAGAAATTCAATCTTGCCAGTGGATTTAAACCTCACCTCTGGCTGCAGGCAGACATCTACCTCCACTACGTCCTGTGTCCACTCCCCCCACCCCGCCCCTTGCCCCTTGCCCCTTGCCCCTTGCCCATATAAGAGGTCCCCTAGCCAGCCCCTGGCCTCCGCTCTCGCCATTGTTTGAAACAGCCCAGCACCCTATCCCCTAATAAAGGCCTAGCCTCAGATGTTCGTGTTTTCTGCTCATTCTCATCCTCTCAATATGTATATCAAAGATTTGAAAAGAAAAATATATATTGATTTTTATATCCACCTACATTTTAATATTTGCAGTACTTCTCATTCCTTCCCTTTTGAGATGGATTATATTTTAAAATAACCAGCACGAGTTCATCACATTTCTACATGTTCATGCTGCTTCTCCTGTTGAGAAGGCAAGTCTCTTCTCCCACCCCATGAATCAAGGCTGGTCTTGTAACTTGTTTTTTTTTTGGTTCCAGTGTAAGACCGCTGGCCTTACCAAACCCTCCGAGGAGCTGACTACAGCGAAGAACACCCGGGAAGGAACACACCGGACAAGTTGGAAAGTAAAACAGAGCTTTATTAGTCTGGCCAGACGGCACTCCCAAAGCAAAGTAGCTTAGAGAGGCAACTGGCTCAGAGTCCGAGGCTGTTTTTATAGGGGGCTGAGGGGGAAGTTAACATATAGAATTAAAGAAAAGGGGACAAGGTTAGTGGTCGACTGTCACGTATTGATGGTCAGCAGACATTTGCAGCTTGTTCTATAGATTGTGGTGTCCAGAACATCAGTTCCAGGCAAACAAGGAGTTGAGTAGTTTACTTTGGGACTTTAGGTCTGTTACAGATTTTTATCTAGTGTCCCAAAACTAACAAGCATCTTTATCCATTAACTCACATTTAATCACAATGGGGCTGGAGAAAAGGAACAAAGGTTATGCAGTCCCACACCGGGGATCAAACTCGGATCCTTGTGCTTGCGTAGGAGGAGGCGGCGAAACCACTGAGCTAAAGCCCCTGCCCTTCTTTTAACTTGTTTTGATGAACAACACATGGCAAAGTGGTGCCGTACCAATTCTGAGACTATGTCCTAGGAAGCCATTTCCTTCCACTTTTATCTTCTAGAATCCAGTAGGCAAATGCATAAGATTAGGCTAGATTACTGAATGGTTTAAAAGACTTGGAGGGAAACAGGCCTGTCCCAGCCATTTGAGCTGCCAGAGCTGAACCGCCAGATGTGTGACTGAAGCTATCTTGGAACTCCTAGCTCTTTCCACTCTCCAGTGAGTGACCCTGGACAGTAAGACATAGAGCAGAAGAATCATCCAGTGAAGTCTGGCTAGGCTACAGAAGAGGGAGAAATAATAACTGACTATTCTTTTAAATTACTAAATTGCCCACATGGTGGTGCATACCTGTAATCCTAGCACTGGGGAGGGTGAGGCAGGAGGATCCCCATGAGTTCAAAGCCAGCCTGAACTACATTATGAGACCCTGTCTCAATCCCCCCCCCCAAAAACACTAAATTTACTACACCACAAAGGATAACTCAAAACACTACAGATTACGGTTTCCACCTGGTGAATCATCTTTCTTCCTGAAGAGTCTCTTTTCACTTTTTTTTTTGCAGTACCAGGGATTTGACTCAGGACCATGCATTTGCCAGGCAGGTGTGGTGCCACTGAACTAAATCCCTGGCCCTCTTTTCACATGTCTTAGGGTGGAGTCTGTTGGCAATGGATTTCCTGGTTTTATTTATTATTCTACTTCCAGTTTTGAAGAATACTTCTTGATTCAGTTTTGTTTTCCAACACTGTAAACCCATTGACCTTTTATGTTTTGTTTCTGATAAGTCAGCTATCAATTTAATCGTTTTTGCCAAACATAACATATCACTTTCCTCTGGTTGCCTTTAAAACTTTTTCCCTTACTGGATTAGTTTGACTATAATGAATCTAGATATAATTATCTTTGTGATTAACCTATTTAGCATTCACTGAGCTTCGTAGATCACTGTCTTTTTTGTAAATTTGGGATATTTTCAGCCATTATTGCATCAATGCCTTAATGCATTTTTGCATTATCCTATAAAATAATGCCTCAGATTCTCTTCTAGGACCCTAATTGTATGTGCATAAGACCCCCTTGTTATTGATAGTAACTGAGTCTCCTCATTCCATTTCTTTCTCGTCATTTTTTTTTTTCTCTTTGCTGTACCGGGGATCCAAGTCATGACCACGACGCCACTGAGCTAAATCCCTGGCCCTTTTCTTTCTGGTCTTTAGACTGGATAATCCCACGTGGTCTGTCTTCAAGTTAACTGATGAAATTTGCAGTTCACAAACTGACGATAAGCCTATTTCGTGAATTTTTAATTTCACATACTATTTAGTCCTTGGGATTTCTCTCTTTATTTTCTCTTGAACGTATTTATAGAAGCTACTTTAAATTTTTTTCTGCTAATCCTAACAACAGGGTCATCTCACAAATATTTTTAATACATGTCTTTTTCTCTTATGATTCTCATTTTTCTCTTTGCATTCTGATGAAATTTAATTGTATCCTGGGCATTTACAAGATTACAAGATTGCATTGTCATTCTCTAAAGGACATTCTGCTTCCTGAGTCATGCAGGTCAATTACTGGTAGATTCTTTTGATCATGTGAAGTTTGGTATTGTTCATTTTCAGTATGAGTCAAATTTGGTTTCAAGAAAGAGAAAAGCAAGCAACTGTGAGGCTAGACTTGGCTTGTGGGTCACAGTTTGCTGAGACTTGCACTAAAGTATCCACTAATGTTCATGTTCACAATGAGGTTTGGCTGGGGTGTACACATACGTCATATGCACAAACATAAGTACAATTTTAAATATACATAATCACACTGTGGTGAATTTTGTGTCCAAAAAGAGATCTACAAACATAACAACTACTGCTAACACCTCACACCTCAGTTGTTATCTTAGTCATCAACTCTGCCTTTCTTTTCCTGACCACTTCAGCACAAAGTCAGTAGATGCCAATGTCACGAGGAATTTTGCTGTTCTATGTGGGAGAAAGCTGCCCATACCAGGTTAATTGAGATCAGCTACTGTGAACTGATGTATGTTTATTTAGTTATAATTGCCATTCTAATAACTCTGCATACTAAGTCTCAAATTATATTCCCATAGGTTCCACTTAAAAACATGTGCTTTCATTAAAAAAAGAAAAGAGAAGGAAGGAAGGAAGGAAGGAAGGAAGGAAGGAAGGAAGGAAGGAAGGAAGGAAGGATACCTCCACAGCCAGTCCAATAATTCAAACTGTATCCCTGAGTGGACCATTAAGACAAATTAAAAACAATGTAACTCATTCAAACTTAGATTTAAGATAAGCTAGTGCGGGAGAGAGAACAAGTGTAGGAACATGGGAGTGGAACAAAGTGAGGCTACTCCTATAGGTCAGAAAGTATAAACTCGGAGGCCTGAGCCGCCCTTCAGGACCGTGCTCTCGTTGCCCTAATCCTCAGTTTGGCTGCAGAGACTGGACTATGCGCCTGGCTGGCGAAGGCACCGCAGCGGAGCCGGAGGAACGGAAGAACGGCGGTTGAGAGGCGGACCCTCGTTGGAGGAGGCGGTCATGGGGCGTGACCTTCCCGCTGTATCTGCTCCCCATTGCCTTCGCTCAGGTTCTGCCCCTCTGCTCTGCTTCCTGTCCGCCGAGTAAGCAGCTTTCCCTTCCACCGTGTTGTTTCTGTCTTGGGGCCAGCTGCCCATGGACTGAAATCTGTGAAACCATAAGCCAAAATAAATATTTCCTCCTCTGATTTGTTTTTCCCAGGTATTTGCTCACAGAGATGGAAAAAGCTGGCTGGTACAAAGGTGGTGTTAGCTTTTAATGGAAAAAAAAAAAAAAATCTGTACAGCAAAGTAATTCGGACCACAGAGGCCTTGGGGTTTGAGGATTATTTTCCTTTTGGCTATTTACATATTGATTTTATAATCCTTTCCTTTTAGCTGATGAGAGAAACTACAGAATATTTACAACCACAGGTGCTTTGTTAACTGATCAGGTTGTACCAAAAGCCTCAAGCATTGCATCTCAAACTGGGAGGGTGGTGCATTCTGAAAAGGGGTCTTGGGGAGTGACCAGGACACTTTTCTTTTGTTGCCAGGACTAAGGGTGCTACTGACATTTCACAATCAGGCTCAGCGATATATATAATATATTTTGCAACTCATAAGAGGATCCGAGTCACAGTACCAATACAGTTGGGTCAGCAAACATTTATGTAAACAAGTTACTTGGTCTATTCCCCTCCTTAACCACAACTGGTTTCCTATAGTTTTGTCTAAAAGAATAAGGGATTTCATGCAATTTGTTTTATTACCCATTTAAATGTAAAGCTTCATTGTTTTACGTTTGTCAGGAAGTAAATGTGTTTAAGATAGCCAAGAAACCATAAAAGCATGAGCAGTTTAGGAGCCTTAGGATGACTCACAGCTTGTACTTTTTACTTAAAGATTTTAGATCCACCTGACATGGCAATAAAATCCTCAGATATTTCAATGGAAATCTCAACCTCTGACTGCAAACAAAAAGTTTGGGTTTTTGAGGTAGCCTCAATCATTCTTTCTCTCTTCTGCAGAAGTTGCAAGAGAGCTTGGCCCAAAACAGTTTAAATCCTATGACACAATTTTCAGCTTTGTTTTTCTTTAAAATAAGTATATATAAAATAATGTGCAAATACACAGTATGGCTCTGGTGTTAATTTTCAATCCTTGCTTTCTAGTGCTATGGTAATCTGTAAGTGTAACAGATCTGCTGAGATATGCTGTAAAATACACATCAGATTTCAAAGTAGGCTGGCGTGGTGGCACATGCTTGTAATTGCAGCACTCAGAAGGTTGAGGCAGGAGGATTACCTTGAGTTGGAAGCTAGCCTGAACTACACAGCGAGACTCTATCTGAAAAAAATAAGCAAACAAACAAAAACCCCAAATATTTCAGATTTCTTATGGACTAAAAAATATAAACTATCTCATTAATGTTTTATATTGATTACACATTGAAATGATAACTTTTGAATATACTGGATTAAATAAAATATTATTAAAATTAAGTTCACCTGTTTTGTTGTCACTTTTTTTTTTTTTTGGTACCGGGGATCAAACTCCTGACCTTGCGCTTTCAAAGGCAGGCGGTGGAACCACTGAGCTAAATCCCCGGCTTGTTGTCACTTTTAAAACACAACTTCTAGAACATTTAAATTATATATGCAGTTGATGACTGTATTTCTATTGGACAGCATTGGTCTAGGGAATCAGTAAAAATAAGCCAGTGTCAGGTAATGCTTGGGGTCTCCATTTCACCACTTGGGTGTGGCATCACCATTGATCCTCTGACGAATTCCACTTCTTGTTCCATGTGGACTTAGGTAGGAATGAGCTTTTGTATTAATTCCAGAGACTCTTCTTTTTCCTGCAGTGATTGCTTGGTGTCCAGGACTGAATACAGACTTCACAATGGTCCTGCTGTTTCTAGATTGAAACACTGAGGATCAGGAGGTTTGCCTCGTCTAGCCGTCAGCAGGATGGCATGTTATCCTCCTCAGCCCTCTGTGTTTCTTGGAGACACTTGGATCTCCCAGCACAGTCTGAGCAGTTTCGAGAGGCCCTGCTTTCTTCAGTGAGAAGAGGAAAGTTTCGGGGTGAGCACTGTCTGCAAACAGCTCCTTGGTGACGAGGCCATTGGTGGCCAAGACTTTGTGCTTCTTCAGTCATCTATAGTGGCTGTCACTGCCTGAGATTTTTGTTTAATTATTTAAACAACATAAACAACAATTTTATGCATTTCTCATTTGCTTGTTTAAAATCCCTAAAAAGCCTTAACCTTGGCCCCAGTGCTCCGGATGAGGAATCTGAGACTCGGAAAAGCCGAGTCTGTCTCAGGTCATGCCATTGGACTTCTGCTTCCTAGCGCAGTACTCTGGACTGCATTCCCCGCCTTTGCTGTTTTCCTGGGAAAGAAGTAGCTCTGAAAGCTAAATGGACAAAGCCAGGCAGTCTGCACTGTGGAAAGTGACGTGTACAGGCCACACCCCCAGATTTGCTCTGCACTTGTCTCAAGGCACCAAATATTTGACTTCTGTGCAAATAGTGCCAAGGTAAATTAGGCGGAACCAGAAACAGGAACTGGTATGTACACCTATGCAGCAGTAGCAATTTCAGATGTTTGAGTTTCATTATCTGTGCGATAGAACATGGACTGTTTGTCTGGGCTGGACAAACAGTCCATCCTGGCAGACGAAGTGGCCCGAGTATGACTCACTCCCAGCAGCACTCTCGCCTCCACAGGACTTCCACTCTGGGGAGAGATGTACTCTGCCGGGCACGCCCTGGCTTTTGGACCAGGATATTCACTTAAGCTTCAGTCATACAATCCCTTTCCTTCAAGCCTGGTAGCTTTCTATATTTCCCCTCTCCCCCTCCCCTCTCCCCCTCCCCTCTCCCCCTCCCCTCCCCTCCCCCTCCCCCTCTCCCTCTCCCTGTCCCTCTCCTCCTACTGGGGATCAAACTCGGATCCTTGCGCTTGCGCAGCAAGTGGTGAAACCACTGAGCTAAATCCCCGGCCCTAGCTTTCTATATTTCTATTCCAAGTTCTCAGGCTTGGTTTCCAAAGGTCTTCCTAATTGACCCGTCTCAGTCACCCAACCTCGTCCTGCATCGCTCCAGCAGAACCCTTTCGCTGTAGGGAAATGGGGCTTCCTACTGTCCTGTACACAACACTTTCTGCTGTGCCTTTTCCTAAGCTATTTTCTTCATTTGCCCTCTCCTCTCTATTTTTTAGACTCTAACTCCTGTGTATTCATGAAAGCCTAGCTCAAATTTTACCACCCATCCTCGCTTTCCTCTTTAACTCTTCAATGTATAGGACTTGGAGCAAAACACATTTCAGCACTGACCGGGTGGCAGGATAGTCCTCCCCCCATGCCCCCAATTTTACTCATGAGGTAACTGGCGATAGCAAGACACCTGTTTATCTTCTAGCAGCTCCCCTCTGAAGGTTATGATGAGAATGTAGAGTTACCTGTCATCCTCAGGACAGAGCCAACGTGTGAGGGTGAGCCGTCTCCTAGACACTGGTACAAAAGCCAAAACTCTGGGAGGAGGGCAGGAAGACAGAAGACCTCAGGATACCCACAGGAAACAACACTGCAGGTTAGCCTGACAGAGAAATGTGTTTCTTGTCACTTTCTCTCTTTATTATGACCAATTGTAGTGTTTTTTATTTTTACTAAGACTACTAGGATTTACTTACAACTCTTCAGTTACCCTTAAAGACAGTGGAATCTGATCTCTTTGGGCTAATATTATAAATTTCCCCCACGTGCTTCCACGCATGTGCTTGCTGTCACTCAGCAGATCTGAAGGAGGCCCCCACAGATGTCTGGAATTCCCCCCGACACACACACACACACACACACACACACACACACACACACACACAGAGCTCTTCCCTTGCCTATACTCTGCTCTGTGAATTCTACTTGTTGGCTACCCCAACTTTACAGCCCGCCTCTGGTTCAGGGCGACTTCCTGTTGCTTCCGTCCCTGGCTGTGACCTGCGGACTCCGAGTGAGTGGGACACGGATCGCACCCATCTCCCCCGCTGGGCTTCATCCAGGGACCCTGCTCCTCCGGCTCACTGTCCAGCGTCTGAACACTATCCCGTATGTATTCCGTCTGCTTCAGATGTTTAATGGGGGAGGGTAAATCTGTTCGAGGTCCTCAGCAACCCTTCCGCAGACTGTTCCTCTGCTGATGGCCGGGAGGTTCTCCTGGGACTCCAGGGCTGAACCTCCCTAGGCTCCTGGATGGCACCAAGGCCAACTCGCAAGGGCTCTGTGATGCTCTCTCCCGCTTGTTTCAGGTGCATCCGCTCACTTTCTGTCGCGCTCAGATCTAGAATGTCCCAGAGGCCTCTTGTGTTCTGGGCGGGGCTTTTAAAGAGGATTGGACCCCGGGGAGACACAGCCCTCGGGCTACTGGAGGCGGGGTCTGGTGGGTAGGGCCGGGCCGCTGGGGCGTGGCCTGACCGGTGCTTCTCACTCCCACTTCTTCCCTTCTCTGGAGCTCGACCCCAAGCCTGAGCAGCTTTAGACCCCAAGCCTGAGCAGCTTTCCTCCCCGAGCCCCTGTGCTGCGCTGCTTATGCCCTGGAGCTGGAGCACAGACTGTAACCTCGAGCCAAAGCGAACCTCGCCTCGGTTACTTTACAAGTGTTAGGTATTGTGTGCCTTGTGTGCCTTCGAGGACAAGGCAACAAAGACACCTTCTCGCTCAGACTTCCAATTCCCTGAGGTCTGCAACCCTCCCTATCCTATATTTCTATGTCCTCACCACCCTACATAGACACATTTACTTTTGACTATGACCCAGCCTTTATCCAGGAAAAATCCCACTTGAGGTGTTAACAAATGACACACTTGGGATAAGAGTTTAGATTAAGTAGCATATGCCTATAATCTCAGCACATAGGAGGCTGAGGTAGGAGGAGCCACTGCAAGTTTGAAGCCCACTTGGGCTACATGGTGAGTTCAAGGCCACACTAGACTACACAGCAGGACCTTGTCTCAAAAAAACAAAAAACAAGAGTTTAGGTTAAGCAACAGTGTCTCATCTTCAAATGTTATGAGCAAAAATGAATGATGAGTCATCCACTGGATTAGCATCTGCTGCTAGGAAGAACTACCACTGCCACCTCATGATGCTCAGTGGAGAAATGATTTCTCAGTATCCACCGGACCGTTTACTATCTCTTTAAGGCAAAAATTTTTGAAAGAATGCAGCCAAATCAAAACCTACTAAACTCTACAGATTGAGCAGCCCGTTCTTCAGCCCTAACACAGAAGGACCTCTAAGGCCGACTCAGTGTAGACATCAGCACAGTAATAATCAATCAGGTCACTTTGCTGTTTCGCTTTTTCCACTCATCAGTCTTCTCCAGTTCTATTCTAAATGGAAGTAGGAAACATTAAAAGTACTTTTCACGTGCTTTAATATTCTGGTAGTGCAGGAAAAAAGCACAGTGGGACTTCCCTACCCTCCACTGAAGAGCATTCTTGTTCAACACCAGGGGCATGTGGGCTGTTCCCAGTGTTGGGGCTGCCACCGCTGAGGGGAGCACATTCCACACCTTTCTCCTGGTGTTTCCTCAGGTGCTGTTTACATCTGGGGTCTTGGCTTGGCCTAACAGTGTGACAGACTGATAGCATGTGAGGAGCCAGTTCATCCAACAGTCACTTGTCAGGTACCTGGCCCACTGCAGACATCCCATGTCCTGGTGTGACAGCAGTGGACATGACAACACGCCCTGTGCTGTGGGGCTTGCATCTGCGTTAGGGTGCAAGCTGTCAGTTGGGTAAACAAATGCAAGGCAGGCGGTGAGTGCTCTGAAAGCAATCAAATGGGTGTGGGCCCTGCTCCTGGGAAGCACTCCTGTTATGCAGGGTGTCTGGGGAAGGGCTCTGCCATGTGACGTGCCACTGTCCCCTGTCGTAGAGACTTGGCGACATGGGGACACTAAGGCAAGAAGACTGCTTGGAGAATTACTCGAAGTTTTGGGAAAGTTGTAAGTGTGAAGGCACAGAGGCAGGTGTGGCTTGGTGAATCTGAACTAACAGAGCCAGGGCAGCTTGCCAGGAAGTGGCTAAGGGATGAGAGTGGTCAGACTAAATGAGACAGTGTGGTCCACAAGAAAGTCACTGCATTCAGGGGCAAAGGGAAGCCCCAGGAAGGCTTTGGTCGAGGAGACACAAGATCAAATTCACATTTAAAAATATCCCTGGCTGGAACCGGGACAACAGATACTGGGCAGGTGGGGGTGGAAGCAGAGCAATGTTTAGACCCCGAGCTGGGAGGTGGCTTTGGCTTCCTCACGGGCACTGCAGGGAAGGCAAGCATCGCGGATTTCAGGTGCTTATACTGAGGGAAAGTCGGGCTGAAAAAGAAAAGAGTGCAAGCTGTATAATTCCATTCGTGTCAAATTTTAGAAAATGCAAACCAATCTAGAGTGACAGAGGGTTCCGCAGTCAGGGGAGCGGGAGAGGTTACAGAGAAGCAGGAGGACTCCTCAGAGTCTCAGAGGTGTGACGGTGTGTCCAGGGTTGTCGGATTGCACACTTTAAACGTGCAGTGTGCTGTGGGCCATCACGTCTCAATACAGCTGTGGAATGAACGCATTTCGGACCGGGGTGAGAGGAACGAAGTTGGACTGGTCAGTAAGTTCTGCGCTTGGACCCCCGGGCCAGAGCCATTAAAGTGTCTTTCCTATTGATCTCTGAGGTCAGGAGGGCTGGACGGTAGGGTTTGAGAGAAAACGCAGTGTGGTTTCCAGCCTACGCAGTAAGTTAGAGATGCCTGCCAGTCACGCCCAAGCCTGCGACACACCCACGCACACTAGACGCGCAGGACGGCGGAGCCCGCGTGCCCTGGCCTCAGAGCTGGGCCAGGGGACGGCTCGGCCAGCACCGTCCGTCCCCTTCTGGGCGCAGCACTGCGGACCGCGTGTTTTCGCTGGCTTTGGGAGTCGGGTCAGTGTGAGAAGCCAGGTGGAAGGCTTGCTGCTGAGGGTAAGAATAACCAGACACAGGCGCGGGGGAACCCTGGCCACAGACAAATGCCACCTGCCTCGGCTAAATAATGATAACGATAATGATAATGGTAGGTCCGACTTACGGGCAACTCAGCTTCATGATGGCTTAAGCCAGATGTTCTCTCCTAGTCAGAGAAAAGCAGATGCGCTTGCTGCTGGACGGCAGCTCCGCAGTGCGGCAGAGAGACGCGGCTGGAGGCTCAGTGCCCGCCCCGCCCCGCAGGCCGCGTCCTCCCGGGCCGCGTGGGAAGCTCCGCCGCCCGCCTGACACCCGTCCCTCGCCCCGAGCCGGGGTCTCCGCCGAGGCAGGGCTGGGGCGCCGTCGGCCTCGCTCGTCCGTCCGTCCGCCGCCCGGCCCGCGGAGCCAGCGAGTCCCGCGAGGAAGCTCGGCCGGGTGCGGCGGCGTCGGGCGGGCGGGCGGGGCGACGCGCGCGGTCGTCATGGCAGCGGGGGCGGGGCGTCGCTACGCAGCTGACGTGGCCCCAACCCCCGGCAACGCGGGCGGGATCGCAACATGGCTGCGGGGCGAGCGCTGCAGCTGTCCCTGCTGCTGTCGCTGCTGCTGTCCGGGCCGCCCGGTCGGGTGAGGGGACAGCGGTCTCAGGACCGCGGCCGCCGCTTCTCGGACTTCAAGAGCTGCGGTGATCCCGAGTGCAGCAGTGAGTGCGGGGCCGCCGGGCCGGGGCGTCGCGGGGGTCAGGGGCGACGAGGGATCGCGGGCCCATGGTGGTCGGGGGAGCCATGAGGGATCGCGGGCCCATGGGGGTCAAGGGGAGCCCTGAGGGGTCCGGGGGCCGTGGGGAGTCATGGGGTACCCAGGGATCGCCGGGGATCGCGGGAGGGAGGGCGGGCGGGCGGGGAAACATGGGGGACTGGGATCGAGGGAGGCCAGGGTTGGGGCGGTTGGGGGATCACGGTGTGCCCGGGGGTCGCAGGCGGGGGTCCCTGGCCCGTGTCCCCCACCCCCACCCGGTCTCCCGGGCTACGAGCCCACTTGTTGTGGACATTGTTTTCCTCCGCCGCTGAGGCGCCCTGAGGGCTCGGGTTCCAGTGACAGCAGGGCCCCTTCCACCCGCCTCACTGGGTGGGTGGCGCCTGCCCAGGGCAATGTGGGGGTGCGGGCCCCTCCCCCTAGCTGCCCTTGGGAACTGGGGTGTGTTTTCTTTCGACCCCCAGGCCTCGTGTAAGGATCTGAACGAGGCCAGAATCTTGGCGCGGTGTGTTCTGAGCGCCCGGCTCTGAGGCCCGCGGAGGCCTGGGGGGGGCGGGGCGGGGGGCGGCGGAGATCCTCCTGCTCGGAGGGAGAGGGTTGTTAGGCCATCGTCGCAGCCCCTCCGGGGGCTGGAGCCCAGCCAGCCGAGGCCTTGGGGCTGGTGTTGCTGGAACCTCGCCCTGGGTTCGCTGGCCCAGGGAGGCCGGGCCTCAGGAGCCCTTAACTCACCGACAGTGATGTTCATAAATTCATATAGACTGTCCATGTGCAAAGGGCGAGAAACCTGCAGGGTAGCTTTTATATTCAAACTGATGTTACCAAAAACAAATGTCATAATCTGAAAGTTTGTATCCCCACAATACCATGAAGGAGCAGGACAGTCAGCACAGTACAGCACAGTAAGGCTAATTCACGGTAGCTATTCCCGGAGGAGACCCGAGGGCAGATCCCCGAGGCTGCCACGCTGGCCCTGAAGCTTTTTGGAGAAAGCCAGCTGCTCGCTGTCCTGCAGAGTTTGCACTGCTCGCTGCCCAGCGGTGTCCCACCTGGCTCCTCACAGGAAGTCACCTTGAAGACCACAGCCTGAGCCTCCTCAGGCCCAGACAGCTGCTGGGGGACACAGGGTGTGACAGAGCCTGAGGGCCCTCTATGCAGACAGGCACAGCAGGCACGGGAGCAGGCCTGGCTGGCCATGCTGCCCTCTGATATGTTACTGCAAGTCCCCGGACCCAAGGGGCCAAGAGAAACACTGCCCTTTCGCATTCTGGTAGAACCCCAGCCTTGATCTGCCCCAACCCCTTCAGCCTGGCCCCCTACTCAGATGTGAATTAAGATGCCAACATATCGCAAAATTACCACATTGAAGCTTCTAAAAACAAACTACCCCCTCCAAATCCGCACATTTGTTCCTTGAGTACATATTTTAATACTGAATAATACTGAGTACATTATATAAAATTGGCTTTTAGAAAATGTGTTGTTTCCATTTCTACCTTGTTTCTGCCATCTAGGTACATTTAATGTCCATTTCATCCCACATCAGAAGATGACATGTACTTTGTCAACAAAAGGAAAAATACTACTTCTCCCAGTTTCTAGATCACATTATAAGGATGGTAGCTATTAACTTATTCTTATAGTTTGGCATTGTCCCTGCCAAATGAAATGTCCATTTTTTAATTTAGCATATAGAAAAATATAAATAAGGGTAGGATTTCTTTTCTTTTAAAGGCTTCCTGATGTTGAGTACAATCAACATTATTTGCTTTGAGTAAACATTGCCTGCTGTTGGGACAGGATTCATAAGAAGTCACTTTCTCTTCCTAGTTAAGCTACGCAGATCCTGTATGTTAACTTACCCAGATCCTGTTCTGAGACAACAGCTTGGCTGCAAACACAACTGCCTGTGTTTACTGGTTCTGGGAGCAGGCGCAGAGCTTAAAGGCAGGGCCTGCTGGTGGGAGCTCGTGCTAATTGACCCCTTGGGGCTGCAGATGTTCTTCCAGTTTGCATTACCTCTACCTGTGCCGAGCTCCATCCAGTCAGTGTCTGCACAGCCATACACACATTTCCAAGTGAAGCTTTTTGTGGTTATGAAGCAGAAGAATCAGGCCTAGCGCGGAAGAGAGGAAACCAAGAGTTTGTTCCCGCCCTGTGTAGTGGGAGACGAGGCTTTTGATTCTTGGCAGCAGCCAGAGGGAAAGACAGACACTTTCCCCTCCCTTGTCTAATTGCAGGGATGTTGTGGCTCACAGCAGTAAGGTTCTAAGGATTTCATAGACTTTGAGCCTGCGCACTGGAAGCAATCGCAGAGTATGGGAAACCCTCAATTGTCGTTTACAGTGAGATTCTTACACTTCCTGATAAATCCGCATGCACTGTGAAGGTTGAATTCTAACATATGTTGTTTTTTCTTTTCTATCCTTATAATAGTGTTAATGTGCTGGGGTAAAGCTGTTGGAGATTTCACAGGCCCGGATTGTCGCTTTGTGAATTTTAAAAAAGGTGACTCTATACATGTCTACTATAAACTGGTAGGGGGATCGCCTGAACTTTGGGCTGGAAACGTAAGTAAAGTTTTGACACATTTTATTTTCTTACTTTGATAGAGTCGTCGAGCACTGTAGATTTAAGCGACAGTGTTCCTGGGGTCTTTGAGTGAGCCCACTGACTCAGCCAGACTGAAAACAGAACACGGCCCTGTGTTCCCAGGGGCCTGGGCCTGGCCCAGCACAGGGCTCAGCAGAGGTTTCCGAAACAGAATAGAACCAATTCTGGCTATCACCCTTCAGGATCAAGTTTTGGGGTGCTGCAGACAAAAGAGAGGTTGAAATGGTGAAAAGTCTTAGCTTCATTGCTTCCTTCAAAAAAGGATTCACAGCAGTAGACGTAATCCTGTAAGCTGTGACGTAGCGGCTCGAGCATGCATGCCCTAAGCTGACTTTCTGTGCCTTCCTTCTTCTGTGTCATTACTGTCTGTAAAAGGCATCAGCTCTAGGAGCAGTTACCTAGTCATCTGTGCTGTCACTACTCTGTAAGAAAGCAAAGTATTGTGTCCGTGTGCTTCCCTGTCTGCTTTTTATTACAATTCTGGTCACCTTTTGCTCTTCTTTCAGCCACTTCCCGCCTGTGGGGCCTCCCGGGAGTGCTGTCCCAGCCAGTTTAATGGGTGTGCTGCTATCAGACATGGCAGCTGGTGACCCCATGGTGCTTTAATGAGGGGATTCACTAGGAGTGACCTGGTTGAGTCTTACACGACTTGGCCACTCCATTTTACAAAGTGTGATATGGGGACTATTTCCGCTAGTAGCAAGGGTGCTTGACAGCCTTGGGATGGTTCGAACTTAGAGAGATTATCCCAACTGTGAAAGTTCTCACCCTCAGTAAAACGCCAAACAAGCAGCAGAAAATAAAGCTGGAAAAGCCCCACAATAAAAATAGGTTCACAGCAGAGTCCTTGGGAAGAATCTTGACTTGTCAAGTGGTCAGGCACAGCCATTTTTCAGACAGGTGTCCTGATAATTTGATTCTGGGAACTGTTTTTCTATTCACTGACACTGCATTTTTCATTTAGCAGTTAGTATGTTTCTCCCCTCTTCATCCTTGAGCTTTTGGGTATAGGAGCCGGACTTGCATTTTCCTCCTGCCATGGTTAGGCCCATGACCGCGTGCACCTCTGGAAACCCTCTTTCTGGGGTGCAGCACTGGTCCTGCCTTCTCTCGGAAGCCTGCTTGCCCACAGGCCCCGCCTGGGGGCCCCTGTGCCATGGTCACCCGCCAAGTGCTGGCTGAGCCACTCACTCCCGTCGCCTTCTCAGTGTTTCCTTCCTTACGTTTGCTCTGAGAGGAGCGCACATGAGTCTGTCCTCTCCTCTGGAAGCAGCAGCAGAGCACCCGCCCCCAGTCAGAGCAGCAGGGCCTTGGCAGGGATGTGCATGGAGGCAAAATTAGACATCAGATCCTTCCGTCACAAGCTCCCAGGATTCTGCACCATTTTTTTTTTTGTCAGATTGTAAGAAATGGGATACCAGCTCATGTAAAACCAGGAAGCTTTAGATAACCTGAGGCCTCGGATGGCAAAGATTAAGCTAAGATAGATGTTTTCCTTTCTCCATGTATCTCTGGTTTGTTGCCCTTTTCCAGATTCAGCCTTAATAGAATTTTCCCCAGAAGGAAGGAGAGTCACTCCCCTCAGGCTCTCCCCTCATCTTGTGCTCCGTATCCTTGGGAAATGATTGTTTCTCACTTCTGTTTCTTAGTTTTTATTCTGCAGTCTTTTTGGGTTTCCTGTAGTGCCGGACTTGTCTGCCAGTAAGGCAGCTTTTAAGTACCCACCTTGTCTAATCTTTAGGCAGTGTTCTACTACTAATGCTGGCTTTCAGATGGGTTCCACAGCAGGACCACTCTCCGAATATTTTAGGGTCAGAGATAAGGGTCCTTTGCTTCTTTCACTGTATTTGGTTTGCATATTGGTCTTCTTTAATGATGGGGAAAAGCCTGTGGCTCCCTCTCAGGCCACAGCTGGTACAAGACAGAGTGTTTCTCAGGGCCTCTTTCTGCTCATCTGCTCCATAGCTCACCTGTTGATGTGGAAAATGAATGGGATTCTGTTCTCTACAAGATTTATTTTGCATGAAACTGAAGCTTGGCATGTAGATAAGTATGCGTTACATTGTAATTTTATGTTCTCCCCATTTACTTGTAGTTTCTTAAAAAGCTGGGATAGTACATAATATCAGTATATGCCATTTGATGTAGTGGTCGTATATTTCAAAAGTTCTCTTTTTACTTGTTAGTCTTCCTAGCTGTTGTTGTTGATTTAGGAAAGATTTACATGCTGGTTTATGAGCAGTGCTGTGAAATGTTCAGGTAAATTCCTTTTAGAGGTTATTTGGGGCTGTGTTTCTGACGAGCTTTGATTCACATAGTTTTAGTCATGTAATATACGGTCATCTCTTATGCAAAGCTTTTATTTTCTTCTAAAATCTAACTTTATGTGTTCTGTGATTAAAATTAAGCTGAATATAGAAAAAACTACAAAGATTTAGAACTGTTGGCTTAACAGTATTCTGCACTTAATTTTATTGACATACAGTCCCAGTGTAATAATAATAGCAAGTGTCTGTCTCTTTTGGTTATATCTACCTATCTGCTTATTTCCTGACACTGCTAAGAAGTGTCTCATTTATATTCCTCACACAGAATTTGATTGACATCTGTCCCTGTTGCCCATTTTTTCATACAGGTTGGATTTTTTTTTGGATATTTCCCAAAGGATTTAGTCAAGATAGAACAAGTATATGCCAAAGAGGAACTACAAGTCCCAGCAGATGTAAGTTGTGGATTTCTATTTTGTTCTCAATTATAAATTGGCTTATATATTTATTAGTTATATATTCAGTTAATTGTTTTTGCGAGTCTTTGTTTTAATTGGGGAAGAAAACAATCTAATATTTATATATCGGATCTTAATTTGGAATCAGGCTACCTGCAAAATGAGCAAAGTTTGAAAAGCATTTACACAAGATCATATCATAATCTGCTTGTTAGCAATACATGAAGCAAATGTTCAGATAGCAGGCTGGATAGCCATAGACAGAGCTTTTCTTTGCTGTCTTATGTGTGTGACAAGTTAAGAACTTAATATCTTTGTGCCCAGTTATTAAATTTAAGAGGTAGATAATTTCATTTCACAAATACAAGGAGTAGGTATCCCAATTTGAAAACTACCATTGAACACTATTAGACATTTGTAGTATAGTGGAGATAGGGATAAATTAATCAAACTCTAATTTATGTACTGGGATAGAAGTGCAGACTTACAAGTGGCTTCTTCCTGTTGGACACTGATGTAAGGGACCTTGCTGGGTTACAGATCGGGCGGAGGGAACCTGTGGAGCCAGTCTCAGCCCTGTGTGATGGTGACCGGGCACCGACAGCACACTTGGTGCTCCCATCTGTGGCCCTGACTTCACGGGATTCTGTGTCTGGAATCCCCATTCCAGCCGATTATTTTCTGGAGGTTGAGGTTTTCCAGTGATTGGTGTCCACCCTCCCTGAGCCAGTTTTGGGCAGCTCCTCGTGTGGCTGCCAAGCACTTGAGCTGTGGGCAAGGACAGCTCCTAGATGAAACAGGCTGCAGAGTAGATAGAGTGAGAGCTGTTTCCAGTCTCAGAATTTTGTGACGATCTCGGAGGCATAAGAGCACTCTTCTTGCCTGCGGGCTTCGCTGTCAGTAAGAGGTGGCCAGGGCCTCAAGTGTGAGCCCCCCGGCCACAGGGGCCTCACCCGCTTGGACGCTACCTTCGCTTCCCCATGACACTTCCCTTCAGCACGCGCAGGAGGGGAAGAGGAAGTGACCTCCGGTGCTGCCCTGGACAGGCTCCCCAGGGCACCGGGAAGGCGTGCCAAGGAGGTGGCAAGTGTTCCACTCAGTTGCTGCCAGCTTGCCTCCTGGTGGAGAAGAGGGAGAATACAGATGTGCAGATGGTCCTGAGGCCGACAGCCACCTGGAGCCCTGACGCAGAGTGAGGGTCATACTCGCTGAGTCTAGTGTTCACATAACCAAGTGGGAAGGCCTCAATGCCACTCTTTGTGCCTTTAAATTCCTACTTCCCATGCCCCGTTTCTCACCAAGATACTTACTAAGCCGGTCTGTCTTCTTGATGTCCAAGGAGAATCCCCACCAAGACCCATGGGGCTGAGCCCGACAGCAAGGTGCAGCTGCCTGTCTGTACTGGGAGCAGAGCAGCAGTGTTAGGGGCACAGGGTCTCACTGCTCCGGAGTGGGCTGATCGGAGGAGCCAGGGACCCAACAAATGACACCCCACTTTCTCCCATCTGGCTCAGACGGATAGAGAGTCCAGGAGTAAGGCAGGAGAAGACCAAGATGTTGCCATATTTTTTCATTGTGCTTTTTGGAAAACATGCCCCATGCTTTAGGAAAAAGTAAAAATAACAGGCTTTCTAGAACTGCAGTCTAGAATGAGGGAGATTTACCCAGCCGCAGACTGAGCTAGCTGCCGGGGGGCCCTACCCGAGGGACAGGCCCCTGTGAAACCGGTGGCAGGGAGGGCCGGAGAAGTTCCTTTCCCTGCAGCAGGTCCCAAACAGAAACTGTTGGGCCTGAGCCAAGTCACCAGCCATGTGAGTGGGCAGCTGCTCCCCGAGGACAGAAGGAAGGGAAGGAAGGGTGTGACTGGAGAGACAGTGGGTCCAGCCTCCTGCCGCCAACTGCCCAGGAAGAGCCACGGCCAGGGTCACCCCGAGTACCCCTAGCGCCGGGGGAGTGTGGGATTCTGTCTGTCATAGCACAGGTAAGAGCTGCTCTGCGACATCAGTCAGTCACACACTAATGTCTCCTTTTCCCTTCCAGGAGACAGACTTTGTCTGTTTTGATGGGAGAAATGATATGTTTGATAACTATAACGTAGAAGAACTCTTAGGGGTTTTGGAACCCTATAACTCTGGAACTGAAGATGCTGAGAAAGCGCCTCCACATGCAGAGCAGCCTCCGGAGGGCTCCGCGGGAAGCGAGCCCAAGGCCCACAGCAGCAGTGCCGCCGAGGGAGGCGGCCCGGAGCACCAGCCCCACGCTGACCCAGGTGCCCGGGCGGAGGCGCCATCCTCAGAGGCGCTGGAAGAAATGCTGCAGGGGAAGCTGAGGGCGCCGCAGAGCGAGGACAGCAGGGCCAGCACTTCTCAGGCCGCCTCCGCTGAGCAGAAGGTGGACACTTACAAGCTCCCGAAGGAGATGGCTCTAGGCTTGAAGACCAAGTTCGGCTCCACTGCCGATGCTATGGTGTCGGATGACGAGGCGACTGCGCTGGTGACCGCCCCGGAAGGTGCTCTGGACAAGGCGCCGGACGCCGAGGCCTGCTCGGAGGAGGAGGAGGAGGAGGAGGAGGAGGAGGAGGGGAATGGAGGCGGCCTGGACGAGCTGCCGCTGCTGACCTTCAGCAGCGGGGAAGAGCCGAGCCGGGCAGCGGAGCCCGGGCTGGAGGAAGAGGACAGCACCGTGGCAGCTCGGCACCCCAGCATGGGAACCGGCCAGAACGGCATCCTGGCCACCTGGGGGAGCACTCTGTTCTCCATTGTCGCCTCCGGCCAGAGGGGCACGCAAGACTTGGAGGGCTCTCACTCAGAAGGAGCACAGGAAGGTGACCCCGAGAGCAGCGAACAGGGGAAGCCACAAGCTGTGGCAGATTATTTTGACTCTGAAAACTTAGATGATTTTTTTGTAGAAGTCTTTAAAACAAATGATGAAAATGACTCAGGAATGGACACAGAACCTGACAATAAGGAAAATGGCAGTGATGCTGAGGAACCAGAGTCCCCACTCGAGGCTGCCCGGCACGGAGGGACAGTTCCACACGGCTCTGCTGCGAGCCTGGGGCTGAGGCCCCTGCCGGCTGCCGGAAAGGGCAAGGACGCCCCTCAGCCAGCTTCTGAGAACAGAGACAGTGACCCGCAGGAAGCAGCTGTGGGCGATGCAGAAGACACACTCAGGGAGGGAAGACCTGGAGCCCAGACGTCGGCTGCCGGCCCAGAGAGCGGCTCTGCTCTGAACGGTGTGGGCAGTCGGGCGACTGAAGGGACTGAGGGGATGAGAGAGCAGGAATCCCCCGGCGCTGTGCCACCGCCCGGAGAGGATCTGCACACCTCGACCCCAGATGGTGTGCAGGTGGCTGGGGGTGCGGCCCCGGGGCCCAGCTTGCACCCTGGCCCAGCGCGGCACCAACTCGAAGAGCAGAGAGAGGAAACAGGCCTGACAGCCCCAGGCCACCCTCTGTTCCCTCCTCCAGATGGAGTGAGATTGGCAGGAAAACTGGAAGAGGAGGTCCCCCCTCTGGGAGATCGTTCCCGGCTGCAACAGAGAGATGCTGCCCTCAGGGAGCGAGCGACTGAAATGGAGTCAGCTCAGCACGAGGCAGAAGAGAGGGACCCAGCAGAGGAGAGGGAGCTGCCCGATGGTGCGGCTGCCCCAGGCTCCCATGCCCAAGAGACAGAGGGGGACGAGGAGAGGACGGAGGAGGAAGAGGAGCCAGAGGGCGACGAGGAGCTCCCAGAAGAGCTGCTGGAAGATGAAAATGCAGTCAGTGCTAAACAGTCTCAAGAAATTCACCCGGAAGTCGGGGATGGGAAGCCGCCTATTAACCCACGAGGTTCTGTAGGGGCGCAGTTAGGGACCATTCACCCCGATCCAGCAGCCGAAGAAAACCAGCAGGAACCTAACGTGATTCTTGTGATTGAAGACGAAAATGCTACTGCAGCAAGACAGGGAGATGGGCCAAGTAGGGGCCTGGGCAGCGCTGTGGTGGGGAGAGAGGACGGAGGTCCCCCGGCACCAGAGATCAGCGAGCCTGAGGGCAGGGAGAAGGCCCCCTCACCAGGCCCACGTGAGGCCCTGCAGAAGGAAGACTCGGTGGGGGTGTGGCCGGGCGGGGACAGCACAGGGCCTGTGGAGAGGCCTTCGGGGGAGCCCTCTGAGGAGGCCCAGAAGGCTGGGGACCCGAGGAGCCTGGGGCCCTTCCCTGCATACCCCATAGATGACCTGTCCCGGCAGAGTCCACTCGCTGCGCTAGGGGAAGACTGGCCCATCATCCTCAGCGTCTTCAAGGACCTGGAAGTCTTGGAGCGCTTCCTCAAGTACATGGATGTCCTCAAGCTGGAAGCTATGCTGCAGGACATGTCCCTGAAGCTGAAGGCGGCGCAGCAGGAGAGCCTGCCTTACAACGCAGACAAGGTGCTGGACAAGGTCTTCCGGGCCTCCGAGGCGCAGATCCTGAGCGCAGCAGAGAAGATGCTGGATGCCCGCACGACCAGGAACAGAGAGCTGGGGGCGAAGGAAAGCAATGTGCTGGAAGAGTATGCCGTGCTAGATGACGTGCAGGACCTCATCTACTTCGTCAGGTACAAGCACTTGGCCGAGGAAGAGCCCGTCCCGCTGAGCACGGCCCCGACTCTGGAGGACTGCTGGAGGGGACCTGCCCAAGGTAGAGTCCTGCCTCAGCCTCCTGGGGTGGGGCAGGTGCGGGGCGGCGGGGGGTCTGTAATGTTCTGTTCAGAGTCCCTGGCTTACAGGAGGAGGCCCAATGTCCTCTCCTTCCTTCTTTCTTTTAGGCACAAACATGCAGCAACATTTCTTTCTTTTTTTTTTTTTTTGGTACCTGGGATCAAACTCTGGACCTTGTGCTTGCGAGGCAGGTGGCAGAACCACTGAGCTAAATCCCCAGGGAAGAATTTATGTTTTGGTACTGGGGATCAAACTCGGGACCTTGTGCTTGCAAGGCAGGTGGCGGAACCACTGAGCTAAATCCCCCACTTGCAGCGACATTTCTTACTGTCTTCCCTTAGGACAGTTGATACTCATTAGCATTTTTTTTTTTTGGTACTGGGGATCGAACTCTGGGACCTTACGCTTGTGAGGCAGGTGGCAGAACCACTGAGCTAAATCCCCGGCCCCTAGTTAGCATTTTCAAAAGGAAACTTACAAAAACCTAAAGAGAAAGATGAAAGTTATACAGAAAGAAAATGATATTCAAAGTAGACCTGTTAACAGAGTTCACATGCGATTATGAAAAAGCATTCCTGAGCAGTGAACACAGCTTCTTTTTTAACCTTTTGAGGGTCCTGCTGTTTAGTTCAGGCTGGCCTTGAACTCATGGGAATCTTCCTGCCTCAGCCTTCCAGGTGCTGGGATTACAGGTGCGCACCACCACCTCTGGCTGAACAGGGTTCTTAACCCTAAAATAACTGTCCTCTCACCAAGAAGCGACCAGCCTGGCTTCCACACACCCTGGCTTAGCTCCTCCACACTTCGCCTTTTGTGGCTGTCGTGCTCTTTTCTGCCTGTAGAGGGCGGTCGCTTGCTCATTACCTGCCCTGGGCCTGGGGTTCTTCCTTTGCCTTTGTCCAGGGTGGTGACCTTTGCGACCCACAGGCTGATCTGGGATGGAGCCAAGGCGGGCACTTCCCAGGCCCGCACGCAGAAGCCAGGCAGTCAGCACTGGTCAGCGTGACCCCAGCCAGGATGCCGACGTGGCTGTGTGACCCGGTCCAGGGTCTGCTGTCCGTCGCCACTGCTTTTCACACTCAGTGTGTGCACCCAAGGCATGTGCAGAGCCCAGGAGGACAGAAAGCCGCAGGACACTGTCTCCCCAGAGTGCTAATTTTTCCTGAGAACCGGGGGAAGAAAACATTTTTGCCCTTCATCAAAGTGGCTATATTTTGGCCAGGTGTGGTGGCTCATGCCAGTAATCCCAGCACTAGGGAGGCTGAGGCAGGAAGATCACGCAGAGATCGAGGCCAGCCTCAGCTACATAGTGAGTTCAAGACCACCCTGAATACATGGGAGACCCTGTCTCAAAAACAAACAGACAGGGGCCGGGGATTTAGCTCAGTGGTTTTGCTGCCTGCTGCGCAAGCACAAGGACCCGAGTTTGATCCCCAGTACCAAAAAACAAACAGACAAAAAAGAGTGGATGTGTTTTGGATAAGAGTCCAATACCCTGGGCCGGGGATGTAGCTCAGTGGCGCCATGCCTGTGTGGCAAGTGCAAGGCCCCGAGTTCGATCCCTGGTACTGAGGACAAAAAGAAAAAGAGTAAAAGCCAAGTGAAATAGCAGGTTGCAAAGAACTAATGCTGGCCTGGCGAGGGTGCTGCTGGCTGAGCCCTGAGGCTCTGGCAGGCGATGGGTTTGCATCCAGCTCTCAGAGTGCTCAGAGCTGCCTTCCTCCAAGGCCGCCCCTCCCGGAAGGCCGAGCCTGAGCCCACATTCCTTCAGATTCTCTCCTTTGCTCTTACTGGTGTGGGTACCTGCTGCTTTCCAAGGGCAGTCATCTTACTGAGGGCCCTCCCACGGAGGCGTGTGGGAAACCTGCAGCGAACGGCTCCTTCATGCACTTGACAGTGTAGATGGCTGTCCTTTGTGTGGACTAAGGAAAGCTCTGCTTCCACCGGCTGTGCTTGTGGGGCTGCCGGGCAGCCAGCTGTATCCAGCAGCTGAGTGGTTCCTCTCCCCTCAGAGACGCAGCCGCCCCCTAGCGATCTGTTCCCTCGAGAGAACACGGAAGATGCTGGCACGAAGCTCCCGGAAGAGCCCAGCCCCTGGGGCCAGCCGGCGACCAGGGTAGCAGGCGGCTCCGCCGAGGAACAGACACCGAATCCCAAGGAGGACGAAGCCCCAGGTAGAGCTTGTTGACCATCCCGCCCAGCAGAAGCATCTTCACAACGCCTTGCAGGACATTGCTGCTGAAGGCAGGAGTCGGGGAGAATAATGCAGAGAAGTAGAGCTGAAGGCTGGAACCCCAGGCTGACGAGAGCAGAGTCCAGACAGGTGGGGCAAAAACAGGAGAGGCCAGACCTGGCTAATCTAGCGGCGTTTGGCTGCGAGGAGCCTCGTGAGGCATCTCCATCTGGGGTATTCCTGCAGAGCCCTTGTGCTCCGAGAGGTTCCTGCTGGGGCTGCCAGGCAGCTCGGATGGGGGTTCTGGAGCTTTTCTCCCTGTAACTGTCCTCAGGGAAACCCATATTCCAGGCCACTCGGTGAATATTTAAACTTAACAGACACAGTTCTCCTGTAGCCTAAAGCTGAGTGCCCATTTTCCCCAGTTTTAGGGGTGATTACGACAGAAGGCCCCGAAGCTGACCCAGGAGGTACTACGGAGAGCCAGCAAGAGATGAACAGGCAGGAGCCGGCCCACACCAGCCCTTTGGAAAGCGTAGTCCCGAAGCATAGTTCATTCATGCCTTACCTCAGCAAGATGGTGAGTTGATGCCTGCCAGCCTGTCTTTGGCATTGTCATTTTTAGGTGGATTTTGAGCTTCATGTGGAGAACTTAGGGTGTCTTTATGGAAACACTGCCAGACCCTCTGCAATAGCTCAGAAGAGGCCAGGGCATGCACCATCCCAGGGTCTCCTGACCACTGAGGCGGCTTTCTGTCTGCTGGGCCGCAGGTGCGCACTGGGAGATGCAGCTCTTCCCGGGCCACCACCATCAGACTGGCAGGGGACAGAGGCATCTGTCGGTGCAGCAAGGTGCAGGCAGGGAGGGAGCACTGCGTGGGGGAGCCTGGAGTGCTGTCAGGTAGCTCCCTGAGCCTGGGGTGACAAGGGGGTGAGGAGCTGGGCCCTGCTTCGAGCAGCCCAGGACGGACGGGAGTCTTGACGGGAAGTTTGCTGCTGGACAGATGGGCCGGCCGACAGAAGAGAACACGTTTGGGGGTGGAGAGCACAGGAAAGGGGATTTGGGCAGCCAGGGACGTGTGAACAGTTGGCACTGGTGAGTGTGGACTTGGGGCCCAGCCACATCATAAAGGAAGCCCTGTGCCAGCGCAGGATACCGCTGCCAGTGTGGGATCCTTCGACGGTCTGAAGCAAGCCAGGGCTTGGGCAGATCTGTCTCTTAGAAAGACTCCCTGAGCGGATGACCTGTACTGACCTCTGGAGTCCCGATGGGGACGCAGCGCCCCCTGGTGGTGTCTATGGACAGCAGGCTCTGGACCAGTGGCGGGGCTGAGAGAGCTGACAGAAGCTGGCACTCACTGACCCGGCCAGGCTGGAGAAAGTGTCCTCCTCAACCAAAGCAGGTCCCATCGGTTATGATAGTCCAAGGCTTATGCAGGAAGGGGGTTTTGAGCCATAAATCCCAGAGTCATCACTTAGAAGATGGGAAATTACTAGCCGTGGCTGACCGGTCCTCAGGGATCTGGGGCTGGAGGAGACCCTGGCCCACTCACCCGTTCCTCACTGTGCGGCAGTCGCTCTGCCCCAGCCCTGCATCACAGCTATGAGCCTGTGACCGAAGTCCCCGGCGGAGCCCACCACAGGGCACCGGCTTGCTGCTGGCAGATCCTCTCTGCGACCTCCCTAGTACAGCCTCACTCCTCTTCTGCAGAGTAACCCCTTAGATATTTGAGGTTACACTTTCATTTTTAAGCTACTTCTGGGTATTTTATTATAGAAAGCTTCAAATAAGCAAGAGCAGAGAGAATAAATAGTAGGGTGGTGGTAGATGATAATGTAATATAAATTTCAAAATACTGCAGGTAGAAATTTTCAAAGTTTTACTCTATGGAAATGATAGATGTTTGAAGAGATAGGCATGTTTGATCTGATTTAAATGTTAAACTGTGTACACGTAGTGAGACAGCATGTTACTACCCTTGAAATATGTAGTTTTATGTTTTTATGTACTAGCTAAAAATAAATTTAATATTTAAAACTTTCAGAAAAGCAGAGAGAATAGTAGAGTGAACTCAGGGCTCTATCACTGAGCTTAACAGTGATTCCTTAACATTTGGTCTAAAATCCCATCCCTTACATTTTAAAATGTTCAAATCAGGTTCTTGTTGAGGTGCAAATGTCATCATTGGTTGATATGTATCTCAAGTCAAATTTAATCAGACATAAATTGCATATAAGGTACCCATCTTAGGAATACAGCTCAGTGAGTGTGTTAACAAATGCACACGCCCATGTAAACACTACTGCAGCCATGTAGAGAGAACATTGTCTTCATTCACAGATTTCTATTCAGGAGCTTTCCTAGTAACAGCCCCCAACCCGCTCCAGGCCACCACTGACGAAACTTCTTTTAAGTTATCGATCAGTTACTCTAGAATATCACCTGTGTGACCCTGTGGAAGGACTCACACCAAGGAGGAGAGTGGCCCCTGACGTGGTCAGGGTGCCTAGCCACCCTCCGAGGGCTGGTGGTCTCTGACCTCTGCTGGCCACCTCGAGAGTGGCCTCTCTTTGTGAGCTGCTTGTTTCCAGATGGTTAATGACATAGAGTGCATTTGCAGGCCCTTGGGGGCTGTGCCTTTCCCGTGTCCCCTCCCTCTGGCTGGCTGCCATACAGCTGTCCCCACCAGGGTCAGCTCCGGGAACCTGCCAGTGGGCAGGTGCTCTGTTCCCCTTCTGCAGTTCTTCCCTTCACTCCTCAGTCTCGCCCTGCACAGGGACTGCCTCTGCTCAGCCCTACCTGCGGGAGTCCCCGAAGACTCCCAGAGCAACTTCTCGGTCACTGCCCTCTCTCTGGGCCCCTTTGCCCGGTCCCACAGCTGGGTCTGTGGTGAGACTAGTGGCCAGGTCCCCTTTCATGGCAAGGTCTGGCGAGGAAGCCCACCCTCTTGTCCTTCCTGCTGTGTGAACTGGCTGCAGTTCTCCAGCTGAAAAGCAGTCTTTCTGTGTATTCTGTCCATTGTCTGTCCCTTTCATTGGCGGGGCCAAGTCACATACCAGTTACTGTGTCTGTGGGCTTCTTCTGTTGCTTCGATATCCTCATTGAGGAAAATGTTTGTTAGCTTCTAGGGCAAAGTGTGGTCCAGGTTTTGTGACCGACAGCTCCCTTGTATGACTTAACCTACTTCTCTGCTTCTCTTTTTTCACTTCTGTGCTTTTCTCTTGCTTGAATCCCCTCTCTCCTCCCTCCTCCCCTCTCCTCCTCCCTTCCTTCTTGGCTTTCTTTTATGCTGGGAATAGAACCCAGGCCTCACACATTCTAGGCAAGTGTTAACCACTGAGCTATACCCCCAGCTCACCTCTGGTTCTTCACATTTCTTGGGAATGGATAGTCAGATTTGTAGTCAGATTTGGCTCAGTTCTGCTCAGTAGGAAATGTTGTATCCTTCTACCAGGAGACATTTAGACATCTAACACTAGTATGTCCTTCTTTTTGATGTCATTAGTCACTGGTACCATTGATGAAATCCGCTAACATCTCACAGGTAGCACAGTGGTGATAGATCAACATAGAATCAACTTTTCTTTACACTGAGACTTGGTTTGTATAGTGAAGGCAGGATAATTACATGATTCTTTATTTAAACAATTTTTAAAATAGTGAGCTCCCTTCCTGGCCTTATCCAATGATGCCCTCAGGAGCTTTTAAAAAGCTTTTTTTCTCTTATCTAAGAGTTGTTACAATGTCATAGATTTAAAACCAGTGTGTTTCAGTCCAATCAAGAATAACAATTAGGGGCTGGGGGAGTCCCTCAGTGGTAGAGCTCACGCCCAGTATGTGCAAGGCCCTGGAGTCCATCTTCAGCACTGGAACACACGAAGACAATTGCCCTTCTTTTTTTTGGTACTGGGGATCAAACTCAGGTCCTTGCGCTTACAGGGCAGGTGGCAGAACCACTGAGCTACATCCCCGCCCCGACGCCTTGCATTTTTACTGCCTGTCTCAGTGTACACAGCTACTGCCGCGCTGCCACAATTGCCCGTGGTATGTGCTGATCCCGTGTGCCAGGGCTCTGGCCTCCGCTGAGACCACGGCACAGTCAGCCAGGATGTGCTTCTCACCAAGTGGCGCAGGACAGTATTTGCCTGTTTGCAGTGTAGTCCTACAACAGTATTAAAGGTCCACACTACCACCAGGAGGATGCTCTTGGAAATGTTTTAAGGATTTTCAGTAAGCTGTAGCCCAGGTGTGCCGGAGACCATTCATCTTTGTGGTTTTGCCACCGACTGGATACACAGGTTGTTTCCTTTTTCCTTTCAGTATTTAGGCGCAGTTTCCTAAGACTTCTTAACCTTACGATTATCTAACATACCTGTGTGATCCAAACTGGGAATGACGTCTGTTGGGAGAACTCTAGCTTTGGCGGCAGTGATGTTGCCCTCCTTTGTAACAACAGGTCTTTTATTGATGGACATTTTGTTGCCAGTCTTTTGTTGTTACAAATAATTGTGGAATTACAAAATTTTATAAATGTATCCTTCCAACATTTGTTTCTGTATCTTATCTTTGAAATACATTTTTACAAGTGGGCCCAGCTGTGGTTCGGTGGTGGAGGCTTGCCTAGCACGTGCGAGGCCCTAGATTCCATCCCCACCAAAGAAAAAGTGGGATTGAGTCGGTAGGTAAATCCGTAGGCAGTTTCAGGCGAAGCTGGCAGTTGTCACAGGAGTTGTGTCATTCTCTACAGGAATCGGCGGGGAGCTGCCCCGCATTCCCTGGCCAGGGCTCATGGTGTCCACGGTCCAGGGCGTTCAGGGCTTGGGTCTTGCAAGTGGAAGGCACACGGAACTGGATCTCAGCGTGGGTTTGTTAAGGACGAGCTACGCAGAGCATGCTTCCATGTGGCACCGATACTTCATTTCTTTTCCAGCGACTTCACTCTCTTTCTGTTTTGTTTTTGTAGGCAGGGGCTGGGCAAGTTTGTTGTTGTTGCTGTTTTATGTTATTTTTAAGATTTACAAACCTTTGAGGCGGGGGTGGGGGGGTGGGGGGGGTGGCTCAGTTCCGGGTAACCGGAAAAAAAAGAGAAGGATTTACAAACCTTTTTCCCTCTTCGCTTCTTGATTTTTGAGACGTAATCAGGAAAAATATGCCCACTCGGTACACAGAAAAATTCCCTCAATGCTTTTTCTACGTAGTTGTTTCGTCTTCTGCGTCCAGGTTTCCGATCCTCTGTAACTCGCCCTGTGAGTAAAGAAGGAGGGCTGCGGTTCCCGGCTCCGGCCGCGTTTGTGCGGACGCTCCGCCCCCCGTCCCCGCGGGGACCCCGCCGCACCCCTGCTCTGCGCCCTGGCCCTGGGGAGCAGCCCCGCCCTCCCGGGCGAAGGCGCAGCCGCGTCCGCCGGCTACGTAGCCGTGCGCGCGGCTGGGCGCTGGGTGGCCCGGCGTCGGCGTGTGGCCGCGGGCCCGGGCCCCGCCCCCGGCCTCGCTCATTGGGCCCTCCTGGCCCAGCTCCGCGCGGCCCCTGGGGTTCGCCCCGCCCCTCCCCCTGCGCAGGCGCGAGGCGGCGTCGCCCTGGAGACCGTCCGTAGCGCGTTTACGGCTCCGGGAGCGGAGCGGAAGGCGCGGTCGTGCGGCCCCGCCCCCTGTCGGCTCCTGGAAGGCGGCCTCTTCGGGACGGGGTGAGGCCGGGCCCGCAGGGAGCGAGCTTCGCTCGCGATGGACGCCGTGCTGGCCTCTGCGCCCGCGGTCGCCGTGTCCCCGGGAGACCCGGAGCTGCTGGGGCCCCTGTCGGTGTTGTACGCTGCCCTCGTGGCCCGGCTTCTGGAGGTGACGGCCGGGCGGGGCGGGGCGGCCCGGGGCGAGGGCGGCGAGCGGCTCCTCCGGGTAGGCCGCCTGAACTGCGCGCTCGGCCTCGTTTCGAAAAAGTGGAACTTGGCTAAGACTTAATGTCTTAGAGGAATACGCGCAGTTTGTGTTTCTCGGTGTCACAGTGGTTTTATTTGCAGCCGTACAAGTCGATTGCTTCTGTCGTGTATTTAAATTTTATCCGGTGTACTGGTTTGTTTTTTTTTAAGTAATAAACACCAAGTTACCTAAGCAAGATCCAGAGGGATTCTAGCCATTGTTAGACGTGGAAAGGCCTAACGCCAGCTGCAAATATAGGCTCGAGTTTGAGATGTTCAGACTCATTAAGCTTAAATACACCAGAAGCCAAACAAGGATGTGAGACTGCCAGGATCCTCTTATGAAAGGGGAGTTGGAAGTGGGTTTAGAATATCGATGATGATTGTCTGTGATTCCTTTATTGTCCTTTTAAACTTTACCATTCTTTCCCCCTTATCTATGTCAGCTAGTTGCTACTCTGCCTGAGGACGCTCAGCCTGGACCTGATTTTTATGGACTACCCTGGAAGCCTGTGCTTCTAACTGCCGTGTTGGGAATCATTTCATTTGCCATTTTCTTCTGGAGAACTGTTCTTGCTGTAAGTAAATTAACTTATACTTTGACTTATAAATACATCGAGTATTTTATAATCCTTGGCCCTTTTGTTTTTCATTTAGTAACATAAACAAATTAATGTTATAATTCAGGCTAATTTCCTGAATCTAGTGTAATCTTGGTGTTGGTACAGACTTAAGAGACCAAGATGACCATGTCCACTGTTAGTAGACTTGAGGATTCTTATAGCCGTCCTGAAAAACAGTTTAATAATTATATGTATCACAAGCTTTTTAAATGGGATAAAAAACAGGATAGGAAATATCAATCCCTTTTATTTGGTGTATCGGTAATCTATACTGAAGAAATTATGTGTTAAAGATTTTGTACAGGGGTGTTTGATGGAATATTATTTAATAGAGTGAAAACTTGGCACAACCTAAGTAATGTACATTAGGGAATTGTATTGTCCCATTTATGTCCACACAATGGGCTGTTAGGCTGCTGTGTATTTCACAGGCAGAAGGCCCAGAGCATGCTCACTCACACCTCAATGTGAAGTGGGGAAAGGGGAAACAGGGCCGTGATTTAGCTCAGTGGTGCCGCCAAGCGGGACAGACTGTGAAGTGTTGCTAGACTGTGGTACAAAACACGTACATATCACAGGGAAAGAGGCCCCAGAGAAATGCAGTAAAAAGGAAGAAACATCTAGGTGATGCGAGGCCTAGTGGTGTGTGTCTGCCTGCAGCCGCAGCATCAAGGGAGCCTGAGGCGGGAGGATTCCAAGTTTGAGCGCAGCCTGGGCAACTTGGTGACTTAGCAAGAGCCTGTCTCAAAATAAAAAATAATGGGAGGGGCCGGGGATTTAGCTCAGTGGTTTCGCCACCTGCTGCACAAGCGCAAGGACCCAAGTTTGATTGATCCCCGGTACCAAAATCATCATCATCATCATCATCATCATCATCATCATCATCATAATGGGAAGGCTGAGGATGTAGCTCAGTGTGAAGGCTCCGGGGTCAGTCCTCAGTACCACAACAAACAAAACCAAAACAATGCCTTCTTAAAAAGAAGCGTCCTTTTACCTGGATTCTTAGGAAGAGTTTTCTGTTTTTGTTTTGTTTTGTTTTGTTTTGTTGCTACCAGGGATCAGACTCGGGTCCTTGCCCTTGCGCAACAGGCGGCGAAACCACTGAGCTAAATCTGTGGCCCTTGTGAAGAGTCTTCTAATCTCACTGAACGTTTCTTGAATAAAAGGGAAGAGTCTGGAAGGCCAAGTGGAAGTGTGTGTGGTGTGAAGAGGTGTCCTGTTTCCCCTGCTCCTCCCCTGAAGCTGTTCCCCCGCAGGGCTCCCGGTTTCCTCGCAGCTGCTGCTGCTGCTGGCGCTGGCCACTGGCCACTGGGCCTCTGTGCTGACAGCTGGCACCTGAGCTCTCTTCCCACTGTCCCCTGCTAGTGGCCTGGGTCCTCGGGGTAGGAGCAGTCACTTCTATAATGGGAGGCAAGGACGTTTGTCCCCACGCTGTGGTCAGGGGCTGACCAGTGGGCTGACCTCAGGTCCCCTCACTGTCTGGAACACTCGGAAGGAGAGACAGCGTCTGAGTTACAGAGGATTTAGCTTCGGTGTTTAATTAGTCACAGTTCAGGTTTTATTACCCCAGAAGTCGCCCTTGCCCTGGGAAGTGCTCAGTCGTTGCCCTTCCTGGACGTCGTTAGCTGTGGTCTCTCTTCCCCTGACGTCTTCCCTTCCACTCAGATTTACTACTAACTGTTTTTGTGGTCTGGGGAGACCAGATGATGTAGCATATGAGATTATTTCAAAATTGAGCGAAGAGAGCTTGGAGTAGGGTGTCTGAGGTGTCTCCCGGTGAGTGGAAGAGGCATAGCTTCGGCAGAGATTATGCTGTTGATCTTGCTCCCCAGTCCTTCCGTACAGTCCTCATTTCTAGACTTCATGCTGGCTGTTTGGGGTTGTCAAGTAAATAATTCTGAATAAATAGTCAGGGTGCGTGTTATAAAAACAGTAAGCATTTCTTTATTAGAGGTAGTGGTCATCTCAAGCCTGGTGCTCTCTTGATACTGGCAGAGAAGCATATGTGTAGCTGAGAAGGAAGACACACACCTTAATGTTCCTCTGTATCAGAGGCTGTTGATAACATATCACGAATGATCTGAAATGCTTTTTAATCTTTCCTTATTTTCTAATCATATGGATTTATCCTGAACCAGTTATTAAATTTTCATTTGGTTATGATTCTGACTGTTATATTAGGAAACTGTATATTTTTATTAATCAAATATTTGACGTCAAGTTTAATTTTCTTTCCCTTCTAGGTAAGGGAGAGAATCTATCAAGGTAAGTCCTTAGGCTTACTTGTGGGAACCGTCTATCTGTCTCAGTTTGGGAGGAGCTCTAGGTAGCTAGGAGGAGGAGGTGCAGTGACTTTTGGCATCTGATTGACTTCTTAGCGGCCCCACATTGGGCTGCCCCCCTGGCAGTCTAGAGGACGCTGACTGTACCCGCTGAGGCAGGCTGAGGGGCAGCAGCTGTGGGCAGAGGGAGGTGATTCGTGTGCCCGGAGCAGACTGACCTCATGCTGCTGTAATGTGGAAGCATCATGAGGGGCAGTGTTCCTGTGCCAGTTATTCCATCCCACACTAAACATTTCTTTGAGTAGGTAATGTGCAAAATAGTAATTAAATTGGTATGCTTGTATTTTCTCTTTTTATTTGCAAATGGCATCTATTCGAAGTGATTCCATTTTCTGAGCGTGTTTCGTGAAGGGAGGACTATCAAGCTATATAACATTTTACTGTATTTCCTACTTTTTGAAATAAAATTGCCGTCTCATTGAAGCAAGTGTCACTATATTTTTCTTATTTTTTTTTGTTGCTTAAATTCTTTTATTGGTACATTGTAGGTATACAATACGTTTACATTTGTCATTGGGTGCTTGTACCTGTACATGATGTATCTTGCTTCTTATTTTTTTCTCATTCCCTGTGCACCCTTCACCCCCCTCCACCCTTTTTACATAGACTTTGTTTCCATTTTTTTCTTTTCTCATAATTTTTCCTTTCCCTTTCCTTTCCCCATCTCCTCCCATCACCCCAACCCCTTGGGACTTTTCTTCCTATTTCAGATTATCAATTATTCATTTTAATCATTTTAATCCCTATTTACACTTTCAGTTTCTTACACTAGAGAAACTATTTGGTATTTACACATGTGGGTCCTATTTCACTTAAGAGTATGGCCTTAATGTGCATCCATTTAGCTATAAATGTCTCCAGTTTCTCGTTCTTTATGGCTGAGTAGTACTCCATTTTATTAAAAAAACCACATCTTCTTTATCCAGTTTCCAGTTGATGGGCACTTGGGCTGTTTCCAAGCTTTAGCTATTACAAACTGTGCCTCTATAAACATGGTTGCACATATATCGCTGTGGTATGATTCTTTTAATTCTTTGGGGCAGATACCTAGTAGGGGAATAGCTGGGTCAAATGGGACCTCTGGCCCTAGTTTTTTGAGGTATCTCCATACTGATTTCCACGGTGGTTGCACCAGTCTGCACTCCCACCACCAATGGAGAAGGGTTCCTTTCTCCCCACAGCCCCGCCAGCATTTGTTATTGGTTGATTTCTTGATAGCAGCCATTCTTTCTGGGGTGAGGTGGAATCTCATTGTTGTTTTCATCTGTATCTCTCGAGTGACCAGTGATGTTGAACATTTTTTCAAACGTTTATTTGCTGCTTTTACTTTGTCTGAGAAATGTCTGTTCATTTCAGATGCCCATTTTTGAATTGGGTCTTTGAATTGGGGGGGGGGTCTGATTTTTTTCAGTTCTTTATATATTCTGAGGTACAACTGTCTGAGGTACAGCTGCTAAAATTTTTTTCTCACCTTGTAGGTTGTCTGTTAGCTCTGTTGGTGGTTTCTCTTGCAGTGCAGAAGCTTTTTAATAAGATGAGATCCCAGTTACTGATTCTTTGTGCTAGTTCCCGTGCTACTGACGTTTTGTTCATGAAGTCTTTTCCTATGCCAATGTCTTGAAGAGTTCTACCTAACTTATCTTTCAGCAAGTTTAGTGTTTCTGTTTTAATATTTAGATCTTTAATCCACTTCGATCTTAGTTTCATGCATGGTGATAGATATGGGTCTAGTTTTAAGATGAGGTGGCTAAGTATATCTGTAGTTGTTTCTGCATCTTCTAATCCATTCCACTGATCCTTGGGCCTGTTTCTTTGCCAGTACCGTGATGTTTTTATCACAGTAGCTTTGTAGTATAGTTTCAGGTTGGGGATTGTGATATCTTCTGGCATGTCTTTGATGCCTAGAATTGCTTTTGCTATTCTAGATCTCTTCTGGTTCCAAATGAATTTTTGGATTGTTTTCTTTAGTTCAATGAAGTATACTGTTGGAATTTCAGTTGGCATTGCATTAAATCTATATAGTAGTTTTGGAAGTATAACCATTTCCACTATATTGGTTCTTCCTACCCAGGAACGAGGGATGTCTTTCGATTTTCTTATATCCTCCTTGATCTCTTTATTTCAGAGTGCTATAGTTTTCAGCATAGAGGTCTTTTGCTTCCTTTGTTAGGTTGATTCCCAGATATTTCCTTATTTTTGGATGCTATTGTAAAAGGAATTGTTTCCCTAATTTTCTCTCAGTGAGTTGTTATTTGTGTACAAGAACGCTATTGTTTTTTGAGTGTTGACCTTGTATCCAGCTACTCTACTGAATCTGTCAATTAAGTCTAGAAGTCTTTTGGCAGAGTTTTTTGGGTCTTCTATGTAAAGTATCATATCATCAGCAAATAACGACAGTTTCACTTCTTCCTTTCCCATCTTTATTCCTTTTATTTCTTTCTCTTTTCTAATTGCTGTGGCTAATGTTTCCAGAACTATATTGAACAGGAGTGGTGATAGTGGGCGTCACTATATTTTTCTTAAATTTTAATACTATCTTATACACTGCTGCTGTTAGCTGCTGATTTCTTTGTAAAGGCCTGATGGTTGTGCTAGGTCTTGTTTCTCACTGTACCACACAGGGTGTCTGCTCTGCTACATTGAGCGGCTTGGTTTCATTTAGTGCTTATAATAATCTTCTGGATTTTTCCTCTTTTTAGTCACTGAACAGCAGATTGCTGAAAAGGTGAAGAATACCACAAAGGCAAATACAGAGCTTGTACAGAAATTGTCAGATTATGAACAGAAGGTATAGTCATTGCTCCGGGTTTTCCCCTGGTCCCAGCTTGACTTACGTCGGCTGTGGTGTAGCTCACTGAGCAGGGTGTCTTTGAGTCGCATTTTCTTACTTCAGTATTTCCTGCGAGCCCTATAGCTCTTAAGCGCCATCTCCTGTATAAAGTCCTGCTTTCTCTCTGAGGGGTTGCCTAAAGAAGTTTTAACAGCACTGTGATTTATAGTCCTTAGTTCTGAATGCTCTATTTTACATAGATCAAGGAATCAAAGAAGCTTGTTCAGGATACCAAGAAAGAAAATATGATTCTCTCCGAGGAAGCAATTAAATATAAGGTAAAAATCCTTCTCTTTTGGGAATTATATTCTAGAAGCAAAAGCAAGTGTAATGACTATTGCTACTCTTAACACCTTTTCTTCTAGGATAAAATCAAAGTACTTGAAGGAAATAGTGAAATTCTGGGTGACACAGCTAAAAATCTTCGTGTTATGTTAGAATCTGAGCAAGAAAAGAATGTGAAAAATCAGGATTTGGTAAGAGTTTTGCTGCTGTTACTATAATTTGATTTCTGAACTATTTGTAAATTAGTTGAACTTTTCCCATGCTGTTAACTAAAGATTAGGAATAACAGAATTGAACGTGCTTGTCCCCATTTTGTGAGATTTTCAGTACTAATCCAATAGGATATTTTTATGGGCCTGGGAAGTGTTTTGATCGTCAAGCCTGGATAATTTTCATATTGCTTTGCTGTATCCTCTGAGACACACAGAAGCGCTGACAGACTATGGTCCAGTTGAATAGTCTGTGTACAATGTTTGATTTGATTTTGCAGAGTTCTTTTTTTTGCTAGACTTTATATCTTTAGAATAGTTTTAGAGTTACATAAAAGTTGTAAACATAATAGGAGGGCTCTCACATTTCCCACCCCTTGCTGCGCTTGATCCCCTGCTGAACTCTCACACCTGGTGAGTGAGCATTCCAAACCCTTTGCACGCCATACTTTTTGGAAGGAAGTTATGGCACACAACCTGCAGTTAAAGGGCGGAGACTTAGGGTCGCTTGAGGAGCCAATATCTTCATAAATATTTTGAAATTCTGCACATGACATCTGTCTGTCCTCCCTGAAATTCTATTATTTTTAATTCAGGCATGAGTATTTTTATTTTTTAAAAAATTTATTTACTTATTAATTTATTTAAATATTATTGTATTGGTACAGTTTACCTATACACTATAATGACATTCATCATTGGAAATTTACACCTTTACATAGTCTCTCTTGGTTCTTATTTTTCCCCCTTCCCCTGCCCTCCCTTCAACCCCTCCACTCCTATTTACAGACTTTGTTTTCATTTTTTCATTTTCTCATATTAATTCCATTCCCTTCTTTCCTTTCCCTTCCCCTCCCACTTCCCCTTCCCCTTTGCTCCTGTTCTTCCTATTTCACATTACCTATTATACCTTTTAGTTCTTATTTATATCTTCAGTTTCTCACACCAGAGAAACTATTTGGTATTTACACATGTGTGCCCTGTTTATTTCACTTAAGAGTATGGTCTCAATATACATCCATTTAGCAATAAATGTCTAATTTCTCATTTTTTATGGCTGAGTACTACTCCATTTTATTAAAAAACCCCACATTTTCTTTATCCAGTCTCCAGTTAATGGGCATTTGGGCTGCTTCGAAGCTTTAGCTATTACAAATTGTGCTGCTATGAACATGGGTGCACATATATCACTGTGGTATGATTCTTTTAATTCTTTGGGGAAGATCCCCAGCAGGGGAATAGCTGGGTCAAATGGGACTTCCAGTCCTAGTTCTTTGAGGTATCTCCATACTGATTTCCACAGTGGTTGCACCAGTCTACACTCCCACCAGCAGTGAAGCAGGGTTCCTCTTTCCCCACAGCCCCGCCAGCATTTGTTATTGGTTGATTTCATGATAGCCATTCTTTCCAGGGTGAGGAGGAATCTCAGTGTTGTTTTCATCTGCATCTCTTGAATGACCCGTGATGTTGAACACTTTTTCATATATTTATCTGCTGTTTCTACTTTGTCTGAGAAATGTCTGTTCATTTCAGATGCCTGTTTTCGATTGGATCTTTAAATTTGGGAAGTCTGATTTTTTAAGTTCTTTATAGATTTGAGATAGTAGACCTTTGTCTGAGGAACAGCAAGTGAAGACTTTTTCCCACATTGTGGGTTGGCTCTTCACAGTGCTGGTGGTTTCTCTTCTGTGCAGAAGCTTTTTAATAAGAAGAGATCCCACTTATTATTTGTGCTAGTTCACGGGCAACTGAGGTTTTGTTCATAAAATCTTTTCCTGCACCAATGTCATCAAGAGTTCTACCTAACCTCTGTTCCGGCCTGTTCAGCATTTCTATTTTAATATTTAGATCTTTAATCCATTTTGATTTTAGTTTAGTGCATGGTGAGAGATATAGGTCTAGTTTTAATCTTTGGCAAGTTGAAACCCAATTTTTCCAGCACCATTTATTAAAGAGTCTGTCTTTCCTCCAGTGAGGGTGGTTGGCTCCTTTATCGAAGATGAGATGGCTGAGTGTGTCTGGTCTTGTTTCTGCATCTTCTAATCTGTTCCACTGGTTCTCAGGTCTGTTTCTTTGCCAGTACCATGCTGTTTTCATCACAGTAGCTTTGTAGTATAGTTACAGGTTGGGGATTGTGATACCCCCTGCCATGTCTCTGTTACCTAGAATTGCTTTTGCTATACTGGATCTCTTCTTGTTCCAAATCCATTTATGGATTGTTTTCTCAAGGTCTGTGAAGCATGTTGCTGGGATTTCGACTGGGATTGCATAGAATCTATGTAGCAGTTTTGGGAGTATGGCCATTTTCACTATATTGATCCTTCCTACCCAGGAGCAGGGGATGTCTTTCCATTTTCTAATATCTCCTTCAGTCTCTCTTTTCAGAGGGCTATAGTTTTCAGAGAAGAGGTCTTTGATTTCTTTCATTAGGTTGATTCCTAGGAATTTCGGTTTTGGGATGCTATTGTGAAAGGAATTGTTTGCCCTATTTCTCTCTCAGTGAGCCTATTGTTCGTGTAGAGGAAAGCTATTGATTTTTGTGTGTTGACCTTGTATGCAGCTACTCCACTGAATTTGGTTATTAAGTCTAGAAGACTTTTGGTGGAGTTCTTGGAGTCTTCTATATAGAGTATCATGTCATCTGCAAATAATGACAATTTGACTTCTCCATTTCCTATCTTTATTCCTTTTATTTCTTTCTCTTGTCTAATTGCCATGGCTAATGTTTCCAGAACTATATTGAACAAGAGTGGTGATAGTGGACATCTTTGTCTTGTTCCTAATTTTAGTGTGAAAGATTTCAGTTTTTGACCATTTAGTATGATACTGGCTGTTGGTTTTTCATAGATGGCTTTTATCAGATTGAGGTAGAGATCATCTATTCCAATTTTTTTTTTTTTTTTTTTTGGTACCGGGGATCGAACTTGGGTCCTTGTGCTTGCACAGCAGGCAGTGAAACCAGTGAGCCTATTCCAGGTTTTTGTAAGGTTTTTATCATAAATGCATGTTGGATTTTGTCAAATGCTTTTTCTGCATCTATGGAGATAATCACATGGTTTTTGTCCTTGGCTCTATTGATAGAGTGTATTACATTGATTGATTTGTGTATGTTGAACCATCCCTGCATCCCTGGGATGAATCCCACTTGATCAGGTTGTATGATCTTCTTGATGATCTTCTGCATTCTGTTTGGCATTACCTTATTAAGGATTTTTGCATCTATGTTCATTAGTGAGATTGGCCTATAGTTCTCTTTTTCAGTTGGGTCTTTCTCTGCTTTGGGGATCAAGGTGATGCTTGCTTCCAGGAATGAATTTGGGAGTATTGCTTCCCTTTCAATTTCATTGAAGAGTTTAAACAGTAGTGGCAGCAGTTCCTCTAAATGTCTTGTAGAATTCGGCAGTGAAGCCATCAGGGCCCAGGCTTTTCTTAGTTGATAAGTTTTTAATTACGTTTTCAATTTCATTGATTGATACTGTATTGTTTAGAATTTTTAGGTCATCTTCATTCAACTTTTGAATTCATACGTATCCAGGAATCTGTCCATTTCTTCTGAGTTTTCCATCTTATTGGCGTATAGGTTCTGGAAGTAGGTATTGATGATCATCTGGATTTCTGCTGGGTCTGTTGTAATTTCACCCTTTTCATTCCTAATTGCATGGATTTGGGCCATTTCTTTCCTTTTTCTTATAAAGTTGGCTAAGGGTTTGTCAATTTTGTTTATTATTTAGAAGAACCAACTCTTGGCTTCATTGATTTTTTTGTATCTTCTCTTAATTTCCATTGAATTGCTTTCTGCTTGATCTTTATAATTTCCTCCCTTGTATGAGCATTGGGTTTATCTTGCTTTTCTTTTTCTAGAAGCTTGAGGTTCAGCATCAGGTTGTTTAATTGGGCTCACTCTGTTTTCCTAATGTGAATATTCACTGCTATGAATTTCCCTGGTAAGACTGCTTTCATTGTGTCCCATAGATTCTGATATGTAGTATTGTCACTGTCATTTAATTGAAGGAACTGTCTGATTTCTTCTTTCATTTCCTCTGTGACCCTTTGGTTATTCAGAAGTGTGTTGTTCAATTTCCATGTGTTTATGAAATTTTTGCGGTTTCTTTTGCTATTGATCTCCAATTTCATCACACTATGGTCTGATAATATGCAGGGGATAACTTCAATTCCTTTGAATTTACGTAAACGTGTTCTTTGAGCGAGTATGTGGTCTATTTTGGAGAACGACCTGTGTGCAGCTGAAAAGAATGTGTATTCTGATTTTGTGGGATGGAACACTCTGTAAACATGTTAAGTTCATTTGTTCAAGAGTTCGATTGAGTTCTAGTATTTCATTACTTATTTTTTGTCTAGTTGATCTATCTGTGACAGTGGGGTATTGAGGTCCCCCGCTACTATTGTATTAGTGCTTATATGACTTTTCTTGTCCGTTAGTATTTGTTTTATATAGTTGTGTGCACTAGTATTTGGTGCATATATATTTATGATTGTCATCTCTTCCTGTTGGATTGTTCCCTTTACAAGGATGTACTGTCCTTCTTTGTCTCTCTTAATCAGTGTTGGTTTGAAATCCACTTGCTCTGCAAAGAGGCTAGCTACTCCTGCTTTTTTTAGGGTTCCTGTCACATGGAGTATTGTTTTCCACCCTTTAACTTTCAATCCCGGAGTTTCTTTTTGAATTAAGTGTGTTTCTTGTATCCAGCATATTGTTGGATTTTGCTTCTTGTCCCATTCTGCCAGTCTATTTCTTTTGATTGGTGAATTGAGACCATTAACATTGATGGTTATAACTGATACGTATTGATTTATTGTCATGATTTTTTCTTTTTGTTGGATTCTCCCCCTTTACATTTAATTTCTTGTCACGCCCAATGGATTCATTCTGCTGTGCTTCCTGGGGTTGTGGTCCTCATTGTCTGTACCTAGGATATTATCTAAAATTTTTTGGAATGCTGATTTGGTATTCATGAAGTTCCTAAGGTGCTCTCTGTCATGAAAGTGTCTTATTTCTCCATCAATTTTGAAAGATAGTTTTGCAGGGTACATCAATCTGTGTTGGAGGCTGTTTTCCTTTAGGGCTTGCAATATGTCACTCCAAGTTCTTCTTGCCTTGAGGGTTTGCATTGAGAAGTCTGCTGTGATTCTGATGGGCTTTCCTTTGTATGTGATTTGTTTCTTTTTTCTAACTGGTTGTAGAACTTTGTTGTTCTGTTGGGTTTCTGGAATCTTAACAACTATATGTCTATGTGTAGATTTTTTTTTTCATTAAGACCATTTGGAGTCCTATATGCCTCACTTATCTATACATCAAGTTCTTTTCTCTTGCTTGGGAAGTTTTCTGCCGTTACTTCTGTGAACAAATTTTTTTTTTTGGTGCCAGGGATTGAACTCGGGTCCTTGTGCTTGCGTGGCAGGCGGAGAAACCACTGAGCTAAATCCCCGGCCCTATGAACAATTTTTTGTTTTCAGAAGTCCAAAATCTTTTTTTATTATTATCTGTTGCAATACATGCAGTTTACAATCATCTTGGGGAGTGGTACATGTACATATTAGCTTGGTTCTTTTTAATTTTTAATCCCCATCTCCTTCCCTCCTGACTCCTTTCCTACCTCTTCTAAATTACTTCCCCCATTTTTGTTCTTGTTGATATTATTAAATTTATCTCATTCTTATAAAATGTTTACATTCATTGAGGCTATTCGAGTCTTATGCATAGCGTCTTTATTCCACTACTTTTTCCTCTCCCTCTCCTGTCACCCATGTTTTCTTGGACTTCTTCCCATCTGCAAGAGATCCATCCCTTTCTGTCCATCTTTTGTTGCGTTCTTTGTACTTTGCCTTACTCAATAAGAGAGACTACATGGTATTTAAACTTTTGTGTCTGATTATGTCACTCAACATTGTATTTTCCAGGTGCCTCCATCTTCTTACAGATGTCTCAAATTTGTCCTTCCTTTTAGCTGAGTAGTATTCCATTATATATAGATACCACATTTTCTTTATCCAGTTGCCTGTTGGTGAGTATACAGGCTGCTACAGGATTTAGCTATTATGAATTATGCTGCTATAAACATTGGTATGCGTATGTTGCTATAGTATAATATCTTTAGTTCTTTGGGGAAGATACTGTGTTCTCCATTTCCAACTCATTCACTTGCCCAGAATACACGAGCCATGAATAACTTGAGTGACTGAGAGTCTTTTCCCAGCTACTCAGGAAACCCAAACACAAGGGCCCGCTTCCAAAACCTTGTGAGGGGCCTATGAACAGTTTTTTGATGTCATCTGCACTCTCTCCTGTTTCTTCATTGACTCCGATCAGTCCTGTGTTATTCTTCTTTGCATCGTCTAGCAGCTGCTGGATTGATTTCTCATGTTCCCTTACAATTTTGAAGCAGTTTTTCTTTTCCTGGTCACTAATTGCAATCTTATCTTCTGTATGTGAAATTCTATCCTCACTTGGCTCATTCTGCTCTGTAGACTTTCAGTGGAGTTGTTAATCTCCTGGAAATCTGTTTGCATCTGTTTTATGGATTCCATTTGTTTCCTATGTTGGGATTCCATCATGTTCCTCAGCTCCTCCATTTTTTTTATGTGTGTCCTCTCTAGATTTATTAATCATGTTTTGCACTATGGGCACAAACTCTGCTGTTATCTGAGAAATTATTTCTGATTTCATTTTTTCGGGATTCCTCTTTGCTTGCCAGTTCAGTGGGTCCAGGTGGTTGAGTATCAGAGTGTTCCATCTCATTTCCCTTTGGGGTTGCTGCCCGTGATCTGGAAGTCTGGTTTTGAGACTTGTTTACGTGTCTTCTCATTTTGACAAGGGGTGGGGGTGCTATTGGCGCCCATGCCGCTCACCTCCTCTGAGCTGGGAGTGGTGGAACAGTGGCCCGGAAGCTCCTTCCTCGGGGCTGGGAGTGGTGGGCATGAGTATTTTTAAAGTGACCTTGAGGCATTTTTGTTTCTCTCTCACCAGAAAAAAACTATTAATTTTAACTGGTTTACTTCAACATTTTTTCACACAATGTTGCCTTTGTGGTCACCATGAAGGTTGTGGGTGCCATGAAATATTGGCTTCAATTCTTTTCCCCCATCTCGTTAAGCTCTTGATTTTTCCCCCAAGGCCAAATTGGGTCCCAGTTTTTACCTAAAACATGGTGGATGGCTTGGCGTATGTTTTGGTAATATATATCTTTTTTTTTTAGCATCCATATTGGTGTTTCTCCCAAAATCCTAATGCATATTTTGTGTTCTGTGTTTCCATGGCAGATACTGGAAAATAGGAAATCTATAGAGAAGTTAAAGGACGTTATTGCAGTGAATGCCTCAGAATTATCAGAGGTAAGGCTGCCTGCACTTCCTGTCTTAGGTTTGTTGTGGACGGACGGTAACGGTGTCCATACGTGCTCTGGGTGGAAAGGTGGCCCTTCCTTCCCCTGGCAGCAGCTCAGGAATAGGAGTGTTCTGCATTAGGTCCAGATTGCCCTGAATGAAGCCAAGGTCAGTGAAGAAAAGGTGAAGTCTGAGTGCCAGCAGGTCCAAGAGGAAAATGCGAGGCTGAAGAAGAAGAAAGCGCAGGTAAACGTCCAGTCAGCAGTGACTCAGATTAGAAAACCCAGGGTCCTTACCTCGTAGCCCTCTTCCCCAGACTGCTCGCATGGTAAGGAGATGTCACGCAGGGTCCAGCTCTCAGCTGTGCAGAGTTTGAGCTCTGCCCCACACTGCGTGCGCGCATGTTCCCCATCTCTCCTGGGTTTTCTGTCCTGTATAGTTGATAGCAGCGCTCAGCCTTTGTCTTCTCAGGCTCCAGTCATTAGCTTGGGCGGCCTCACCAGGCCATGGATTGGCTTTTTCAACCTCGGAATTAAGGCTGCTGTAAGCCTCCTTTGAGCAGTTACTGCCTCACTGGCCATAGGAAGGTTAGAAGACCAGGAATCTGGGTTCAACACGTGCACAGCAGGGCCAGAAATTCTGGTGTCTCCAGCCAGGCAGCTCTAGTTTGAATGTGTTATGTTCCTGCGGCTTAAACCACCTGGTGGTACATGTACAACTGTCCCATCAGGTGGTGTCTTAGCTACTTTCTCGTTGCTGAGACAAAATACCCGACACCCAAAGTTAAAGGGGAAAGGGGTTATTTAGCCCCAGTTTGTAGAGGTTTTGGTCCATAATCGGCTGGCTCCAAGGTGGGGTGGCACATGGCAGAGGGCAACAGTTCATGGCAGACCGAAGGTAGCAAAGCCACAAGGGCAGTCTCTCTGCCCCTTTCTTCCAGACTACTTAGGCTGCCAGCACTCACACCCTTAACCCTAGCATCCTTGGGCGTAGCACTGCACCATGAATCAGTCACACACTCTAGATTCAGCACCTCTGAAAAAGCCCTGCCTGTGGCCACGTGAGGCTTCAGGGGAGGGGACATCTGGACACAGCCGCAACAGAGGCATGGGACAGTCCTGCACATAGCACCGGCAGCTCAAGGTGTGGAAACGTGTTGAGCCCCAGCGACATGCACCCATCCATCCCAGCTGGGAGTCAGGCACTGAAATCAGCAGGCGTTTTCGGAAGGGTTCGACAGGTGGGGCAGCTTCCTTGACGGCTCTGAGGGCTGGGGCCACGTGCCCTCTCTTGAACTCAAGTCCTAGCTGCTGTGACAGGCAAAGAGGGACACAACTTCCTGCCTCCTTGTCCCGCCTGCGTGGTCCTGGTGTTTCTGCAGCGCCCAGCCCACGGGCGTCTGTGTGTCTGACTTTCAGCTGGAACAGGAAGTCAAAGACTGGAAGAAGTTGAATGCTGAGCTCAGTGAGCAGATCACGTCCTTCGAGAAGTCTCAGAGGGAACTGGAAGCTGCTCTGGCTCATAAAGATGATGGTATCGGGGTAGGTTTACCCTGAGCACTCTGCATCTATTGCATGAACCCCCAAAAGGTGTTGATTTAGGGTGAGAGCCTCTTAACGGCCCCTTGCTCCTTTTCTAGGCCCTGACCAATTGCATCATGCAGTTGGATCGATTAGAGTGTAGACCTGAGTCTGAGGGTCCAGGTCCAGGAGGAACTGAGGCAGATGAATTAGCCAATGGAGAAGTGGGAGGTAAGAGCAGCCCTGGGCGGATGGGCTCCTTTGTGCCTTCTTGTCTTTACTGTTTACTTATTTTGGTTATTTGGGACAAGGTCTCTATGTAGTTGAGGGTGGCCATGAACTATATAGTCCAGGCTGGCCCCAAACTCATGGCAGTCCTCCTGCCTCAGCCTCCTGAGCATTCTTGTCTTTAAGTATGTACACGGGTGCTCCTTCTCAGCTGACTGAGTTTCTGCTTAATCATCACTGGGTTTGTAGATCTATCTGGGTTGTTGGGGTGCAGATGGCCACAGGCACACAGAGAATGCTGCAGGAGTGCGTCCTCCCCAATCCATGCTCATGGCGCTAGGGCAAGGAGGCGGTGCTGCCAGCTCAGCAGCAGCCCCATTGAGAGCCCTCCCAGCGGGAAACTCACTGAATCAGTTCTGTCGTGAATTTGTTTTTCCTTTCAGTGTTCGGTGAGCGTTAATTTAGTTTTGGGGAAATCAGGAAAATGGAGTTTAAAAAAGCCATGGGAGAAGAGGCAACTAAAGCTTCTTGTTTTTTCAGGTGACCAGAATGAGATGAGAACTAAAATTAAGCAGATGCTGGATGTCTCCCGGGTGAGGTCCTTGCACAGTGCCCGCTACGCGCCTGCGCCCTTACTGTGCCTCACTTTCAAGAATGTGCCCCTCTCTCTCTCTCCCTCCCTCCCTCTCTCTCCCTCTCTCTCTCTCTCTCTCTCTCTCTCTCTTGCAACCTTTCTATTTTTGGTACCGGGGATCGAACTTGGGACCTTGCACTTTCAAGGCAGGCGGCGGCACTGCTGAGCCACATCCCTGGCCCCTCTCTTGCAATGTTTAGACCCAGACCGCAATCTCGGTGCTCACGGAGGATCTCAAACTTTTACAAGCCAAGCTGAGAGCCTCGATGTCCACCAAGTGTGACCTGGAAGGTGGGGCTCAACCCGAGCTGGGCGGGAGCTGGGCGGGCCTGCGTCCTCCCGCGCTGACACTGGTCCCTCACAGGGCAGATAGAGAAGCTGGGCCAGAGCTGCGGGGTGCTGCAGTCCACCAAGGCCGGGCTGGAGGAGGAGTACAGGACGCTGCGGCAAAAGGTGGAGATCCTGAACGAGCTGTACCAGCAGAAGGAGATGGCACTGCAGAAGTAAGGCGCTGCCTGCGGCCGGCGGGCGATGTCACCGAGCAGCAGGCAGGGCTTGGGCTGCCTCGCCTGTGCTCTCTTCTGTCAGTCACTGAGCAGCGGGCAGGGCCGTGCACCTGGGCAGGGCTCCTCTTCTGCGGATGCCTCCCGTGGTGCCGCCCTGCAGTGTTGCCCTCCTTGCCCTGTGCGCAGCTCCATGGCGGACCACATCCTAGCCAGAAAGAGCAGTGTCTGGCCCTCGTCCTCAGCTTCTGTCTTCCTCGAGGTCATGGGACCGCTGTGCTCAGCCGCTCCCAGAGCCCCCTGCCTGTCCCCAGCCGCAGGAGGTTCCGCCCAGGCCATCCTTTCTCCCAGTCACCTCCTCTTCCCTTTCTTGCACCTGGGTTGGAAGCCCGATTGCTGCCCTGCTGGCTGCCCAAGGGTGCTTTCTGAAGTATAGGGCCACCCAGTCATCGCTGGAGGATTTGCTTGTGCACCCGTTCATTCTTCTTTCTCGCAGGTTGGTGGAGTCTTTTGAGTTCTGCTTTTGTGTAAGCTCAGCGCAGCCATAGCTTGCTCTACTCATCCTTCCATAGCTAGCTTGAAGGCCGCAGCGTGTGCCCTGGACTTAGTGAAGGTCTCCGTGAGGGAGTGGGCACGCTCTTCTGCCCTCACTGCCTCCTGACAGCCACTCTGTCATGGTAATGTACGCTTATGCTCCACACCGCAGACTGCAGGGACATTGTACCGTCATTCACGGTGGTCCCCACCCATGTACACTCACTTTGTGTACATAGTTACCATTCCTGTCAATTCTTCATTCTACACCATAGGTCTTCTCTGTGAAATTACTTTCATTCTTAGCCAGACATGGTGGTACACACCTGTAATCTCAGCACTTGAGAGGCTGAGGCAGGAGGATTGCAGGGAGTTTGAGGCCAGCCTGGACTAAACACCAAGATCCTGTCTGAAAAAAGCCCCCCACAAAAGAAACTCTCATTCTTCTTGAAAATGATAAATTGGATTGTTTGTTTTTACATGAAAATGTCTTTATTTCCTTCTAGTCCATTTCTGAAAGAACTTTAAGCTGGTCATAGAATTATGATGGTCGTTTAATTTTAGTATTCTGGAGATGACAGATTGTCTTCTGGGTTTGCAGTTTCTGTAAGGAATCCATTCTCGACCTTATGTTCCCTTTCACAAGCGTCTGCCCCACCCTCTGCTTGCATCGTCTCTCCGTTCTCAGCAGTTGTTGAGGTGCTATGTGGTGGGCTTGCTCCTTCCCCCTCTCACTCTGCGGGCATCTTAATCTGGGGTCTTTTCTTACATGGGAATCCTGCCTCATTCTCCTCATTCTAGGTAAACAAGTCAGACTGCTGAACAGTGGTTCTCCCCGCGTTCTGGATGTCTCCCCTGCTCTGTCTCTCGATGCACTCGATCCCACTTCGCCGAGTATCTGCTGCCAAGAGCACTCACTGAGCACCCACTTTGCATTACCACAGTTCCGGTTTCCTCCTTTTTCTGTGCTGGGGCCCTCAGGCCTGTGCACCAGCACTGAGCTGCACCCCAACCCCTTTGTTTTCTTCTAAGAGACAGGGTCCATCTGTATTGCCCAGGCTATTCTTGAACTCCTGGACCCAGTCTTCTCCTGCCTCAGCCTCCCAAGTAGCTAGGCACACTGCCACACCAAGCTGTTTCTCAGTGTTGTGGTTTCTCATCCTCTGGAAATGCATACTGGACGTTTACTTTCTTGTCTACAAGGCACACTTCTTTTCAACCTGGGGCTGATGTTGTTCCGCAGCTCCCTTGTCTAGGACTTGGCCTGGCATCTTGTCCTATGGGGCTCCTGGCAGGCTCTGAGTGGGCAGACGTGAGGTATGGTAACTGGAAATCCAAGCCTCGCACGCTGCCAGCCTCCAGTGGAGCAGACCTGAGGCGTCACTGCCATCTGCTTTGCAGCCCAGCTCCTTCAGACCCGGCTCGGCCCTCGGGGCCTCCGCCTGCTCAGTACCAGGGCGTAGCACTGTCCGAGCTCAGCAAAAGCCTGCAGCTTTCGCCAGGCTCCTCCACCTCCGTCAGTTCCTCTTCTATTTTCTCGAAACCCAGGGATTTGTTGAGGGCTCCATTCAGCCTCACGTCTCTACCTTGTCTTCAATGTGTGGCCCCCAGGAGGCGCCAACCTCACAGGGACTGGGGCCCACAGGTCCCTTTCCAGCTGGGTCTTGGCCACAGACACCCATGTCTCCTGAGGCAAGGCGTCCTTATCATGGCGTCAGGCTCGATGGAGAAATGGTTCTTCGGTTCTTCGCTGGCAACGTAAGGGCAGCAGGTGGTGGGCTTTCCCTGGCAGGAGGAGGCAGTGGGCTTGGCCCTCGCTTGATCCTGACCCCTTTCCTGCGCCAGCTTGGTCAGGCCTGGCTGTCCACCGTGCATCCTGTCTCAGCCCAGGCGGCTGGCTCAGGAGCACCCTGTGCTTCCTTATGTCTGTTCTGCTGGCTGGGGATAGAGAATTCCAGGGAGAGCTTGTAGAATGCAAGTGATTTGCCAAGAGCCCGCTACCGGAGTGGGACTTCCAGAGTGGGGCTTCCGGAGTGGGGCTTCCGGAGTGGGGCTTCCGGTGTGGGGCTTCCGGAGTGGTGGGTGTGAATTCCTTCCTGGGAGTCTGGGGGAGTGGCATGTGGGCAGAGTTTGCCCTTGACAGCTGCCCTTGTCCTAGGAAGCTGAGTCAGGAAGAGTATGAGCTGCAGGAGCGAGACCAGTGGCTGTCGGCTGCAGACGAGAAGGTGGTGCTGGCCACAGAGGAAGTCAAAGTGTGCAAGTGAGTGTGGCATCCGTGTCCAGTGCAGCGAGGGCTAAGTTGCTTTGTCAAACTGTTCACATTACACAGAAAAGACTGGCACAGAAGCATAAACCAGTAATCAGAGGATATGAGTGCATTTAATTCATACAGGAGAGAAACCTTAACAGGTGAAAACTTGTTAACAGAAAAGTTCTGAGGCCAGTGCTGGCGCGAGTCAGGGAGCCCGGGTCCCTCAAGTCAGCATTCAGGACAGTGATCTGCTCCCGTCACACAGCGAAACCCTTGGGTCACTGTGCCCTGGACAGGACTGGCCCAGGAGGTGGCCTGCTGGCTCATTTCCTATGGCTAGAATTAAAAGAAGAACCTTTATGGAGGAAGATATCCTTAACAAGATTATTTGAGAACATTATTGCAGAACAGCTAAGGAAATCATAATTTATCAACACAGAATCTCTACCCATTAAATGAAAAATAAGGGGATTATGAAGTATCAGTTTTTTGTTTTGGGGGGTTTTTTTGTACTTGGGATCAAACTCAGGACCTTGTGCTTGCGAGGCAGGCGGTGGAACCACTGAGCTACATCCCCGGCCCAGTATTAGTTTTGCTCCCACTGTACTCCTACCACTATATAAAACGTTTTTGTATGTGTTGTGAAGTCTTCAAAGGTAAGCTGTTAGAGTAAAGGTAATATGGTCAGATTGTTTCAAATTTTATTCAGTTTTAACTGATAAAACTATCACTATTAGGCGGAGAATTCAAGAAATGGAGGAAGAATTACAGAAAACAGAGCGCTCCTTTAAAAACCAGGTAACGATTGTACTGCCCTCAGCTTTGGCGCTCTTTGATGCCTAACTCGGGCAGTTCTGACACTGCCAGAGGCCACAGTAAGGCCCTGAGTGCAGTTTTTGGCGTCTTGTCTTTCAGCTTGCTACTCACGAGAAGAAGGCCCATGAGAACTGGGTGAGATCTTTTCCTTTCCTTTCTTTTTCTTGTCCCTTTCCTGTTTCCTCAAAGGCTCCACGGCTGAACTTGGACTCTGTCTCCCACAGCTCAAAGCACGCAGTGCAGAAAGGCAGCTCACTGAGGAGAGAAGGGAAGCCGCTAACCTGAGGCACAAGTGCGTGGCTCTGCCTCTGTGGTGCAGGGGGCTCCTCGCGGGGATCAGTCGCTGTCACACTCAGGCCGTTCTCTGTGTCCAGATTGCTGGAACTGACCCAGAAGATGGCGATGCAGCAGGACGAGCCTGTGATTGTCAAGCCGATGCCTGGACGACCTGGGACCCAGAACCCTCCCCAGAGAGGTAGGCTGCCTTGGTGCTTTTCTGCACGCTTCCCTCGGGAACACAGAGGCTGCCAGAAAATGCAGTGAGCATTGTCGCCCCAGGTACCCTGAGCCAGAACGGCTCCTTCGGCCCGTTCCCCATGAGCCTGAGCGGAGGTGAATGCTCCCCACCCCTGAGCACGGAGCCCCCCAGCCGGCCCATCTCTGGAGCCTTCTCGCGAAGAGACCTGCCGAGGAATGAGTTCGGTGAGTGGTTCCCGGTGGGTCTTTCCCTTTTTTCCCTTTGGAGCATGAGAAGGAAAGCAGCATTCTGGAGTGTGGGTCTGTCTAGCACAGGGGAGGACATTTTCCAGTCCATCTTTGGAGTAGTTTACGACAAGATCAGCTGCAGAGCTGGAAGCATGTGTGCCTTTCTCTTCACTGCATGCTGTGAAGTGGGAACTTTTATCCTTCTTAGGGGTGTGTGTTCATGATGCATGGGAGGGGCCGATCTACCTATCACACCTTAAATCATTTTTCTGTCCCCTGCTCCTCCCTTCCCAACTCCAGAGTCCTCCTCCCTGTTTTCTTTTGCCTTTCACTTTGCTCTTTAAATTATATTTTGGCTTGATCATACAGCAGAAACCATGTGATACTTAACTTTCTGTCTCATTTCACTTAGCTTTATGGTCTCAAGGTGCATCCATCTCCCTATAAATAAGTTAAATTTGTCCTTCATGGCCTTGAACTCCTTTGTGGATGAACACATTTTCATTATCCACTCATCTGTTGATGGCGCTGTAGGCCACTCCTGGGGTACAGCTGTGAGGAGGCGTGCTGCAATATGGGGATGCGGCCATCACTGTAACGTGGTGTAGAACCCTTTATCCCGGATGTCTGTGGTGCTCCTTTGCCTGACAGCAGGGAGGTAGCCTCACACCTTTAGGGTTTATGCAGCATACATACTTCCATTTCTCTTACTGTCATACAAACTGGTGTCTCATTTCTGATTCTCGATGTCTGTAACACACTGACTGGAAGCCAGATTCCACGCAGGCTGAAAAGAGCCAGTCTTCAGACTGGCTGTCAGGCCTGTGGCTCGGAGCCCAGGAGCAGAGCTGTCCATGAATGCGCAACTTTCACTGCTGTTCTCTGCTCCAAGGCAGCTCTCGTCTCAGTGTCAGAACTCTGCCGACACCATGGCTCCTGGGCCTTTCCCAGCCCTCACATAGCTCTCTAGTGAAGAGCTGAACCTTTACCTGCCCCCAGCTGGTTTGTCTTCTGAAAAGTACAGCCAGGGCTGTTACTGCTTCCCGAGGGCCAGCCGATGGGCCTTTCCACATCCTGAGTGTCGCCGAGGCCCCAGGGAGCCTCATCTTTTCCCAGTGTGAAACAGCGGGTGTGGCCCTCTCCCGTCAGAGTGCACAGTCTGAGTCCGCTCCCTGGCCCCTTACAGCTGCTGGCCCCCGCCCCGGCCCCAGTCCCGGTCCCATGGTGAGCAGCGGCTCCCGAGGCTCCTCCCCAGCGAAGGGCCTGGATGAGGGCAAGGTGAGCCCTGCGGGCGCGGCCCTTCCCTGCCCTCTCCGGGCGCCTCTTCCGTCTGTCCTGTTTACATCTCCCTCTGTTCTTTCACAAAGCAGACTGCTCCACAGGAGCCCAGCGTGACATCTGCAGCCGAGCGTCCAGCAGCAGTAAGTGCAGCACCTGCAGGACGAGGCCTGAGCCAGCGCAGCCGCTTAGCCTGCCTGGCAGCTGCGACCCCACTGACCTGGGCGTGTGGAAGTCTAACCCCACACGCCTGTGTGCGCGCCTAGAGTCAGCTGTGGCTGCAGCCTCGGAGCGGATTCCTCCGAGCTTGGGGGCTAGGGTCTCGCTGTGCAGCTCAGGCTGGCCTTGGACTCTCAGTGTATACCATGCTGGCCTCAAATTCATAGCAGTCTCCCGCCTCAGCCTCCAGCTGGGGAGACCACAGGCATGCGAGTTGGAGAGCAGATGTGCTGGACGGGAGAGCTCATTCTGGCCAGCCCAGGCTGCGCTCTGTCCGCAGAAGTGCCTCCCGCGTCCCCGCAGCTGTCACAGCTGGTGGCCTTCACACCGCACAGAGCTGCCCCTGCCAGTCAGAGCTCGCTGTCCTCACTTCCTGGGCACCCAGGTCCACAGGCGTGATTGGCCAGTGTCTCAGGGCAGTGTCGCTGGCAAGGGAAGCTCCTGTCAGAAAGGCTTATCTCCCTGAGCATGTAACACCACTAGTGTGCAAAACCCTTCCATGTTCCAGTGCAGTGCTCCGGGAACACACTTCCCTTGCAAGCTTTTCACCGCCCCTGCCACACGTTGTCGAGGATGGTGCTGAGCTTTCGTGGCGAGGGACATGCACTGGCGTGTCCTCGCAGCGCACTGCTCAGCGTGAGGCTTGACTCCTCCAGAGCTCACTGTGCACTCACAAGTGGTGACAGCTTGGGCCAGTGCTTGCTCCGCAGCGTCCTTCTAACCACAGAGCTGCTGGGGACACGGCAGGAGGTCACTGCACTGGCCCTGCTCTCTGGATGGGCGCCTGCTGTCTCCTGGGCTTCAGTTTTCCTGGTGTTGCCGCTGTTCTGTCACTGGATTTAAAGCTGTAACCACTTCTGTTCTGCAGGTTAACATGGCCATGAAGGGGCCCCCTGCTTTCCCAGGGCCACCATTTATGGGGGCCCCTCTGCCACCACCTGTTGGATATGGACCACCACCACCGCTCTGCGGGCCTTTCGGACCTCAGCCAATGCCTGGGCCACCTCCGCCTTTCGGTACGACGCTCTGGACAGCATAACTGTCCTCTCCTATCACCCCCACTAGAACAGTTGCTAATGACTGGCTTGTCCAGTATGTCCATTTTTTCTTCTGCCCCTCGCTCAGCAGTTGCTAATCCTGGGTATCACAATACAAGGCTAAGCTCACAGAGGCCATTCCGACCTCCCCACAGTTTCTTGGGACAGTTTGACTACATGATCTCCCCACAGACACAGGCAGTAGCTGACTCCTACAGGCAGGGAAAGGGTTCTTCCCAGAAAGCCGCAAGTACCAGTCCTGCAGGTGCTCATGCCAGGCAGCCCTGTGCGGCAGCAGATGGTGACAGAAAGCTCGCATAGTATGGAGAAGGAAAGGTCAAACCCTCACTCCTCCAGTGAGGACAGGTGGGAGGGGGTGTTCAAGAGGACTCTCGTAGCAACCTAATGAATGTAGCTGAGTTTCACCAGTGGAGATGCAAGGCCACGTCTGGCAGGGCAGGCTCATTGACATTGGTGGCATGTGATGGGTCTGTGCCCAGCTACTGTGTGAATTTGTGACTGACATAATAGGCAGTAGAATTCCCTTAAAAGGTCACTGTTGCAGTGCAGCTCTTATGCATAATCTGTCATCTCGGCATGGTAGACAGCACCTCCACGTGAGATGGCCACGAAACTATACCATGAAGAAAACACGTCCAGAGCCAGGCAGGCCACGTTAAAGTTCTGCCTTCATGCTTCTGGGCTGGCCAGCCTCAAGCTGTAGCTTGAACTTGCCAAGCCTCAGTTTCCCTTACCTGTGAAATCAGATGCGTCACTAGCTCCCTTGGGATGTGGGAATTAAATCCTCCCTCAGCATACTTGGAGGCTTCTTTGTTCTGGGTGCTTACGGTGTAACTCCTGCTTTCCAGTTCCGTGTATGTACCCACCACTGGGCCTGAGAGAGTTCGCCCCAGGCACCCTGCCAGGACATGCACCATTCAGACCTCCGGGCCCGCTTAACCCTAGACAGTATTTTCTTCCTGGTCCGAGACTGCCACCACCGCCTTCCGGCCCCCAGGATTACCCACCGCCACCTGCCGAAGGAGACTCACTGCCCGTGGGCCCCAGAGAGAAGCACGCGCCTGCCTCTCCATACAGCAGCCGGGACTCCTCGCAGACTGTGAGGCAGAGCCCGTGACTCTGACTCCAGTCAGAAGGAAGTGGGCTGCACTGTTCACATGGCAAAAGGTTTTCATCAGCTTTGAAATCCAAAAGTTTATTTTAAAAGGTTTTTAGTACTAAGCTGCCTTGGGCAGTGTGCATTTTTGAGCCAAACAATTCAAAAGTCTCATCTTCCCCCTCTTAAAAATTGCCTAAGCTCGAGTGTCCTTTCAACTTTGAAATCTCCAGTAACAATACCTGTTTTAGTTAATGTAGCATATATAATTGCAAAGTGATTCAGAATGTCCTAAAAAATGACCATTTCCTGTGGAAATGCTTTAAGAACACATTTCCATTGTCCATTTTTAGTGTACCAACTGAATACAGAGCAGTTGTGTTTATAAGCTGGCCCACACCTTCCCCCGCCCGTACTGGTCGAAAAGACTGTTACGTAAAGATGTTTACTCAATGATCATACAGTTTTTGTTGTTGTTGGTACCGAAGATCGAACTCGGGTCCTTGCACTTGCACAGCAGGCAGTGAAACCACTGAGCTAAATCCCCAGCAATGATCATAAACCTTACCTCCCCTCTCATTGATGTCCTTTGTAGTAATAGTTAATAAAAACAATATTTCCAAGTGTCTGTCGGTTCGTTGCTTGTTGAGAGACCCGCTGTAACTCCGGCTCCCAGGATGGCTGGCAGCTTGGCAGCAGCTCTGGCTCCGGTGAAGCCATGCCCTGTCAGGTGAGTGCTGCAGCCCTGCCGGCTGCATGGCTGCTCACACCTCTGCCTGGCTCACTGAGCCACATGTGAGCACACAATAGCAATAAGAACTTTGACCTCACTGTTGTTTACCATGATTGCATTTAGGGGTGTAACAGCAAAATAGAAATGACGTGTCATGACTGTGAAGGCAAATTTCTTCTTAAAAATGCAGTCTGTTCTCTTTCCCACATCCCACAACTGACTGAAGGCCCATGAACCAAAAATGAGAAGAGCAAAGTGACTGAGGCCTGAGGCTGCCACCCTGCTCTCGGTCAACATGGGCTGAACTCCATTCTGTTTTGACAGATGCTGTTCCAAAGTTGGTGTTTGGACATTTGCCCCTTTCCTTCGAGATCCCAAGTCTAAGAATCTGGAAGTGAGCCACACTTAGTCTTGGACTGCTACTACACTGTCTTCACTGTTCCTAGGGACTCGCTCGCTCTTCATACATTTTGAGGATGATCATTTAACAGCACATTTAAGAGGCTTAGGATCTAGACTGAGTTAAAAGTATAAAAGGCTCAGCTTTTGCTTACTGCTACAATGATGTCCTGAAACCCAGAGCCTGGCCTGTCCCGGCCACGCTGTGTGCCCTGTGACTACAGCGCACGATGTTTCGCGTGAGACACCACCTGCCACAGCATGTGGAGAGATGGGACCTCTCGAGTCAGGGTACTCAAGAGTTCAAACGGAATGTATGATTCCTGCAGGAAAGGAATTCCATCTACATGGCCTCCCTCCAATTAATGTCAAGAAGAGATGACATCTAACACCATCTGCCATTTTTAACCTGTAAAATAAGACAATCAGGAACACAACCTTTGAATGTCATCTGTCAACCCCTTCAGGACACAAAAAGTCAACATAAGTTTTAATTTTAAAGAGCACATACTGCAGCTAGGAAGTAGGAATGGTAAATCTCATTTTTGATTCATTCTCCCTAAATCCCATTGGTACTTCTATATCCTGTCCCAGAACGTCAGCGAGCCATGGAGATCCCGAGTAGCTGTCCCAGCAGGTCTGCACCAGGGTGACCCTCGCCTCTCATTCCACCCGACTGCGCCACTCCTGTGGCCAAGATCACCCCAGGCAGGCAGTCAGGTGGAGCACCCGGCTTCCCACTGGAGGCTGGCCCCTGTATCAGACGTCAGCTCCAGCTGGCTGTTTCTGGGTTTCCCTACTGCACTGCCTCGCTCAGAAAGCAGCACTTCCACTCCCGTTGTGGGCACTGTCCACTGGCTGACTTCGCTGGAAAGTGAATTTCAGTCCCTTGTGGGATGTGGCGTATTCCGTTCACTGCTTCTAGACAGGGTCATCTTTTGTCACTTCATTTGGGTCTGTATGCATGCCCAACTCACTACATACTGTTCGGGTCCGGCTTCTTCACTGCTGCTGCAAGGCATGTGCGGTTCAGCTGCAGCACACTCGCATGCAGTACACTGGCTGCCCACGCAGATCACTCAGCTGCGCACATCTCGCAGTGTGTGAGAAAGGAGGACAGTACGCCTGCTTTGCTACACTTTAATAGTAGGCTTCGGGGTTGTGTGTTAGAGCTCCACAGGCTACAGCGCTGCCAAGCACCTCGGAAGGAAAGGTGCACGACACAGAGGATGGGTTCTCGCCCCGAGGAGCTCACGGCCTGGGGGCTGCAGACTCCAAAGCTGAGCGGAGTGAAAAGAAAGCAGTTTCTTAAGGCAGATTCTTCATCTCCCAGAGCTACTCTGGACTGAGTCATTTTAGTATTTGGGATTTATCAGTCAAGGTGAAAGACAAGACTGAATTTGGTTGAGAACTCTTTCAGGCTCATCGTTTGTGTTAGCATTCAGCTAGTGAGCAGAAGTGGCCTGACTGACACTCGGAAGTAGACCAGGTCTCCTGAAGTGCAAGGGCAACACAACTCCGCTGTGGTTACTGACTATGAAAAGCGAACGTGCTGACCACTATACCTAGGCTATCCCACGCGTTTAAAATAGGAGCTGGCACTACTCCCTCGTGCACTGCTGGTTTAAAATAGTGACTATTAAAATATGTGGGTTCCACATCTAAGCCACAGAAAGCCCATCACAAATCTTAATGTCGAGTGTATCAAATACTCACCTCATGTGCTATGAAAGTTCAGTTTATGCCTCCTCAAGTCAAAAGTAATGTAAATGGTCAAAATTATAATAAGCTAATGACCTGCACGCTTTCATGTGGATGAATGCCAATATATCTGAATAGGAAATAAAAGGCAATCCTATCTACCTATATTAAAAAAATAGAAAGTCTGCCGATTTTGCATACTTATCACTCTAAGTAAAGGTATTCAGGTTTTAAGGTTTCACAATCAGTTGTCAGAAAATCAGCAGTTACTCCTGCAGTATCTCATTAGTATCAGACGCAATTATTTTTGGATGACATGACCTACAAGACATTATAAACCCATCTAGAAATGTGTTTATTCTGAGACGCTTCCAATGCGAACTAAAATCAGAAAAAAAGACAATGTGATGCAGAACAGCTAATCAACATGACTAAAATATGCTCATTTTCAGAAAAACAATCTGGTTATCTGGGAAACAATCGCAGCCACCATCTGGGAACACTGTGCCTGCCTGGGGACACTGACCTGGGCCAGGCACACTGTTCTAAGCAGGAGAGCCGCCTGTCCCCTTCCCACAGACCTCCGGCAGCACAGCTGGTCCAGATCCTCCACACAACCTGCTACCACCCCACCCACCTCCCGGAGCCTGAGGTCCACTCCGACCAGAGCACACACCGGGTCAAAAGGGAGCAGAGGTGGAAACCCGAGACATTCTTCCTGCCACGTGGGGTGTGGAGATGAGGACACCTACCACATCAGCACTGTCCCAGGAAGCAGGCAGGGCAGAGGTAACCTGGAAAACAGATTCTTAATGCACAATTAACAGAAAAGAGCACGTCCGACACCTACAATAAGCCATCATCCAAAGGAGTCTTCTGCTCTGCAACAGCCGGACTTAGCCTACCGTGCGGCCATCCAAGGGCTCACTGGCCTCGCTGGGCAGAGCCCACTCCCTGCCCGAGGAAGTGAAGATCCGCAGAGCGATCATTCATGCTACTGGCTGCTGAGATTGAAAGGAGCTCCAGGTTACTCGGGTCAGGATCAGTCCTTGTGCAAAGTTTGATGCAGATGAAGATAAAGTGGTTTCTTGGTCAGTAACTGTAACTTTTTTCTTTTAAAGTCAGTGGGTTTCTTGTAGCTGTAACCGCAATAGAGAGCATTAATATACCCAGGTGACTGATCTACCCCAAGGTTACTCTAGGGCAGAGGGCTGGGGAGAGACATGGAACAGTGCCCTCTGCACACCACTTACAGCTCTATCACAATGGGCCCAGGCTTAATCTCATCCATCTCCATGAAAGCGAAGCACTTGGTGCTGGTGAACCTCTTCTTAGGCTTGTAGTGTTTGAATTCAAAGAAGATAGCTGCACCTGAGGGATGGGATACACAGACCCGTGAACTGTACAGCACTTTCTCCTGGATCTCTGTGTTTTTCACTGATCACCGGAAGCACAGGAGCAAGCACACTTTACAAAGTGACCTGTGTGGAATACGACCAGATGCTGCGGACTGGCTCAAGAACATCAGGTCCTTCTGTAAGTGCAGGCACTAGCGAGTGTGAGTGTGAAACACCACAGGGCACACAAGACATCACAGATCAGCAGTGCCCAAAGAAACTGCTTCAAAAGGCAATGTGACTAGGTACATAGGCGCTGAAGAGGGTCTCATACAGAAGCCTAACTCTTTCTCTTTCCCCTCAAACAGACCTCGAAATTCAGTATTTGTGAGGCTGAGATTCAAACCCCTTAGCTCGTGCTGGGTCAGGTGTGAGATGCTCCTGCAGTGTTGAAGGGCTGCTCTAGTTCTTCCATGTAAATACAAGTCTGTTCAGACAGTTCCGTGGGTGGGAACTGGCACCAGCTCCCGAGAACAGTGTAACATGGAAATGTGTGTTGACCTTTCCCAGTTTCCTGCCAACAAACTCCAAGGGATGGAAAGCCTTCCCCAGGACATCCAACCGCTGCTACAGGGCTAGCAACAGCCCTCAGACCTGCCAGGAGCACTTGCCAGTGGGAGAAAACTTCCTGCTGTGTCATAGAAGACAATAAAAATCTTACCATCGAAGAACGTTTTGCTACATTCCAAGGCTAACCTACACGTAGATCATACAATTCCCAATCCCGGGGCCGGGGATTTAGCTCAGTGGTTTCGCCGCCTGCTGCGCAAGCGCAAGGACCTGAGTTTGATCCTCGGTTCCAAAAAAACCCCACAATTCCCAATCCCGCAGTTTTACAAAGTACTCACTGACTTGACTTTCTCAAGTCAGTGTCCCTTGACACCACGGGACAGTGCTCTGCCAGGCACTGCGCACACAGACCCAGGGCATTTCTGCCGGCCGGGCCCCGATGCATGCCACATACCTTTGGTCAACTTCTCCACATGCTTCTGGAGCTCAATGTCCACACTGAAGTGAACGTATGTGTCTTCCTTTCTTGAAGCCACCGGAGTGTCCTGCACAGGCGTTAAATCTATGCCGTTCAGGTCTGGAGAGAAACAAGCTTCTGCTTAAGAGCAGGTGCATGTACACACTGAAAAGTGCAGATACCACACAGCCCTAGAGAGGGCTGGCGGGAGCCCCCAGTGCACACGGATTCCCCCGTGGCTGCTGGTGGGGCGGAAGCTGCGCAGGTGGGGCAGGAGACCTTCTGGACGGGAGGAGGCCCTGCCCCGGCCAGATGAATACAGAGCTGGGGGGGGGGGCAGTGTGGCCCGTGCAGGTAAGAGGCTGATTCCCTTACAGGGCAGGCACTACTGCTTTTGTGTGGAATACAAATTTGCAGTGTGGCCTCTGCCCCTCATTTCCAATTTTGATCATGTGCACAGCTTGGAAAGACCCATCTAACACTGTCAGAACTTTCCTATTATAATTAAGTCGGACAACCCAAAATGGCCGTGAGAACTACCCACAGAGCCTTTCATCAAAAAGTAAAATGTAGGGGCTGGGGATTTAGCTCAGTGGTTCTGCCGCCTGCCCCACAAGCTCAAGGACCCAAGTTTGATCCCCAGTACAAAAAAAAAAAAAAAAAAGTAAAATGTCGTATACATCATCTAAGTCCTGGTTAGAGTTACTATAACACAGTTGACTTAAAACACCAGACAGATACTAACTTGCTGTGTACGGTTTTATTTCCAAGATCCAAGAGTCCCAGTTAATCAAATCCAACATGGACTCATTTAGTGACTCTGCATCTATGCACTGTCCCACAGCACTGTCTTGGGGCACTTAATTTAGTATGCTGGACTATCTCAGCTCCCAAAGCCACGTCTCAGCCCAGCATGTATGTAACAGCGACCTAGCACCTACTGCATTATCACTGAGCAGTTCTGAATGTCGCAGAGCACATTTCTGAATGGGTTATGAAGCTTTGCAAATGGCACAAGAACGAAGAGCCAAGCCCTCTCCCAGGCTGCACACCCGCTGAGTGGCCAGGCCACAGGTCAGTGCCACCGACCAGAGCCGTGGTCCACGGTCTCCTCACAGTGGCACTTTCCTCTATGGCTGAGCCCCTTTTCCTCCTCTGGGTCTGAGTTTATTTCTACGACTGAGGAAGTTCTTCCATTTCATTTCACCCCAGATCTTTTCCTCTGATTTGCCTCAAACTACAGACTAAGTGATTCACTTGTATTATGGGATTATTGCTAGATAATGGAATGACTTCATCCTTAACCATTCTATTATTGTTGTTGTTATTATTTTTCATTGTAGTACCAGGTCTCACTGTCTTTCCGAGGCCAGTCTCACACTCTTAGGCTCTAGTGATCATCCTGCCTTAGCTGCCTAACCAGCTGGGATTACACACTTGGCAACCAATAATTATTTAGTGATTTACATAAAATACTTCATATGTTCAGCAACAACAAAAGAACTTAACCACTAGTTTCCTTCCTTCAGATTGAAAAAAATGTTTTCAGGGAATAACAGCTGCTACACTGGACAGGGGAGAAAAACAAATCCCACAAGAATCATACTTCCTGCCTGTGGTAACAGTGCTCAGTGAAGGATCCAGGCACCGGGACGCCCAGGGACCACATGAGGGTCGGGTGCTGTGGCTGAGCCTGCCTCCCTGTCTCCATTAACCACGCTCTGGAGGACTGGTGCTCACTCCAGCAGGACGAGTGTCAGAAACCTGTCCGGGGCAGGGAGGCGAGGGTGAGGGGACAGGACACAGGGCTCTGCTGGGGAAACCACACGCCGGTGGCGTGGGGGTGGGGACTCGTTAACCTGCACCAGCACTGCAGCTGCCATTAGGGTAACGTGGACTCTAGTCAGCACCACGGACAGTCTTGGAGAACAGCAAGACACCCAAGGGTGGGAGAGGACGAGTAAGACGGGAGGGGACGTAAAAAGGACAGAGGCTTGTGCACCTGTGCCAACTCCCCACGGTGGATGTAATCACTTATGCTGCCAAGACAGACTAATAGAGCATCCACGGTAAAGAAAAGAAAACGCCGTAACAGTAATTTTAAAAGAACAAAAAAATACAGAAAGTCAATCTCAAAAGCAAGGGCATAAGTTATAAAAAGGAAAATATTTTCAATAAATTTCCCAGAAATGTTTATAGTGATGGAGCAATGATTTCTTGCAGGAATTTTGCCTTATTGCAGAATGAATTAGAATGAGTTGTCATAGATACAAGACCACCTCTCAAAGAAACTGACAAATTAGAAGTCATGTGGTAAAAAGAGGGCAAAAGGAGGGAGTCGTTACCCTTTACGCTGACTGTCATATAGGGATCGATGCACTGCCCGGCGTCTTTCAGCCCAATTTTCTCAATTCTGATGGTGAGTAATGTCATGCCCGGCTCTGACGGCAACCTTGGTAATAAAGTACCTGGCAAGAAGCCACAACAAAAGTCAGCTCCGCCAACAATTTCAAGAGTAAATGCTGTTAACAAGCACAGAAATATTTTGCCTTGCTCTTCACTTAGTAACTAGATAAGCATGATGTATTTTGGTCTCCAAACCTCCCGAACACTTGTTATTCTGTGGAGTTGTCTTTTATACACAACACACACGTGCACTTCCCTAGCTCATCACTTTAAGGCAGAAATTAATTCAAGCACACTCAAGGAAAGCTCAAGTTAAAACTTCACGTCATTCAAGTTATAAATAACCACATAATAATATATAATGTATACTCTTCATATGCACTCACGTAGATGTAAGAAACTTTATACCTCAGTATGAAATTGCTTTTTAAATAGTTATCCTAAAGTTTAAGAAGTGTAGTGTCAGATCAACACATCCTTTAGTTACTGCTCATAAAGGATGTAAGTTGCAGTTTAATATTTATGTATCTAACTAGGTCACTGTGCTCTCACTTCCCACCCCTCCTCACCTGCTGGGCACCACTTAGCCTTAGAAGTCCCTGCCACAGACAATGTGACACGAAACCACAGAGTGGACTATATGGCTGAGTGAACTGCAGCACCCAGGTCACTGCAGGATACACTCAGGAAAATTCCCAGGAACTAATGACTATTTCCACAATACATGGTTAAATTAGCGAATATATCAAGGTAGTTCACATTAGCAGATGAAAGGAGAAATTTTCATAATCTTTTCAATAGACGCAGAAAAAGTTTTCAACTAAATTTGAAATCCAGTCTTGATTTAAAACATTCTTAGGAATTTTTTGTTTTGTTTTGTTGTTTTCTGAGATAAGGTCTCACTATGTAGCTCAGGTGAACTCCTGGCAATCCTCCTGCCTCAGCCTCCTGACTGTTGGGATTACAGAAATGTGCCACTATGCCCAGTATTAGCAATGTTTTAAAGGAATCCAGCAAAGGTAAGGTAGCCAGAACCAAGGCTTGGAGCTCAGGTGACCCACACAGGGAGAGTGCATGCTGAAAGCCACTGTGCATCCTTGAACGGACAGCTTTCTGATGATCTGTCACAACAGCCTCCTCCACAGAGAGGTCCCACGTCGTACAGCCCTGAGGCAGCCAGTGCAGGACCATGCACACATGGGGCCTGTTTTCAGTTTTTATGTCCTCTATTCACGAAATCTACCAAGATTGCCTTTAGAAACATTAACTTCTACTTTGGCTTAAGCAAGTAATAACTGACTTAAATATAACAGAAATGTACTGGGGATTTAGCTCAGTGGTGCTGTGCCTGCCTGGCAAGCACAAGGTCCTGAGTTTGATTCCTGGTACCAGTCAGTCAATCTATCTATCAATAGATAAATAAATAAATAAATCAGACACAAATGCATTGTGTGCCTAGTGAGACTAAAAGTTTTTAAAAAGATCTAATATTAAGGAAGCTAAGCTAAGCCTAACAGCCTCTTACTCTTTTCAAGAAAGGTTGGATAACTCAGTTTTAAATGAGAAGAAACTACTCTCAGTCATACCATAGCCACATACTGTACGCATCTCTTTAGCTTAACAGTGGAAGTAGCGACGGTGTGTGTTTGTCAAAACTTACAAACTTCACATAAAATGACTTTTCCGTATGTAAACAATACCTCAGTAAAACTGACTTGGGGGCAGTGCTTTTTGAAACAGGGTCCATGGAAAGGAAAAGTTATGAGAAATGGAAAAATGGAAACAAAGTCTTTGTAAATAGGGACGGGAGGAGGGGTGAAGGGAGTGCAGGGAATGGGGAAAAAATAAGAATCATGAAACAGGGTCCTACAGCTGGCTCTGAACTCACTATGTAGTCCTAGCTGGCCTCAAACTTGTGATGATCTCCTGCCTCAGCCTCTCAGAATGCTGGCATTACAGGTGTGCACCACCATGCCTGGTTATACCAACCTGCCTTTTCAAAAAAGTTTATAAAACTTACAATTAATAAATTACACAAAAATACTGGTAATAAAAAGTCATAATCTTAGAACCACACTACACAATAACGTAGCCATAGCTTAGTCATCACTGAAACCTTGGATTCCCTCAGGGTAACAAAGCAACTTTTTCTTACTATATGATTGAGTTAAAGGTTAAATGTCTTCTTGCTATTTTGATGTCATTTTTGCTCTTTTTTTCCATGTTTACTATACATCAGTGCTGTACATGTTACACTCACTGTGGGGAGCTGGCATATGTACGCAACACACCTGAATCCTTTTCACTTCCCCCTGCCCTCTCTTCCAGATGTCACTGTCAATGAGTATAATTTTATAAATTTTTTTTTCAGTGACACTTACAGCCCTGGATAGCATAGTTCCAAACCAAGTACAGCCAAATAAACTACACACACTCTTTCTTACTCTGAGGGGGGAAAAAAATTCAGGGTCTAGAAAGGGTCAGTGAGCTTCTTGTATTTCTAAAATGAGATATCAAACTATTGTACCAGAACACAAACATCTAAATTCAGCTTGCATTTAAAGGTGCATAGCTTGTGGACTTAATTCACAGCGGAAGTTTCTCTTCAACTCAGCAACCTGAGCCAGTAAAGACCTTCCCTCTGCATCTCATGACTCACCTCAGCTGCTTCAAAGGCCTTGTCTACTACAGAGATACAGCAAGGGCGCAAACAAGCAAGCAGACAGAAATTTACACAGCTGCAACTGCATTGTCTGCAGTACATGGTTTGAAAAGGGAGTAAAGATCACTGAGTCAGGAAAGCATCACAGTTATTTATTTCACCATCACAGCAATCTTGAAATTTCCCACAATAATGACAAATCTAAGAAAAATACAGCTTTCTCTTCATAAACCAAAGCAGAGTGGAAATAATGGCTTGTACCAAGGAGACATTATGGACAGGAGCACCTGCCATCGACAGGGCCCAACACGTTTTCAGTGATCCCATGAGCGAGTCGCTCTGAGCCCAGAGGTCAGATGCAAGAGCCCAGTTGCCTGTCTGTCCACACCTACGCTGCTTCCATTCCAAGTGCCTCCTCCCCAAGGAGTATTAGAAGTGCTGGACTATTATGAAATAGTAATAGATGCATGACACATGACACACACATTGCACTGAGCCACACAGTGTACCGTCTAGTCCAAATGCATTACAATTTTACAGCATCCTGCTGTACTTCCCAAAGTGAACTTGTTTACCAGCAATAAACACTGCACAGTGCATAGAAACAGAACAAAGTAGAGCCAGAAGTGGGAGAGAGAAAAAAACCTACCCAGAATGCCTGCCTGGGTTGTTACAGGGAGGGAGATGCTCATGGAGATCCTCCCTCCGTAAGAAAGAAAGGCTTCTTACTTCTCTCAGACAAGATGAGGACAACTGCTCAGTTCCTGCTCCCTCGGCCCACACTCACAAGAAGCTGCCTAGGTGACAGCACTGCCCTCTCCGGAGATTTCCTCTCCTTTGCTGACTTGTTGCGTACTGGCGCTATGACAACTCATAACCACCAGTGCAGCGATACGCTGGACCTTGCAATGCCTCCTAGGGCGTCTCTGAATATGCAGTGGTTTTAGCGCCCTGACAGACAGGAAGACGCTGTCCCACTACACTAACTCCACTGCTGCACAGCAGGCCACGGACACTTGCTTCAGACTGGCACAGGCTCCAGAGAGCTTCATTCCCTACTAGCGAAAGTTGTCCCAGTACCCGAGCCGCGGTGTAGGTAGCAGTCTCCCTGAGGTACTCACCCGGGACTCTAGCAGGAAAGGAGTCCGGAGACCCTCCTCCAGCGCCACCCTCTTCCTCATCATCTTCAAATTCCAAATGCTCTTCTTCACCAGGTGCTAAAATTCTCCTACATGAAAAAGGACAGGAAAATTAGTGAGCCACAACAGGTAATACACGAGTGAAGCTTCGCAGATACTCATTTCTCAAGGCACAGTGCTGATTGTTTTCAAAAAGCTGTACACTGGCAGCAATGTTGATGTCAATGACATCACTGCTCCCAATGACACCGATCACACTGATCACACCAGCACTGACACACAAAGACATAAGTAACCAAAAACAGGTGTAAAATAGGAAAGTGAAAAGTAAAATATGGATGCTTTTTAAAAATTTTACCTTAATGGGACAGGCTGAACATCAAATGGGAATTCTTTATTATATGTAAGAATATTCTTTAGGACTAGAATAAAAAGATAAAAAGATGTGAATTCTTCTATGAATAAAAACTAAGTATTTTATCTTAAGTGGATCTTAAATGGCTAATCTTTAATTATCTTCACTATGCACATTAATATGCTTTTAAATCCCCAGCCTATCATTACACAGCCACTGTGGACTTGTCCATGGAAGGTCTTAGCAAAAATGGGGTAACCGAGAGAGAGTACTTCTTTCCCTCAGTACTCTAATGAAAAGACTGACAGCAAAGATGACCCATTTGTGAGAGATACATGAGCACATTTTACTCTCTGTCGTAAATTTCCTCTGAACACCATCAAGCTGGTAAGGTTTGTAGCTGCAAGGTTCTAATTCTCATATAATCATACAAATTAAATACGTTGTAGACACACACATGTATACATACACAAAGTGGGATCTATCCTCAAGAGAGGCCTTCAGACAACATGGCAGCACTTCCTGTGTCCTGGCTATGGTTGACTAACACCTCCATGACCATATTCTGGCATGCCAGCTCAGAGAGATTCTGGAGTCCTGCCTGTATCTGGACAAGCACGACACGTGTGCAATGCACTTCTTAAGGACTCCAAGTAACTATCCACAATTACATCAAGGTGAATTCACAGCATGAACTGGGCAACCCAAAAGGCTGCCATGATCTTGTACTCAACTTATTCAGCCTTTAATTCTGGAGTCTTGCAGTTAGTGCTACAAGAGGTATAACACACTGGCACCCACAGGAGGCTGCAATTACATGATTTATTCCAATAGGAGTCACTGTTGCTTATCAAAATGACCCCCCCCCGCCCCCCTTCTAGCAGTACTGGGAACAAACCCAGGGCTTTCACACTGAGCTAATCTCCAGCCCTTTCTTCTTATTATTTTTTATTTTGAGACAGGATCTTGCTAAGCTGCCCAGGCTAGGCTCACACTTGTGAGCCTCCTGCCTCAGCCTCCCAGAACGCAGAGATTACAGGTGTGCATGACCACACCCAGCTTTATCAGACTTCTATTCTATGTGGTCTACTAAATCATCCAGTGAGAAGGAAGTTGGATACATGTATGTAGATTCTTATTCATTCACACCCTCTCTTTCTCCCTTCAGTCACACTTCCTTTCTTAACAAATGCATGCTGGGTGCCACAATGTACCAAACATTGTTTTAGGTACTAAAACAAATAGAGTGATCAAGAATTCATATCTGAATATTACCCCACAAGCAGGAAAAGCAGACAATAAATATGCTAACAAATAAATAAGACAATGTAAGGCTGGGGTTAGTGTTCTGAAGGACACAAGCAGGATGTGGCGTAGTTTAGCAGTGGGGGCCCGAGTAGAGCACCAAGCTGGGCAGGATAATCCTTTCAAAACTAAACTGTTAGAAGATGAGAAGAAGACCAGGCATGGTGGCACACCCCTGTAGTCCCAGCACTCGGGAGGGGACTGAGGCAGGAGGATTGCTGGAAACTTCAGGCTAGCCTGGGCTACATCCTGAATTCAAGGCTGGTCTGGACTACATGGAGAGACCGTCTCAAAAAACCAAAAACAGAAAAAAAAGAAGATGAGAAAAATCATCCACAAGTAGCTCTGGGTGAAGGAGAACAAGCTACAGCAGCAAAGGCCCTAAGAAGGAAACAGCAGGGTGAGTTCAAGGGCTCAGGTCTGACGAACAAGAGGAAGTAGATGAAGTAGTGCAGGTCAAACCCTGGCCCTTTGATTGTGCCCGTGACCTGGACATGCACAGCCATTCTGAACCGCAGTTCCCCAATCCTAAAATGGGAGTACTGCTGCTTTCATCGGCTGCTAAGAGAACTAAAATTCATTTCAAACACCATGTAAGTGGAAGCCTACACTGGCACACAGTAATTCATTCTCTCCACGGTTTTCCCTATCTAGCTGCTTCAAATCCTAGTATTTCGTATCTCACTAAGAAGCACTATTTTTCTCTCTTAGTTTTTGTTTAAGTTTTTTTTTTGGTACCGGGGATTGAACTCAGGTCTTTGCACTTGCAAGGTAGGCAGTGGAACCACTGAGCTAAATCCCTGGCCCTAAGAAGCACTATTTTTAAAACATAAGAATCTTTTCTAAACTTGTTGCATGTCATTATTAATAAGCTGTTAATTCAGCTCAGTAAATATCACTTCACAGAACTGGATAAGACACTAACAAGGGGGAGTAACAAAAAAGACCATGGGTCATGCGTACCAGACACAAAACAGAGAGATGATCGTGTTTTAATAATAATAAAATGGGAAAATCACTCTTTAAAATATGTCTAATATAACAGCAATTCTTTAAAATTGGAAACTGTATCAGTTATCTTGCGTAAGTATAAAAGAATTAAACAGTATTTTCTCTTCTTAGGTATCAATCTTTGAAAAGGAAATGTTTCTCTGGCATAGCAGCCTCTTGTCATTTTTACAAGTTAGATGCATCCAATGTTTACTCTGTAGGAATAGCTGTGGGAGAAAGAAGGGACCTTTCTTACTACCTCTAATGGTAGGAGGGGCTTCCATTTCCACCAGCTGCGGAACAACAGATTCTAAAGTCCTTCTAACACAGGGCTCTGCCTTACATTCCCAGAGGTCTCCTTCCACCAATTCCAGTATGGGTGTTAAAGGAAGATGTGGAGAAAAGAAGAGACTACTGTGTGTGACCTCACAGAGGCTTCGTTGTGGGCTGGTGCCTGCTGGCTCAGCCAGCCACACTCAATCGCGTGGCCCACGAGGCCTTCTGCCAGGGACACCTGGCAGGCTCAGAGTGCGGACTGGCTCTGCCCCGATGCTCACACTCTCAGAATGACGCACACACAGACATCAAAAAGTGCTCTGCTTTTGTGGCTGCCACGCTCCATCATAGGGGCAGGCAGGCAGGGCCGCTGCTCCCAATTCTCCGAGGCTGTGTTCCACACTACTGGGAGAAGATTCCCTCAAGACGCTCACTCCTATTCAACTCAACACAAACTCGCCAGGTTCCAACTGAACACAAAGCACTGAGTGGGCCTACAGGGATAGACAAAGGTTATTCCTGATCTCTTTGAGGGGTGAAACAAATACACGTGAGAGTGATACAGGGAAGACCAATTCTGGATATAAGCAGAGAACGCAGAGTTTAGTTATGGCTGAAGAAAGCAGCGACAGCTTTCAGGGGAAGGAGGGATTTCTGTAGAGCCTTGAAAGATAAATTAACAGAAGGGAATTTCACAGGGTTCAGGTGGGAAGAGAAGCATGAGACAGAAGCAGCATATCATAAGGATTAAAAAAAATGATGAGGCCAGGGATTTAGCTCAGTGGTTCCTCCCCCTGCCTCTCAAGCTCAAGGTCCAGAGTTCAATCCCCGGTACAAAAAAAAAAAGAGTACTTTCACCGTCATTGTCTTAGTATAAGTTTCAGACAGCAGTTTCAAGAGATTTACAAAGTAAGCCAGCTAGGTCCAACATATTGTAAGTTACATTCATTAATTTTCCTTAGAAGCTTGACTGCCGAGTGTGGTGGGGCACACCTATAATTCCAGCACTCGGGAGGCTGAAGCAGGAGGATCACCAGGAGTTCAAGGCTAGCCTGGGTTACACAGTGTGTTCAAGGCCAGCCTGAACTACCCAGTGAGATCCTGTCTCAAAAAAAAGAGAGGCTTGACCAAGGACAAGCTATATGAAGCACACTTAATCTGAAACACAGTGAGATATCAATTTTAGAAGAGGTCTAATTCTTGATAATTATCTCAACAAGTGCTCAGATTTGGTGAATTCAGAATTATACGCACACACACATAAGACCATCGCAGATTTACTTCAATCCTCCACTAACACATGGATCAATCATCTCTCTGGAGCTCGAGCGGAGAACCGTGACGCTCGGAGTTCGTGTCAGTGGCCCCATGCGTGCACAGGGTGCTGGGTTGTGGTTGCAGGCCGTGTGGCCAGTGAGCTGGAGCTGGGAGGCTTCTGCTCATCTGAGTACTCAGCACGAGCTGCTGCTCCAAGGAACATCCTGCAGAAGACCTTGTGTGACAGGAGGAAGCACCAAGCTCGCTTCCGGGAGGAGACCATGAAGTCTAAGGGTAAGCAGCTCACAGTCTTTGGGCCAGGCTGTGCAGCTCTAAGATTCTTTTTTTTGGTACCAGGGATCGAACTTGGGACCTTGCACTTGTGAGGCAGGTGGTAGAACCACTAAGCTACATCCCTGGCCCTCTTAAGTATTACTTGGAAATAACAAAAGCTAATGAAAAACAGCAATTAAATCAGGAAGCCAAAATCTTGGCCTGGGGATTTAGCTCAGTGGTGCCGTATGTGCCTCACAAGCGCAAGGTCCCAAGTTTGATCCCTGTACAGAAAAAAAAACAAAAAAAACCCCCACTGTAATTATTTTATCACTAAAAACTGAATGGGATACCCTTTCTTTACAATCACTATGTAACAGACACCCTAACTATTAGTTGTAATCTTTTATTTAATGCCATCAATATTTTCTTTCCTCAAAATGATCTCTAACATAGCCAGTCACCAAAGATGATATATTATATGGTTCCACTTACACGAGATGCCCAGAATAGGCAAAGTAAGTTAGTGCTTGCCCAGGGCTAGGAATGGCAGGGGTGGGGTGGAGAGAAAAGAGCAACTGCTATGAGCACAGGGTTCCTTTCAGGTGATGAAAATGTCCTCAAATCTATAATGGGGGAGGGTAAAACTGTCAGTGTGCTAAGAAACACTGAAATGTACACTTTAAATTGGTGAATTTTATGGTAGATAAGTTACATATCTATGAAGTGGTTATAAAAATAATCCTACACAAAGTATCTGTTAATGATTTTTAAAAGATGAAAATATGGTCATTAAAAATAAAAACTTGTGAGTTTTATATCATTTCATAGGCATCCCTATATACTTTCGACACGGGTGAGAGCCATTTCCCAATATAAAATTATGTCTCTTGTAACAAAAAGTTTATGATGTAGGGCCGGCAAAGTAGTTCAGTGGTAGAGCATTTTGCCTAGCATGCTTGAGGCCATGGGTATAATCACCAGCACCACACACAAAAAAGTATGATCTGCATAACATAAAGTAACCAAAACTACTAAAATGACATAGTTCATCATAATTCTTGCCATACTCAAGAGGACAACATTCTGAAGAGATGAAACATGATCACCTAACAATTGTGGAAAAGCCACCGGAATCACAACAAATCTGCTATGTGTTTCTGTTTGTTCCTTCCGTCTACCAACACAAATAACAGACCATCCCTTCAGTACAGCCTCAGAGCCCCCTCTCGCCTTGGACCTGCAGTCACAATTACATTTCTGCTACCTCAGTAATGGATGTCTTTATCAGACTTGCTGCAAATGAATGAGAAACTGTCAGTTTGTGAAATTTTTATGAACACTCTCCTTAACTCCTAAAATGTTATCTTTTACCTCCTATCCAGGCATGGAAACATCAAAGGGACTGCAGCAGTGTGGACAGAGCTCGGCTGACCAGTGTCCTGAGATACAGGCCTGCCCAGCTTCTCAGGGCCAGAGTGAAACTGGATCTTCAGCTACACAGTGAGAGTGTGACACCCCACACCTAAGGCTCCTTTCTGACCATAAATGCCAAGACTTTATGATTCTGTACTTAGAAAGCTGACTTAACAATGGATAAATAAAATCTCCTACTCCCTATTTACATAAACAGCTAAGATGCTAATCTTGTCTCAGCACAAGGGGAGTATTTCAGCTTCCATTCACTGAGCCTTCTATTCAGCTCTGCCCACACTGCAGACATTTCTCTGAACCAGGAAACAGACTTTATTTGGCAGGACCCTAAGCACCAAAATATTTAAAGGAACTGTTTACTTCAAAAAGTTTTAAAGATGAGGAAAAAGGAGGTAGCAAGGAAATGTTTTACAGTGCAGCCCAACAGCCGCACTGCAGCGGTCAATGACACGAAGGCACTGCGCGTCCCCTCTGGACTCCACCAAGGGCCTATGGAAGCTATCAGGACAAAGCAAGGCTTAAAGACATCTAGATGAAGTACAACCCTGGACTTTTGACAGTGAAGGTGCAATCCAAACTAAACACTGCAGGAATTTTTTAAAGGGTGGAAAAGATCACACAGGACTAAATATTAAGGGGATAAATCCGATTTGCACGTGTGCTAAGTAATGTTAATGTCTGTAACAGATAAAGTACTTTTTATAAAGGAATATCGCTGAAAGATATAAGAAAACTTACTTGGCTCTAGCTTCTTCAGGTCCTCCAGTTTAAATTCTTCTTGGGACTGTGTAGACTAAATTAAAAATATGTATATTACATCTTTGATTACAAAGATTTCAATATGTTTTAAATAGCAAGAACCAAATATTCAAAATGAAATCTATTTTTTGTTTTCAAATAGCAAAATAAAAAGTCCCAAACTGGTTTTTGTTTGCTTTTACATTCTTAGAACATTCAGGCTAAAAGTAATAGAGAAATTTAAAGTCATATCTTTTATTTCTACAGTTCACAAAATATGAACTACATAATTTGACTCTCAACTGATAAATTTCTGTTGTTATAAAACATTTCTGAGACAACACTGCTTTCAGCACAAATACCTAATGTCTTTTTAGAATAATTTATTTTGTCTTGTAGTAGAAAGAAAGGAAAAACTACTTACCTGTAAAGCTGCACTTCTCAATTCTAAGCATGCTGCAATTTTGCCTATGGTTTTCTGTTGGGAAAAAAAATGCTATAAATTATTATAATTGTCAGTTGTTAAAATCAAGGTAATGTCTCACTGAGGAGACCTAGCCAGGCACAGTGTAGCATGTGCCTTAGTCCCAGCTGTTTGAGGCCACGCCGGAAACTGGAAAACAGCAAGATCCTATTTCAAAAAGTAAATAAATAAATAAGGGTTGAGGAGAATAGCCCAGATTCAGAGCACTTGCCTAACAAGTGTGAGCCCCTGGGTTCAATCTCTAGCACCAAAAGAAAAGAAAAGAAAAGAAAAGAAAGAGATCCATAACTGTCCTAAATAAGTTAAATTATATTTCTTTTTAGCATCTTGCAGACTTTAAAAAAAGAGGAGGCAAAGGACAGAGATGCAGGAAAGTGAGTATGTATTCTCTCCTAACGTAACATCCCACAACTAATTCTGAATCAAGTCTGCTTTCTGAGAGCTTTGGCTGTGATTTAAAGGGCACCAAATATAGCCATTATGAAAAATGGTATGGAGGTTCTTCAGAAAACTAAAAACAGAACTTCCCATAGGATCCTGATTCCATCCTGCTTAATCCAGAGCTTCGGGCAATACAGCCAGCGTGTTCCAGGGACTCTGCCTATGGACAGCTTAATCAGCTTCGGCCCCCCAGCAACAGATGAATGGAAAAAGAAATCACAGCAGAGTATTACTCAGCCGTACAAAGCAAGCCCGTCATTCGCCACCGCTGGGACAGAACTGGAGCAGATTATGCCAAGTGAAATACACCAAATGTAGAAAACATTGCCTGACCTCACTCGTGCAGAACACAAAAAAAGTTGAACTCATAAAAACAGAGCAGAATATCGGCCACCTGAGGCAGGAAAGAGGCACAGGTGGCTAACTATGGACAACAGTAATGTGCTACACAGTTTGAAAATCTACAAGAAAGGATTTTAAAGGTTTTACCATAAAGAAATGGTAAATGTTTGAGTAGGTATGTTCAACTTGACTTAAACATTACACAACGTATGCATTACCCAAACATCACACCATCCCATTAATAAGTACAATTTTTATGTTTCAGTTAAAACCTAGTTTAAAAACAGAGAAAATTAAGAGAGGACATGGAAAGGGTTTCTTAATAACATTTCCCACCCAGCTTCATCTTCTCTCTTCTGTAAAGCCTGAAACGCACTAGAAGACTTAAAATATCTGAAGGTCAGCATCATGGTATAATTTAATTTTGACTTAAGATCGACCCTGACTTGTTTAAATACCGAAGTAATAATACTAAGTATTTATTTATTTATTTTTTGGGTACTGGGGATCGAACTCGGGACCTTTCATTTTTGAGGCAGGCAATGGAACCACTGAGCTAAATCCCAGGCCCAATACTAAGTATTTATGATGAAGCACATGGCAAAGTTTACAGTCAGATCTGTTTAGTGAGTTATAAAGTGACTATAAATGACAGGACATAGTCACTGCCTTTATGACTTTGTGTTCTATCACGTGAGGCAACATACAGAAAGAATCACTAAAATTCAACAGCAAAGAAAGATACTCAATTCTGTAAGGTTCAGCGAAGTAAACCCAAGGTTCAGTAAAGAAACAGAATAAGAGCTGTATTAGGAAACCTTAAAGATGGCGTGTGTATGTGGTGGTAGAGGGGTTGTTCTAGAATGAAAGAATTTTGCAAATTGTCATGCCTCAGCTGTCTAAAGTCCCAACGGGAAGCAGAGGGAAAGGAGTTGAGAAGAGGGGCTAGGGTCTCACCCTGAAATGGATCCTCAGCGCCTAGCTGAGGAATCTGGGGTTACTGTGCCCCGACAAGTTACAATGAAGGTTTCTGTTCAGGACTCGCTCAGGTCTGCCCTTCAGGAAGACTGCTGTGCTGTGCCTGCTGGCCCACACCTGCAATCCCAGCAAACTGGGAGGTTGAAGCAGGATTCCAAGTTCAAGCCCAGCCATCGTAACTCAGCAGGACCCTGTCTCAAAATAAAAATAAAAAAGTGCTAAAGATGTAGCTCAGTGCAAAGACCCTGGGTTCAATCCCTAGTATGGCCCTCCTCTCCCCAAAAAGCATTCACAGGTTGCAACAGAAAAAAGGGGAAAACAAACAAAGGGCAAAATCAGGTTATTTCAAGTGTTCACATGACTGGGGGAAATGAAAAGGAGATTCATAAAAGAAATTCTCAAGGACAGCTGAATTATATCCATCAAGACTTACATCTGTCCCAGAAAAAGCATTTCTGAAGTTCCTACAGGAATGAGGTGTGTGTGTGTGTGTGCACTGTTTGGAACGCCTGTGTGATGCAATATTCTGGGATGTTTTTCGAAATGTACACATGACCTACAAACGTTCAGTAGGCTGGATTAGGTGGTTTCTCTGGCTGATTTTCTTTGGAAAGTGAGTGGAGAGCAAAGAGGAACGGCAAGGATTACCCTCCTGAGGACTCAGGCAAGCAAGCGCTGCACAACCAGCAGCAGGATGGCAATCCCAAAGAGCCTACTGCTGACTTAGATCCACCCTGTCCCGCCAAGGAACCAGACACAGGCTTCACCATCTCCACAATCCTTAGACATCCTCCTCGGTCCTAACATGAAAGTTTAGAGGGCTGGGGATTTAGCTCAGTGGCTTCGCTGCCTGCTGCGCAAGCGCAAGGATCTGAGTTTGATCCCTGGTACCAAAAAAAAAAAGTAACAATAAGTGCTCTCTCGGGCCAGGGATTTGGCTCAGTGGTTTCGCTGCCTGCTGCACAAGCGCAAGGACCCGAGTTTGATACCCGGTACCAAAAAAAGAAAGTTTAGAAACATCTTGTTTTATTCTGAAATTTATGTTTGGAAATTGCATTTATACACACTAACTGCAAAAGGATTCAAGAAACTCATAAATGTATTCACCCTCTTACATAGCTACTGTGTAGAGAGCAGCAATAGCCTTTGCTAGACACTATGGAATATCCCCAAATCACTGTTGCTTAGGAATACCACTCAGCTCTGACCAAGCTAGTAAAGAGTTGTAAGCATAAATAATAACAGCAATGAGTGACCATGGAGTACTTACAAAGTGACAGCCCTCCTCAGTGATTTATAAACATTCTTTCAGTAGTCCTCCCTACAGCCCTGTCAACCACCACCACTTACACGTGTGCAAAACCGAAGCACGGAGAAGTCACGTCACACACCCGGGCATCAGGCCTTCCACACAACATAGCTCCACATGCACACTAAGAGTAAGGCCCCTGAGCTGTAACTGCTATGTTCTCCTCATCAGAACTGTGCCTGCTCCGAGATACATGAATGATTAGCCTTTAAAAACAGTACACTTCTCTTCCTTCTTTATTACAGAGTCCATTTGATTTCATTCTTTTAACATTTAAGATAAGAGTGTTGCAGATTAGTAACTATGAGGCCACTGATATTCAAGCTAAGCAGAAGCAACAGCTTTTTGACAGCAACGTACTAAACTATGGCAAAATACCAAGAGGCATTATTCATAACTATTTTAAGGGACCACACCCAAGCTCAGTATTAAAAGAGTGAAACACTATCACGTCAGCTGTGGCAGTGACTTTTAATACATGTAGAATCTATTGATGTCAAAATCAAATGCCTGCCACTGAAATAGTTTCACCTTTTGTAGTATGGTTCAGAAAATGATTGAGGAACAGTCGCATGTGCTAGAGTGTAAGTACTGCCAACTAACAGGCCTTAACACTAAGCACTGAAGGTAAAGGATGTTTAATTTTAGGAAGACTTCAAGAAAGTTCAAGGAAAAGATGGAATAAAAATGGACAATAAAAAGGCTAATTTAATTTTGCTGAAATGTACCAAATTTATATAAGGAAAAATCAATGTAAAAATATATAAAAAGAACCACAGTTTCACTTAATCTGGGCTTAATTTTTCATAGGTAAACAGCCAGTTCTCTTGCCTACCTGGGGGAAAGGAGGGGAGACTGAGGACCCCATAAAACACAGCACAAGCACCTAGTGCCAAGATTCTCACTACTATCACATCTGACTCAAAACGGAAAACTGTCTAAGCGTCATGAGACAGGAAGTTCTTTTCTGTCCAGAAATTTACAGGAGAAAATCTACTACCACGAGGCAGGGAACTCAGTGGAATGGAAGCTTCTGGCAGCTTTTTGCTGCTACTGAACTGAGTTTTTATAATGACAGAACTACTGAGAACTGAGACTAGAGCTAAGTGAACTAATCATGAGGAGGATGAAATAAGAATCTGGTATTATTTTAAACCAGAAATTTTTTGAAATAGTAAGAATAAAAATACATGTGAAGTTTTTACACTGTCCAATACCAACTCATTTGGCTTAGAGAGAAGAGTAGTTCTGTTATAGAGTTCTTTAGATTTAAAATAAATGTTATTCCTATGTAAATTAGGACTTTATCTTAAAATAATCACTAATAAATATCAATAACCTAAGATCCAACAATCCATTTATTCATCAAATATTCTGAGACCTCTATGTAAGGTAGACAGTAAAAAGCTGCATTAAAAAAGCACTTTAGAAATATGATTGGTTTTTTTTAGAAGAAAAATCTATCAAAGTCCCACAAATTATTAAATGGTTGGCATAATTCTAAATCCTGTCATTGCTACCAAAACACTGAAAACAGTGAAAGTATAGCATACATAATTTAAAATAGAAAACATAAACAGTTTTGCTGAAGAAAATACGATTGACTTTTTCCCCAGCTAATGTACCAGGCGTAGCATTCAGCATTTTCAATTCTGCAGATCCAGCAGTGTGCACAAATCTCCCGAATTATGTCCAAGCGACTCTGGACTCGATGAGACGTTATGCAAAGGGAGGAAGGGGGCGGGATGTCCAAAAGCAACCCCCAAACTGCTGCACACCCAAATGTTTCAGAATATTCAACACACACACTAGCATGGGGAAAGCAGGGAGAGGTCACAAACTCCTGAACTGACAGCTGATCATTTTCAGAACCACTACTCCCCAGAGTGCGTCTGAAGATCTTTATTTCCTGATTATCACTAACTTGGGGCCCCTGAACACTTTTTCCCTGTGAGAGGCCTGTGAGCCTGTGTGGCGGTTTCGGTCGGTTGTGGATGTCCCATTTGTAGTTTTAAAGAAAACACAACTTTTAAATGCACCCAACTTGCCTTCTGCCCATCATACAGTACAGAACAGCCCAAGTACTCCCCCAAGACCGAGGAACAAACTGGCCTGGCCCTGTCTCTCAAGTCAGCCAGGTAGCCGGCGGGCATCATGCACACCATGGAGGGTGACCAGAAGGTGTGGACCACACTGAAGGCAGAAGGCAGGAGAGGTCTGTTTGGGGAGAGCTCCTTTTGAGGCCCCTTGTGGTTCTCTGCCCCCTGGTTTCACACATAAAGAAACAGGCCTAGGCCAGAGGCAGGAGGCAGACTCTGCTGACTCCAGCTCCCACTCGCTCCGCTGGGTCATGATGCTTCCAGGCTCTCTGGGAGTGCAAACTCTCGGCTTTTTGTTTGTTTCTGTCAGTTGAGCCAAGGTCCACGTGGTGCAGGCTGGCCTCAAACTCTTGGCCACCTGCCTGCCTCAGAGTACCAAGTACTGGAATAACAGGTATGTGCCACCAGGCCCTGCTAGGGGTCCTTTTAGCACTGAGAAGCTGTGGGACAGCAGTAGATTTATAAAGAACAAGCAGCACTATCAAACATTTTCAAGAAAATTAAGAAAAAGGTTAACTTTTTTCTCTTTACTCTAATCATAATGCAAGGCTCACTTATTTGTGTGTGTATGTATAATTTTATTGTTATGTTTTAGGAGGTCAAATCACTTTCCACTTGAGGTCTTACAGCTCACAAGTCTTGTTCCTAAGCAACAGATATTGCAGATAAAGCACAGAAGTAACTCAAGGCAAACAGGTGAATAAAACATGGAGTCATTCAAAAATCAGGAGCTTCTTGTAGACAAACAACAGACTCACTACTGAGAGACAAATTAGGGAAACAATTCCTTTCACAATAGCATCCAAAAAAAAAGAAGTGTCTAGGAATCAATCTAACAAAGGAAGCAAAAGACATCTACACTGAGATTCCACCTCACCCCAGAAAGAGTGGCTGCTATCAAGAAATCAACCAATAACAAATGCTGGTGGGGCTGTGGGGAGAAAGGAACCCTGCTCCACTGCTGGTGGGAGTGCAGACTGGTGCAACCACTGTGGAAATCAGTATGGAGATACCTCAAAGAACTAGGGCTGGAGGTCCCATTTGACCCAGCTATTCCACTGCTGGGGATCTTCCCCAAAGAATTAAAAGAATCATACCACAGCGATATATGTGCACCCATGTTTATAGCGGCACAGTTTGTAATAGCTAAAGCTTGGAAACAGCCCAAGTGCCCATCAATTGGAGACTGGATAAAGAAGATGTGATTTTTAAAAATAAAATGGAGCACACTACTCAGCCAAAAAGAATGAGAAACTAGAGACATTTATAGCTAAATGGATGCACACTGAGGCAATACTCTTAAGTGAAATTAATAGGACACACATGTATAAATACTGAATAGTTTCTCTAGTGTGAGAAACTGAAAGTGTAAATAAGGATTACAATGTATAAGTGATAATGTGAAATAGGAAGAAAAGGTCTAAAGGGGAAAGGGAAGTGGGAGGGGTAGGAGAAAGTAAAGAAAGGAAAGGAAAAAATATGAGAAAAGGGAAAAAATGGAAACAAAGTCTTTGTAAATAGGGAGGGGTGGAGGGGGTGAAGGGTGCACAGGGAACGGGGAAAAAATAAGAACTAAGATGCATCATGTACAGGTACAAGATCCCAATGACAAACGTAACTATATTGTATACCTAAAATGTACCAATAAACTTAATAAAATAAATAAATAAACCTCTCTTTCTTTAAAAACAATATGGAGTCATTAAAATTTTTTAAAAATTTCTTAAGTTTTCGCTGTTTCCATATTCATAACACACTCTATAAACTATTAATCTGTATCTGAGGATTTCTGAGATTCTGTTTATCAAAATTTAGGTATTTTAAGTCCCAAATCTGTGATGCCAGCTGATCACTTCCTAATCAATTCACACACAAACCTTACAGAGGTGACTGAGTGTACAATCCAGCGGTGGCGAACTCACGGCATGCATGCCGCAGCAGGCAGCCACAGCCCTCTCTGTTAGCATGTGAGCCAAGTGTCCCCCCAGCAGCCAAGCTCGGATAACAGTTGTTTTTCTAAACAAAACCTCAGTATTAAGGTTTAACTGCAATGTTAGCACTTGCAATAAATAAGTGGGTTTGGGGTTGTAGTTTGGGCACTTGGGCTCTAAAAGTTTCGCCATCACTGGTCTATATATATAGCCTGTTTCCTTCCTTAAGTAAGTCAGTTGCTTTCTCTATGCTAATTATTTTCCAGGGCTAAAATTGCAATTAGATTTAGCTATGTGGACATTAGCAATTATTAAGGGAAAAAGAAAAATAGCCTTTTAAATTGTAGCAACATGACTTTTTAAGAAATACAAAACAAAGTGTGCAACTTGAAGTAAGAGCCTAAATATTTTTAAAAATGCAAATATACTAATTTGAGCAAGAAATATGGCTAATTCTGATCTTTGGGGGCTTTTTCTTCCCAAACTCCTGTTAACCATGAGTCAATGAGATGAGATCGGGCACATTCAGAGTGGTATGGCCGTAGGCTACTATGAGTCAGTGAACGAGAGTCTATAAGCAGGGCCGGGGATTTGGCTCAGTGTCACTGCACCTGCCTCGCAAGGTCCTGAGCTCTATCCCCGGTACCCCCCTCAAAAAAAAAAGCCTATGAGCTAAACAATTATTTTTTAGGCTTGAGATGTGGGAAAGGTTAAGACATTTTTTTCACTATCTACTAGATGAAAGCTGACTTAACATGAGCTGGTTGGAGCCAGGATAAAATGGGAATTGTTTCCTCTCATTTCCTCTCACTCTTTTTGAATAGTTTCTTTAAAATAGCCCATTTTTCATAATCTCTAACAGTTCAAGGAATTAACCCAACACACAAAAGTTTTAATTCAAGGAGAAAACACCACTGAAATATTTTGCAACCTTGTACATTTATTTTGCTGATGGATTTGTATGCCAAATTCTTTTTTTTTTGGTACCGGGGGATCGAACTTGGATCCTACCGCTTGCAAGGCAGGTGGCAGAACCACTGAGCTAAATCCCCGGCCCCTGTATGCCAAATTCTTAACTAACTTTTTTCAGTGATTTTATTGGTTTGTTAGGTTTGGCTGGTGTGGGGTTGTTGGTTAGTTTTGAGAGGAAGTAGATAAAGAGTTTAGAAAGTTCAGAGTAAGTAAGTGTTGAGGTGGGATGCAATTATTCACAGTCCTTCTGTTTTCCTAAGGGAGCTCACACTGCAGGTTCCCTCCTCCAGCCAAGTGGATGGTCTCCACTAGAGTTAAGCAAAGCCTCAAAGGCTGAGGAAAGAAATTCATTAAGTAGTAAATTATACAGTATCTCCAATGAAAACTTAACGTCAGACTAAGCATAATCAACATGGTTCATTTTTGTTTGTTCTGTTTTGACTTATTCGTAACAGGTTGTTTTGGTTTATTTTTTGCATAACAGACGGACCCTTTTCATTTGGAATTGGCTGTATCTAGAGATTACTTTATGGTACCTTTTGTTCTTCTGTGAATTCAGAATTATTGTGTTGAGCTTGGGCCTCTTTTTGTAGATGTCTTGCTAATCTGTAAGAAAAAAACATTCTTTAGAATTGAAAGAAAGCAAACTATCTCAACTGCAACAATGTAAAAAAAATTTAAATCTTTTTAAAGACAGTAAAGTACGGGGGCAAGGATTTAACTCAGTGGTTCCACAGCCTGCCTCAAGGGCTTGAGTTCCATCCCTGGTACCAAAGAAAAAAAGAGTACAGCAATATTTTGTTCTGTTTTCAAAGTAGAAATCTACATTACCGTTAGAATCAAATTCTTTATGCAACCATGATGAAAATAAGATATAATACTTTTCATCCCATTTCAGTGGGACAGATTTCAGCTCTAGGTAGTAAAAACAGAATCTTAGAGCTGGAAGGAACTCAAAGGGGATCTAATCCAACTTGCTCTAGCATGCACAAATTTCTTCCATAATTAGCCAATAAGTACTTGTCCAGATTCTGTTTAAAGACTGCCAGTGAGTACCAATAATAGTAACAACTAGAAGAATTTTATCCATTTATCATCAATTTTCTGGTAAGATTGGTGCAAACCCAAATTACAGACATGACAAAGTAATGATACTCTTATCAAAATACACTTCTGAAAACTTTTATTTCATTAAGTTTATTGGTACATTTTACGTATACAATAGTTACATTCATCACTGGGATCTTGTAACTTTACATGATGTATCTTATCTTGGTTCTTATTTTTTCCCCATTCCCCTCCCCTTCCTTCACCCCCTCCACCCTTCCCTATTTACAAAGACTTTGTTTCCATTTTTTTCCTTTTCTCATAGTTTTTCCTTTACCTTCTTTCCTTTCCCCTACCCCTCCCACTTCCCCTACTCCTTTAGACCTTTTCTTCCTATTTCACAATATCAATTACACATTTTGATCCTTATTTACACTTTTAGTTTGAAAACGTTTTTTTGAAAATTAAAAAGTTCTCCACTAATTAGAAGTAGAAAGCAGGACTTGCCCAATTACCATTGATAGATTTCCCTCCAATTTAGGGTGGCTGCTGTATATAATAGCTACCTTCTTTCCAACACAATCCTACTCCCACCAAGAGTAACCTGACGCTTGCTCTCCTCCTGGCAACTAGTGACGTCACAGGCTCCTCCACTCCCTAGCCACTACCTCACTCAAGTACCTCAGCTCCTGGAAGCCCCTATATAAAAGGCACTTGCTGTCCTGGCCATATTGCTTTTGTCTCTCCTTTGTTCAGAGACAACCTGGCAGATCTGTTCCCCTAATAAAGGTTTGTTGTGGCCTGGTCTGGTCTTGTTTTTCGGTCTTTTACCTGACAATCATCATGCTTAAAAATAGCAGGTAAGCTTTGGGTGAGTTTTAAAGCATGGATCTATGTTATTAATCCAAGGTCAACAGTGAGGGTCCAAAGCTATTTCTAAGGCAACAAAAACCAAAGGCCTCTTACAAACAATCAATAAAGACTCTTACAGATAATCAATAAAAAGCCAATTTTGGCAAAATTTGAATAAACATTTCTCCAAATATGTATGAAAATGTCCAATAAGCACATGAGAAGATGCTCAACATCCTTAGTCATTTTGGAAATGTGTGTCAAAACTGTTAGATACCACTTCACATCCACATGATGGAAATAATTTTAAAACTAAAACAGGGAGAAAATAAGGAGTGTTGGTGAGAATGACAAGAGTTGGAACCCTCATACATTGCTGATGGGAATGCAAAATGGTGCAACCTACTATGGAATCAAACTCAGAGAATATAACTCAGAGAACTGAAAATACAAATTCATACAAAATATCTGTACACAAATGCTTACAGAAGCATTATTCATAACAGCCTGAAAGAGGAAGCAATTAAAATATCTTCCAACTGATGAATAGATAAACAAAATGTGATATATCCATCCAATGGAATATTATATAGTCATAAAGTGAATAAAATTCAGACAACATGCTATAATATGAACTTCAAAAACATTATGCCAAGTAAAAGAAGCCAGATGCAATAGATTATGTATGACTCCATTTACATGAAGTGTCCAGAATAAGTAAATCCAGAGATAGAAAGTGCATTAATGGTTGCCTGGAGATGGAGGAATATGGAGTGGCTGATACTAGGTATGGGGTTTCCTTTGGGGATGATGCAATGTTTGGGAATTAAAATCGAGGATGGTTGCACACATTGTGAATACACTAAAATAAACTGAGTTACCTATTCAAAACTGAGTTTTATGTTATATGATATTTATCTCAATAAAAAACTGCAGGGGGGATGAGCCAGGGATTTAGCTCAGTGGTTCTGCCTTCTGCCTCGCAAGCCCAAGGTCCCGAGTTTGATCCCCAGTACCAAAAAAAAAAAAAAAAAAAAAAAAAACTGCAGGGGGAAAAACTGGCAAAAGAATTTGAAAATAAAACTCCCAAGGGCCGGGGATTTAGCTCAGTGGTTTTGCCGCCTGCTGCACAAGTGCAAGGACCCGAGTTCAATCTTCGGTACCATAAATAAATAAATAAATAGATAGATAGATAGATAGATAGATAGATAGATAAATAAAACTCCCAAGCATATTACGCTATCCTGGGTAGGCAATGAGGACAGAAATACAAAAGGAAGCAAGTGTAAGCGCCACCTTTTCTACCAGGACACTTTAAGAGGTTAGTTCTTCATGTTTCCAAACATGAGTACCAAAGGAGTTATATTCTGTCATATCTTTAAGGATCAGGCATTATTCTTGATCACTTCTACCCAATTCATGAAATGTCTGCATCCCTTATCATAAAGCAAGAAATTTCAACAAAAAATCATTTGCTAGGATAGTGTCATCATGTTACATATCAAATCGCTTCTATCCATTAATATCTTTTCTCCCAAAGCTGAAAACCTCGTAATATTTTCCCCTAAAATTTCATAGATTCACTTTTTGTAAATTCTGTACAAGAAACAAATATGGCCATTGTCCTTGCTCTGGATTTTCTTTTGTAACTCTTGCTGAGCTCCACCTATATGGGGTGCTTTGTTGGGACTCATTAACCTATGTCCTTAGCAATGTCTACCTTATACCCATGAACTCAAGGGAATTTGTAGTGTGACAGCTTCTACACATAATTCGTTAACAGTGGTTATCAACGTAAGCAGGGTTAATGTCAGAAGAAAAAGTATAGCTCTAAACTCCTGCCCAAATGCTCATCAGTAGAAAGCATGCTAAATTTGAACAGAATCCTGTTTTCAAAATTTAGGCAATAGATTGGAAGGTTGCAAAATAAAGGATCTCTCTCCAGAATATATAAAGTACCCTTACAACTCAATAGGTGAGAGATAGGCCAGAGATTTAGCTCAGCAGTTTCGCCGCCTGCTGCGCAAGCACAAGGACCCGAGTTCGATCCCCGGTACCAAAAAAAAAAAATAGGTGAGAGATAATTCAATTAAACATAGGCAAAAGATCTGAAAAGACACTTCACAAATAAGATTTACAGAGTTCCCTCTGCATATGAAAATACTCAGCATCATCAGTCATGAGAGAAATGTAAATTAAAGCTGCAGTGAGGCACACTATAAACTTACTTGGAATGCCCATGATCAAAAAGACACTAACATATGTCGGCCACATGGAGAGACAGGGACCCTCACACTGCTGCAGAAACATAGAACAGCATACTCAATTTGGACAACTGGACAGTTTTTTTAAAGAATTTAACATATGACCCAGCGATTCCACTTAGATATCTACCAAGGGAAATGAAACTGTCCATATAAAGAGTTGTATGTGAATGCTCAGGGCAGTGTTACTGATAATAATCAGAACTCCAGATGTCCAGCACTAATGAATGAACAAGTCAAACGTGCTGCAGCCATACAGAGTAACAGTATTCACCAACGAGGAGGGAAAAAGTCTGCGCCAGCCTCACAAGTGCAAGGTCCTGAGTTCGATCCCCAGTACCAAGGAAAAAAAGAAAAGAAAAAGGGAAAAAGTACTTATGCATGCTATAACGTGGATGGAACTTAAAAACACTATGCTAACTGGAAAAAGCCAAATGGAAAAGATCACATATGGGTGATTCAAATTACACAAAATGTCCAGAAGTCAACATTACAGAGAAAGCATGGAGATCGGGGGCTCTCCGGGGCTAGCATGGGGATGGGGAGTGATCACAAATGGGCCTAGCCGTCTTCTGGAGTTGAAGGAAATGTTCTGAAATTTGATTGTGGTGATGCTTCTGCAACTAGGTAAATTAAGTAAAAAATCATTAAATTATACATGCAAAATGGATGAATGTTGTTATATAAAAATTATACCTTGAGAGAATTGTTTAAAAAACGTTTCACCTAGGCAAAAAAATTAATGTTCCTAAGTCCACCAAAGCTTGTACCATTTCAAGACAAAGTGAGACCCAATTCTGTCCACTGAAGGGAAATTTACCTGATCTGGATATCAGATAAGCAAACAACAGGTGAGAAACCTGTCAAATATTTTTCTCCGGAGACCCCTCCCTCTTACCCTACGGATCCCTACAGGCAAAGGGGCCATCCCTAAGGGATCCAACACACTGTGAGCACATCACCAAGTCAGCCACCTTCCAGACACAGGAGTCAGCACTTCTCAAACTCCACAGTGAAGGGCCCGTTTTCCTGCCAGTCAGTTCCAGGATAATACAAATACAGTTTTAAATTATAACTACAAATGTCGCGATGCCAAGTAGCTGCAAAGTCTCAAACTGTTGGTTCTGGAGGCCTTTATCTTAGAAACCAGCTCTGAGCCACGGGCCACACTGAAGGCAGCACAGCTATAAAGCACTGCAAAGATGTCTGAAAGCAGCGCTGACCCATCTTCAGTCACCCTTGCCTTTAATACGTATTTCTGGAGCACCTGTGTGCTCGAGAAATACGTCAGGATTGATTCTGCAAAATGCCTGACTCGGAACAACAGCTCCCACTGCAGTCTACCACAGGTGAGGAGTGGCATTCGCCCAGGGAGCCACAAAAGGCACCCTGCTGAATGGAGATACTTTTTAACCAGTTCGTGTGTATTTTGGGTAACAATTTTAATTTGACATATTCTCTTTAAGTGTTCCAATAGCATTTTGGCATCAGTTCCTTTTCTTTTTTTTTTTTTGGTACTGGGAATCGAACTCAGGTCCTTGTGCTTGTGCAGCAGGCGGTGAAATCACTGAGTTAAATCCCCGGCCCTGGCATCAGTTCCTTAATACTTCTACTGAACCCCCCTGAATTCATCCAATCAGTGAATACGGTAACTACATAATTCTAAATAAAAAGCGTGTTTTGACAGCACAGCGCTACTCTGGTCAGCAGAGTGGACAGCAAAGAACAGAACAGACACCACTCCCCACTCTGCCCTCAAGGAGCTTACATTCCAGCCGGGGAGAGGGAGAGAGACAGCCACACAGTTTCAGACTGTCAGATTGCATAGTAAACAAATGATGGAGGGGTTGTGCCAGACCGAGCTACAGGAAGTTGGGACTGACAGGAGGCTTGGCAATTTCAAACAGGGTGGCCAGAGGGTCTTGGTTGAAAAAATGATATTTAGGCCGGGGATATAGCTCGGTGGTGCCGCACCTGCCTAGCAAGCACAAGGTCCTGAGTTCGCAAAAAAAAAGAAAAGAAAAAAGATATTTGAACACAGACCCAAAGGAGGCAACCAAATGACCCAAGCTGATAGATAATGGGGGGAAGAATGTTCCAGAAAAAATACAAAGCCCCAAAGCAGAAGCAATGCTTCGGGAAAAAGCAAGGAGTATGGAACATTTACTTTTCAGACTTCAGGAACTGCAATAGCTGTTAAGTTTGAAATGTTCCATTAAACTCCAGTGCTTGGAGGGCAGAAATCAGGTTTATTCTTCTGTTCCTGTTCTCCCTTGCTCAGTGATAAAACTGTGCAAGTCACAGTACTCTTACATTCTGACAGCACGGCTCTGAGATGTTCCGAGCATAAAGACACAGCCCACAGTCGGAAATCTCCATCCTGTGAAGTCCTCCTCCTTCACCCTCCACACAAAGTCCCTAACAAACCGTTGTCAGTAACTGCCGGCATTGACAGTGACCTCCAGCTGGTCTTAGCTGCGGCCTTTCCTCCAAACAGCTCTTTCAAATACATATGGAAATTCACCTTCATTCCCCAGTATATTAGAAAATTTTAAACTCAACCTCATTTTATGTGTAGCCTGTAGGTTTACAAAAGTTAAGCCAATCGTTATGTATTTCTATTGAAATTTAATGCTTCATTTTTATAACTGGAGAACTACTGTGAATCATGAAATTCAAAGGTTAGTACTGAGACCTAACAATGGACTCACACGTGTGCCTATCACTCTCATTCAGATGTTTCCAGAAATTCCAACTAAACAGCTTGCATACTTGATTTTTCTTGGTAATTTCAATTAGCCCTGGTATTCTTCACTTTCCATTGGGAGGTCTGCTGCCCAGTGCCAACACCTGCTGGGTCCCACAGGAGCACAGTGAGGGGTGGCTCTGTATTTCAGGCTGTGTTTCAGGTCTTCATTAACATACCCAGTGAGGATACAGGGGTGCTGCCTAACTGACTACAGTATGGAGGGTATGTTCTCTTGTAGTGATGGAATCTTGAAATTTGTCAATTCATTTACAGAATTACTCTACTGACACTTTATCAAATAATACATCTTAAGCCCTTATGTACTAGAGCAGCAGACAGGATTTGGAGGGAAAATAAATCCAAGATTTCAGTGGTATCATTTTGTGACCCTGAGTATTATATTTAACGTGGGCTTCAGTGTCATCATTTTGTAAAATGAGAATAATTATATTGTCAAGTGAAATCATGTGAAAGTGCAAAATAAATGGTAGTAGTTGTTAGGCACAGAGACATGACCCGGAGCACAGTTGTTTTCAAACTTTTTGAAAATACAGGCAAATCAAGGTCAGTACAATGGGGCAAAGAACATCTACACATCTAAATTAATGCTCAGATAAAAACAAATCACTACTGTGGGAGGAAATACGAGTTTTGATTTTTTTTTTTTTTTGGTACCGGGGATCGAACTTAGGACCTTGCACTTGCAAGGCAGGAAGCGGAATCACTGAGCTAAATCCCCGGCCCTGGAAATAGGAGTTTTGATTTTCCAAGTGCCAATTCTGTATTCTTTCCAGATGTCACGAGGTAGGAGGCAGATTATACCCACACATGGTTTCAAACTCAGAGAGAAACCTCAAACAATATCTTGCTTTAAACCCAGAAGTAATTAATGGCAACAGTTTGCAAACAATAGCATTTTCCTAGGCAGTTCTTGTGTCCAGCAATTTGAGCAAGAAACTGGGCAAGGCTTTTGTATATACATCAATTTTGTCTTTTAATTTAAAAAGCAACCCTAAAGTTTTTAAAGGGAAACCAGAGAAAATCAGACTTAGGTTGATAAAGGAAACTGGTACTCACACGTACCCTGCGGCTACACATTGTACACAGGAAAAGGAGAAGGAACCCCCAGGAGGGAGTGGCGGCTCCTGCGCCTGGTCTATTAATTCACATTTTGCTCTCCTCGGTTCACATCCTGCGCGGACTCCACCCAGAGCAACCAAGCGAGGGGGTGGGTGGGACCCAGCCTAGCAAATAACAGTCCCAGAAACCGAAACGAAATCGAGAAGGAATTGTGAAAACACGCTCACCAGAAAGGGGTGGAGAAGGAGCGAGAGGGTACCTTCTTCGGACAGGCCAAGCATCCCTGGCCCTCGTAGCCTCCTGGGAAGCCCCCTCCCCTGAACTGCTTCCAGTTCCCTCCTCTCCTAACCCGGAGGGAGAAACCACTAGAGTGGGACGTGGGTGGGGAACACGCAAGTATTCCGCAGAGATTCTAAAAGATCGAGCGGTGGCAACCTGGGAGAGGCGGAGGGGAGGAAAGAAAACACTGCGGAGCAGGGCACCGTCAGACTCAAGGCAGGATCAGAAGAAGGGCCACCTGTTGAATGGACCTTCCCCGTCCTTCCCCTGCCACCCGGCGTCCCCAGTCCGGCTCGGAGACCGGGACCCCACCCCGAGGACACGCGACGGAGGGAGGCCGGACTGTCACTCACATCTGATACTCGTCTATCGCCTCCACCAGCTGGCCCCAAGAGTCGAAGTCGGCGCCTCTCCTAAAGCTGGCGCCCCAGCGCTGCAGCAGACTGCGGGTCCCCTCCGACATGGCCGGTGCCCGCCCCGGCCCTGCTGCCCCAGCCCCAGCGAGGTCAGGCTCTAGGGCGCCATCCTCCCCGGGCCGGGCCCCGACATTAATGGGGCCAGGAGCAAACGCCGCGGGCGCCGCCGCCGCCCGCAGAGGAGCCGCCCAAGCCCATTTGCCGCCACAGCCAAACTTTGAGGCTCCGGAGCGGCCGCCCCCAGGCCCCGCCCCGTCTAGGGCGAGGCCGCCCCGAGCCGCCCCGCCGCCATGCTACTGCGCGGCCCCCCTCGGCGCGGCGGGCCGGCGTCTCTGCCCTGCCTCTCTAGGGACGCCACCGAAGCTCAGGTGGGAGGGCCTGAGAGCGGATGCGAGAAAGGACCGCCGAACAGAGCGTCCCGAGGGACGGCGACCTTAGAGCGCTCACTGCCGCCTCGACAGCTGTCATGGCGACAGTCACGTGACCGCACCCGGCGCCAATCTGGCGCCCTACCGCCTCGCTAGCTGTCATGGAGCCAACCACGTGACCCTCCCCAGCGCGCACCTAGCTTCCCGTTGCCTCGGTAACTGTCATGGCGCCCGTCACGTGATTTCCGCCGCGGCACTGGCTTCCGGTCGCTCTAGTTGAGTACTCTCGGCTGTTCGACTCCCTCTTTTTCTCCCTTGTGGACCTCAATATTGTCCTTCTTCCCTCAGAAGGAGTGCCGCGCTGACTCTGGGGGCCCCGGTAAGTGTGTCAGAGGAGGGGCCTTTACCAGTGCTCTCCCTCCCCTTTGATCCCCTGGTCCCAAGCTGTAGTCCCCCCTCCTTTTTACTCTAGTCTCCATAGACTCTTGGATGCTGCACTAAAAAGCCGGCTTCTGATGCCCTGTAATAGACGAAAGACAGAAATTCCACATTGGTGCCACAAATCAATAATATTGACAGACTCGCCGAGTCCCCTTGCTTCGCGTCTGCATTGGCTACCATAGTTCCCGATAACCCAAGCTGAATAGGGCTGCGTTCGGCCGTCGTTTGCCCACCCCTACCGGGTCGGTGGCATCGGCCTTCCCCTGCAATGCCTGTCCCGGAGTCGGCGCGTGCGCAGTCGCCGCCCGGCGTCTCCGCGGGGGGTACCTTGTAAACAGGAAGTGGGCGCTGGGCTCGCGGCGGCCTCAGGTAGGTCCCGGGCTGGCCTCGTGGTGGGCGTGCAGGTGGCCTTGGGGACCCTCGCTCCTGCACGGGGACGGCCCACCTTCCGCGGGCCAGGCCAAGAGGCGACGCCGAAGGACAGAGGGTCGGAAAACTTGCTCCACGAAATGGAGCAGAGACTGCGGCGCCGCTGTCACAGAGCCCGGCGATGCTGCTTGGCTCAGGCTTTCCCGAAAAGCGGGTTTATCCGGAAGGTGTTCCGATGGTATCTTCTGAAAGATCTTGTAAAACCTTTGAGTCGTAGATGAACATCCCCAGGTTTTCACAGAGGACACAGTGCTTCTCTGGTCATCAAATATGTGTTGCTTGTCAAAAGCAGTGTTGTCATGAATGAGTGAGTAGCAGGAGGTGAGCACCATTGTGCAGCCCACACTGCAGCCTACGTTTATTTCTAATAAGTCTATTGACGACCTTGTGCAACGGCTTCCTGTTTAGAAACCTTGTCAGAATCCTCTCTGACTTCCGGGAATCTGACTGCGGTGTTTAAGCCTCCTTGACCTTCCTATCATGACATGCACTACCGACTGGGTAGGCAGCGTGGGCGGGAGACACCGCCTTTTTTCCATCTTTTTTTTAATTTAGCATTTCACTTAGTTTTTCGAATGTCTTCACTGTTAAAGGTAGAAGTTATTAATCAAATGTACTTTTTTGTTACAGGCTTGATTTTTCCTGCTGTTTTATGGAAAATACCTTTATTGTAGAACACGTGCTAGAACCAATCCATTGGTGTCCACAGTGTGGGGAATATACTTAACTGAAAGCCTGTTTATTTCAGGTAGTTTTAGCAGTGTAAATGAAGGTCACCATTGCAGTGTCTTACGGTAATTTCAAACTTCTAGCCCTGGGTCTCTCTCACCGCAGCTGTCAACTGGAGTCTCCGCGCTCAGAACTGCATCAGCATCCCAGGTCCCTTCCTCACACAGTGAGCTAGAACTTTCCCACAAGACTGCCTCACCCTCAGCTGAATTTTGTGCACATACAGTAAATGTTGCTACAGCAGTGTTAAAATACATTTCTTTTTTGGGGGGGGTACCGGAGATCGAGCTCTGGACCTTGTGCTTTCGAGGCAGGCGGTGGCACCACTGAGCTACATCCCTGGCTAAAATAAATTTCTGTAGTGTATTTTGACATTGAAGTTACTTTGAGCAACTTTCTAAATGCAATTTTTTTTTATCACTGATCTAAATATGGACTATCATAAATAGATCATCAGTTAAAAGCACATTGATTTGTGGATGTAAACTATTTTATTAGTATATTGTATATGTTTTATATATAATAGCTTACATGTAAAATACATGTATGCTGCTGGACAGTGGGATAGTAGAAAGGAGATTGGGCTGAGTATTGCAAGTGCACACCTGCACCATCGGCCGGCTTTATTGGGGGAGGAAGGGGGGGGTCCAGCCCAAATGGGCCTTTGGCTGAGGACAGTGAGCAGCGACTGGTTGAGTGACCAAGCTGCTGCTCACAGAACAGACAGCAGCAGGGTTTTGTGGATTTGCTGGTGTGGACCAAAGCCCGATCATATTGATTCCTAAAGATGTTTCCTTTTGTGACAGACTTGGAGCACCAGGTCATAACACTCAGTTCATTCTAGAGATGGTTGAATTTTTGTATATCTGATGCCTTTATCCCGCACAAGACATCTTGGTCTTGTACTTGGCGGACTAACAGCCCATCAGCTTGTGCTTGGGAACTGCTGAGCACTTGACAGGCATCCTCGTCCTGCGTAACCATCCTGGCCTTAGGAGAGGGCTGAAGGGCTTAGAGCTCCTGAAAATTACAAGTTAGGATAGAAGGAACGCACAGCAGTAGGCAGATTGACCATGTATCATAGTCTTGGGCAAAACATTTTCAAATGATGAATTTGTCCATGTGCGGAGGTGAGTACAGTTTGGCCTCAGGGTTGAGACAGCAGAGGGGCAGACACAGTATGAAGACAGATGCCAGTCCTTTATCCCATTTAGTCACCCATCAAACATCTGTAGCCCTTGAAGAGTCAGTGTTCTCAGCAAAAGCAGGCTCAGGTCCCTGGGAAATAACCCAGCAACTGTCACCACATTCCAAATGTCATGGCCTTATCTACAGCAAAGCTGGTGGGAACCTCATAATATATGCCTTATGTGTAACCTTCGTAAGCTGACTAAAAAGGGAAGCTAGAGGGCTTAATTAGGCTCTTTTTCTTTCTTTCTTTTTTTTTTGGTAACAGTTTCTTATTTCATGCAAACATTTTACTTTTGTGGTTTGTCAGGATCTTGTGGTCGGTCCCTTGAAAAATGCCATGCTGTGAAGGGTGATAGGTCAGTTGCTCTCAGGGTTTATCTCGCCTTCCCACTGTTCTGTCCTACCACTGTCCCCCAGGGGGCCCTGTCTCATGTTTTCTAGTAAACTCTTGATTTAAAAATAGTTATTTTTATACTGTATTCATTGTTTATGAATTTTTTAAAAATTTTATATATATTTTTGTGTACAGAAGACATCTGGAGAAAATGACCCATTGGTTTCATAGGAACCCACTAAAAGCTACAGCTCCTGTCTCTTTTAACTACTATGGTGTGGCCACTGGCCCTCCTGCTTCAAAAATTTGCAAGTAAGTTTTAGTCAGAGTCAACAAGCATGAGATTTGTTGTCACTCTTAGATACAGGTATTTTTTTACATGGGCAATACAGGAATATGTAACACATCATCCCTAACTTTCCCTTCTTATTAGATTGTAAATGACAGTGAAGCGTGAAATCATAGATTATTTAAACTTTGGTTGTCATCTAGGCCTTCGTCATTAATTTAAGACTAGTGTAAGAGTCCCGGGAGACCAAAGCAGTGAGAGCGATAGAGTTAAGCTTGTTTTACTGTAGTGAAGGAGACCCCATAAAGTAGGATATGGACATTATTAATTGGCTGGCTAGTAAATTCATTGAGTTCAGAGCTGGGAGAGGTCCCTGTGACTTGGAATGGCCATCACAGAGGTCACACAGGAGAAAGGACGGGAGCTGGGTTTAAATTTTATGGCTTAGTTCAGGAGTTGGCAAACTGCCCCACAGGTTCAGCCTGTTTGTTTTTAAAGATAAAGTTTTGTTGGAGCCCAGCCGGACCCATATCTGTTCAGACCCTGCTGTGGCTGCCTCCTGAGCAGCAGAACTGAGTAGTCCTGACAAGACCTTGTGACCCACGGAGCCTGAGGCTGAAATGTTTATTCTGTGGCTCTATACAGAAAGTGTTCGGGAAGGTCCCTGATCCAGGTTGGGTGGGAGGAAGAAAGTCCCCTCTGTCTGAAGAACCATCAACTGGGGAGAAAGGGAAGAGTTATTTGGCTGCAGCAAACAAGAGAGGCAAGAGATACTTCCCAGGAGCCAGCTGACCTGACGGTCTGATGGCTGTGGAGACCGAACAGGGTGCGGCCTCAAGGAGCTGTAACCTGGGCAATGAAGACATTGTTAGGGCCAGTAAGGGAGAATCAGAGGAGTCACAAATCTCTAGACCAGTGGGCAGTAAACTTTATTTTAAAAGCCACTAAATAGTAAATGTTTTAGGTTTTGTGGGCCACATATTTGTGGGCTTTCTTATTCTGCAACCTTTATAAATGTAGAAACCATTCTTAAAATCTCAGTAGACTTTTTTTCGGTACCGGGGCTCAAACTCGGGACCTTGCACTTGCAAGGCAGGCAGTGGCACCCCTGAGCTAAATCCCCGGCCCTGTAGAAACCATTCTTAGTTTGAGAGTGGAACACAAATAAGTTGTGGGCCATAGGAAAACAAGCTGCAGGTTATAGCTTGCTGACCCCTAATGTACCCTCCCTGATGCTGGTTGCCAAGTAGCAGTTTATCTGTAGCAGTAGGTAAGGCTCTCGACTTTGGACCTGATTTCTGAGGTGTCAGGTGCAGCCTAAAGCATGTATTTCTAAGGTTTATTTTCCTCAAGTTCTGTACTTTTAAGATGAGTTTAGCTTTACACAATTCGGGCTCTCGGTGACGACTGAGCACCTAACATGGAAATTTCTGGCACACAGTACTTGAGCCTAAAATAGGCCTGAAGGATTTAAAGAAATTCCAACTTCTTCTTAGTTCGGGAGTCACCCTTTCAGCTTCTAGATAAATACCTCACACTATGACATGATCAGAAGCCTGCTCATTCTTGGTCACCGATGTATAATTGATAAGTACTTTCTTGAGGTAAGACTCCTTAGAGTCAGTGCTAATGTGAAGGCACTGCATTGAGACCATTCAGGGTGAAGTCCATCCCCTCCTGTAAACATGACAGCTACCTTACAACCCTTCCCAATCAGAGGAAGACATTTGAAAGCTGATGTTCTTGCACTCAAACATTTTGGGTCTGTGCTTTATCCTAGCACCTCCTAAATTCTGGGTCTGCACCCCCTACTCTCTGGGTGCCTCACAGTTAGAGTTAGTCTTTCTGTAGTCATTTGCACACATTTCAAGTACCTGCAGCCTTTGTGATTTCTGGAACCTTCAATAAGCTAGTTAATTGCCTTCTGTACAATATATGGAAGGGAAGTGAACAGAACAAGTTAGAGCTGACAGTTTAGATCTTGAAATGGAAGTAGTGGAAGATGAGATCTCAGAAGGGAAAACCAGAGCGCCAAAGACCAAAGTTTTTTAGGATAAGGAGACATAGTTAAAAGTACAGAAAGAATCTGTAGAGATGGGAGAAGCACCTGGGAAACATAGTATTATGGGAAAAAAGAATTTCAAAGAGGAAAAGGCAGCTCTGCAGTATTTTTGCTGCAGAGAAATAAAGGAGTGGAGACACGAAAACAGTTCTAAAACTAACGGCCATGCGTTTTTATACGTTCTCCATGTGCTCTGAGTGGTGGAATGCAATTTCACTTTTAAAATAGATTCCCTTTAAGGAGATACTAAAAGTAGACACAAATATATTCAATTTCCATTATTTCCAAAACCTTTTATCATGAACTGGTTGAAGTTGCTCATTTTTTAATTCCTCCCCTCAATCTGAAATGCATGCATCTGTTCGATTTTTTTTTTTTTTGTATCAGGGATGGGAACTCAGGACCTTGTGCTTGCGAGGCAGGCGGCGGCACCCCTGAGCTAAATCCCCAACCCTGTTTGATTTTTTTAATTGAAACCTGCTACATATTTTTATTACATAGTTGTTTCCACGATTTGCCCCTTAATTGGACTGGGTTGATTTTAGTGTAGTATGCCTTTTTAAACAATTGTTATTAGTAACTTCATTATCTCTAGATTTATCCCTGTGTACTCGGTAATAGCTTCAAGGAAGTGGAGTGGGTATTAAGTGGTGTATTTCAAAGCTTTTGTATTGAAACCTTTAAGCTGCTTTTACATGGAATATGTAACACAGCCTCCATCACTTTACCTGCCCTGTTTCATGTAAGTGACCTGAGATCATCCAGGGCACGCCTCCTTGAACTGTTCACTGATCTGAGCTGTGACCCAGAAATGATGAAGAATGCAGTAGATTCATACTTTTCACTTCTGCAAGGTTGGTCATTTATATTTACTTCTGCGTTAAAAAAAAATTTTGAAGAAGTTCACATTAATTCTTAGACTTCATAAATTTGGATAGTTTAGTGTTGCAGGCTTTGATAGGCATGAGTTTCAAAACTGAGATTGTAATGGTAGTGTGTGTTCTAACATTTTGGAAATTAAATGTATATGTATTTCATATGATGTAATCTCAGGAGACAGTGAAGATGTAGGTAGTTGGGGAGAGAAGGGCCAGAAGTTTCATTCAGACACCTGGAAAAGTAATTATCTGACAATTTTTAAAATAGAACGTGATATTTCTTCTAAAACTAAAATGTCGTGTGCCTTCTTATAGGTTTCATAAATTCACCAGATGAGTCTACACAGGAAAGCAAGTTACGATATATTCAGAATTTCAAGTGGACTGATACATTACATGGACAGGTTCCAAGGTAAACAGCTCATGTAGGTTCTGAATCAAAGCAAGTCGTTGACTCAGCCTCTGTATTTGAAGGCGATAAATGGAGGTCTGATCAGCATTTTTTTCTCACCAGGAAATTAATTAAAGGCATTTTAAGTGAAAACATTTCTCCCAGACCAATCTATTCTTGAGATAATCAGTACAAATATTAACAGAATTGAACAGCTGAGACTTAATTTTTAATAACACCTGAAGAAGGTTTAGGGAATGTGGAACCCAAACTGACTTTCAGTCTTTGCCTAGCTTTAAGCCAAGCAGAATTGTGGTTTTTCCCAACTTTTTTTTTTTTCCCCGATGGCTAGTTCAGATGTGTTTGGTCAGTCTATTTTTTTTCTCAACTGCATACTCTTTTTTGATTCTCAGCATTTGTTTTCTCCTGTTTCTCTTCACTTTTTCTGCTCTTCTTAAAAAACGTCCCTTCAGAGTTTTTCATCTACCACTATTTGTAACTACCACTATTTGAAACTATTTGTAGTAGATCTCATTACAATAGGAATTAGATCATTGTGGGGCTGACTTTATTTGGCCACTTCTTTGAAAACACCATTGGATTGTCAAGGGGCCTATATATCTTGATTTGCTTTAGAATTACTGTTTTATAAAACAGAAAGGAAGGGACTGGAGATTGCATGGGAACGGGGTGGTGCATGCAGGCTGTGAAGTCTCACCTACCTAGATGCACACCCTCGTTTTCTACTGAGTGGACGTTTGCTGCTCCAGTAGGTTTTGGGGTCAGGGAACTTAGGAACAAAACAAGAAAACTTACATTAAGTGAATAAGAATGCAGGCATATAAAGAGATAGTCATCAGATGTTTCATTCCTTGTTTGGGAATATTGTGTGTAGAATTCATAAACTGGGTAGGAAACGGGGAAGGTAGGTCCTTTCCAAATATTAGTGTTCTGGGGTACTGAGGTTTTCTAATACTTTATTTTCTGTTTTTCTTTGTGATCCCTTTTTCATCCAAAATTAAGGAATTTTTAAAATTTAAAGAAGCAAACCTTTATTATTATTGCTTTACAAACTTTAACAGATTCTAAAATGTTTTGCATTACATAAATTTGGCACTCTTCCCTTGTGCCAAATTTTTATTCCATGTTACAGCAAGCTGCTGTTTATCATTGTTTCAGCACTTTATGATACAGGGAGGGATTACATGGTGAATACCTTAAGTAACACTGAAAATTCAGCCCGCATAAGACGTGATTTCCACTTACTCAGTAGAAGCAACTGTGAATATATCAGTTCCGAAAAGGGTTTCCTCAGCTGAGTGTGCTCCGAGTACCACCAAGGTGTTGTGCTACAGAAGTGGGGTATTTTGGAACAAGATAGGTTGAAATTAATGAAAAAGGAGAGAGCTGTTCATGAGTCTTCACATACATTAGCAAAACTGTCTCGTTATTTAAAGATAAAGTTATAAGTTAGATGTGCCTGCTGGATCATCGGGCATCACTCACTCAAAAGTTCTTCATGGTGGGGCCGGGGATTTAGGTCAGTTGTTCTGCCGCCTGCCTCACAAGGAGTTCGATCCCCGGTACAGAAAAAAAAAAAGTTCTTCATGGTGAAAAGAGTAAGCCATCTTTCATTTCTAAGAAGGTAAAACCATTGTAAGGAGTAAACAGGAGTTTATAAATTATTTTTAATTGCAGTAAGTTTTCTCACTCTTTGTGGTGATGGCAATTGAACCCAAGGCCTTACGCATGTCCAGCAGTGCTCTAGCACTGAGCTACATCCAAGACCACAGATTTTTTTCTAATCTAAAATGTTGACATGGCTCATATCTTTCACAATATATAAAAAATACAACATACAGTTAAAATTTTAGTTTTTCCTTTCCTTTGCGTAACTTTTCTGTATCTTAGTATTTCATGTGTAAAGTAACTCTATTACTTCTGCCTTCCTATTTCATCATTTGAAATAATGTGTAGGAATATTCAGGCTCTTGGAATGACAGTAAATACATTGGTGTTAGTATTTTATTTGTTTAATATGTTCTCGCTGTCTTTATCCCCTAATTAGTGATAAAATATGAAGGAAACGGGGTAAAAATGCTTGCTTTCAAGACCTTTTTCTTTGTAGAATACTGAGTGGGTTGGCGTTCAGAACCCTTCTTCAGTTACGTTTCTTTTAGGGTTTTTGTACTTCTTTGCCTTGATTGCTTTTTACACACTGTCTGCTTCAGTCAAGCAGGTGGGATCAGTCCTATTGAAATAGCTTTCTTGTGCTTTGACATCATCATTTCCTCACCTAGCGTGTCTTTCTGCTTCCCTTCTAGTCATCATCCTTCAGGGCATAGTTTAGATTTTATAAGTACCAGTAAGACTTCTTAATGATTCTAGCCTAAAAAGCCACCTTTCCTCTGAATTCCATTTTCTTACTACATTGTGTAAGTACCACCCATTTCAGAATACAAATACTGATTCTGGACCCTGTCCCAGACTTTCTGACTCTCTGAAGTTAAGCCCTAGAAATTCATATTTTTAAATCTATTCATGTATAGTTAACTTTGGGAGCCACTATTCTCAGTTTATAAGTTATAAGTGTGAAGTACATACTGGACCAGTATATTTAACCATTCTTTTTTTTTTTTTGGTACCAGGGATCAAACTCAGGTCCTTGCGCTTGTGCAGCAGGCAGTGAAACCACTGAGCTAAATCCCTGGCCCCTAAGCATTCATTTTTAATTACTGTATGTCTTTATCTCTTCATCTATATTAAACATAAGAACTCAAGAACTACTTTCTTTTCTTCCTTTTTTTCTCTTTGTAGACACACACATATAAGTTAGCTTATAGTTTGTAATTGTGAACTGAATATCTAGTATGCTTCATGTAGCAATGTCATAATAATTTGTAGAACTTAACTGAATGTATTTTTAACTTCAGTGCCCAGCAGGATGCTGTTTTTGAATTAATTTCCATGGGATTTAATGTAGCTTTGTGGTATACCAAATATGCTTCAAGACTGGCTGGAAAAGAAAAGTAAGTTAAAAAGAAAAATTTGCATGGATATATATGTTATCTTTCAAATATATTGAGTTTCATTTTTAAAAATTCTTGGCCATTGATTAAAAAGTGCTACTTAGGGTAAGTGAAAGCTTGCCTTATTTTTTTTTTTTTTTTTGGGGGGTACCGGGGATTGAACTTGGGTCCTTGCGCTTGCGAGGCAGGCGACAGAACCACTGGGCTAAATCCCCGGCCCTACAATTGCCTTATATTTTAAGTACTGTATTAGAATTATGAAGCCTAGCATTAAATGGGAAGTTTTTTAATAATCTTATCATGTGGAAGGTCTTTCTGAATAAGACCCCAAACCATGAAGACAATAAAGTAAAAGATTGAATAAATGACTGCATAAAAGTATTATCAATATATATATATTTATTATCAACAAAGTTTAAAAACAAAGTTCAGAATTGGTCAAAAATATTGCAATGCATATGATAAATTATTTTTATAATGTATGCTATTACAAATCAAAAAGGAAAATAAGCAAAGAACATAAACAGGTAATTCAAAGAAAAAGAAAAGGCTCGTAAATATATGAAAAGATGTCTTGAAGGACTAAAGAACTGCAAAGTAAAATGATTGATTTATAACTTTTATATAGCTAATGTGGTACAACACTTGGAAACTGGCAGTCAGTTATGATTCATCCATACATAGGAGTAATGTGCAGCAACTTAGAAATGAAACTAAATTTTGTGTGCTGATGTAAAACTGTTTCTGTACCATAGTGATTAAAATAAGCAGAATAATGAAATGTATCTACCATTGTGCATATATTGAGTGTTTAATGTTTGTGCTTGTTTATGACAGAAGAGTCTGGGAGGAAAAAAAAGACTTTGCCCAGAGTTTACCTGTAGGCAGGGTCTCTGGTTTTTTTTTTATCAGTTCTATCTTCTCTTCGTTGTCTTAGTTACTTTCTCATTGCTAAGACGAAATACCTAATACCCACAAGTTAAAGGAGGAAAGGTTTATTTTGGCTCACAGTTTGTAGAGATTTCAGTCCATAGTTAGCTGCTTCCAAGGCAGGGTGGCACGGCAGAGGGCCATCACAGAGGAGAAACAGTCCATGGCAGGGTAGGCAGGAAGCACCAAGACTTCCTTCTTTCCCTTTTTATTTCATCTAGGCTACAAGTTGGTTAATGGGTCTTCCCTCTTCAGTAAATCCATCACTCACACCCAGAACTGTGTTAAACCCATCAGTGGACTAATCCAGTATCACACCCATGACCCAGTCACTCCCCAAATCCCCATGTATGAGTGCATGAGGCTTCGGGGGCCATTTAGATATCAACCATAACATATTTTTCATGTGCATTTCTTAAGTGTCAAAATCAGATGTCTTTAGAGGAAGAAAACTAGTGGTGATAAGCAGAAATAACTTAGTTTGGTTTAATAATTATATATTAGTTGTTGATTTTAGTAGCCAACACCAGTTCTATCCTCTAATGTACTTGCTGTCTTCAAGCATAACAGAAGATGAAGCAAAGGAGGTCCACCGAAGCCTAAAAATTGCGGCTGGAATTTTTAAACATTTGAAGGTAAAGAAACATTTTTTTATGTATTTCTAATGCTTTAGTTCTTGAATTTTTTTTTTTTTTTTTTTTTGGTAAGGGAGAGAAAATGATTTCATCTGTAGAGTCCAGTCCCTCCAGACCCTGTGGAGCATGTGCTCCTAGACAGACTGCCCCTTTTCCTAGGGAACCAGAACTCTGGATGCTCAAGTCCCTTTTATAAAATGGTGTAATATTTGCGCGTGACCCATACACAGTCTCCCTTATACTTTTAAAATCCTCTATAATAAGTAATGCAAAGTAAATGCTGTGTAAATTGTTGTACCATATTGTTAAGGGAGGAATGACTAGGAGTAATGACATATTCAGCACAGACGCCATGTTTTTTTGTTTGGGCTTTTTGGTTTTTTGTTTTTTCTGGTACCGGGGATCAAACTCAGGACTTTGCACTTGCCAGGCAGGTGCAGCGCTGCTGAGCTATATCCCCAGCAGATGCCATGTTTTATTCCAATGTTTTTTATACAAAGCAGTCAGTCTGCAGGCGTGGAACCCTCAGACAATACAGGGCCAGCTGATCACATCTGTTTCCAGTGTGAACTACCTTATTCACGAGGGCAGCCAATTTCTGATTAGTTGTGTCTCCATGTAGTGTGGACATTCCCAGTCTCTATCACAATTAGGAAATTCAGGTTGTGATGCCATGCTTATTTTTGTCTCTTCTGAAAAGATGGGAAAATGAACCAGAGAAATTAGTTTTTCTCATTCTCTCATTGCTCTCTGGAGCAGCTCCCAAGCGCAGGCCCAATTCCACCTTAGCTGAACTTCGATTGTGTCCTGGACATCTCAGTGCAAACACCAGAGAAGCAGTCGTTGCATTCTAATGATACTGAGCTACCTGGAGATGTGTTGGAGTTAGAGAAAGAGAATGTTATTTTCCAGCCGGAATTCCCTCCCCTCATTTTAATTAAACTGGTATTTACTGAAAGCCTCCTGGAGCCCAGTGTTGGGTTTTTTAATAGCGTAAGATGCTTTTACAGTAATCAGAGGCTGTGAAGAACTGGGTATGGAGTTGTAGTGTTTTCTCTCCCTCTATTAATGTGAATGAACAGGTCAGGCTGTCAAGCAAAAAGGAATTTTGGTTACTAGTTAAAACATTCTCTAAGTTGAAATTATGCTTTGCATATCTAAGCAATCTACATATTGTAATCCAAATTTGTTTTTGAATTTCTTATGAAGTTGAGTGTTATTATATATAGAAGCTTATATTCTCTGTGAGCTTACTATTACTCCTTTTTGTTCAGCTCCTTAATTTCTGGTAAGTCTTCAAACTGACTGTCTCAAAACCTCCATTTTCCTCATCTCTGATACCTGGGTTAAAAATCAAACTCGGCGTCTCTGCGTTATGTCTTCTTTTCCTCAGGAAAGTCACATCCCAAAGCTTATCACGCCTGCAGAGAAGGGACGGGATCTGGAGCCCCGGCTCATAGAAGCATATATTAGCCAGTGTCAGGCAGAAGCTCAAGAAGGTACCCTGAATTCTGTAAGATTGTTTTTAAAGAAAATCTGTATTGGCTTTTAACTTTTCTTTCCTTTATATCAGAAATAGCCATATAGCTATAATCCTGTTTCAGGTTTTAAGAAATTTGTAGGAGGAGTAACTTTCCCTTTAACATCTGGTTTCATAAAGGAAAAGGCCTTATAGGTTAATGGCTCTTGTAGAGTTTGGAAAAAATCAGGTGTGGTAGTCTATACCTCTAATCCCAGCTACTTGGGAGGCTGAAGCAAGATGGTCACAAGTTCAAGGCCAGCCTGGGCAACACAGCAAGACCCCATCCATCTCAAAACAATAAAATACGTGAATAAATAGTTTTGGTTCCATACCATTCCAGACAGTGAGACTCGTGTGATAACACTGAATTTCATAGGCTTTGGTTTTTCTTTCTTTAATCAAACTCTGGTCCTCTGAAATTACCGTTCTTACTGTATCATGCTATTTGTAGTAATTCTCTGAGATTAGCTAAGAAATTGGCTGGTGATTGATTGAAAGAAATGGTATCAAAACCACCAATCTCAGTGTTTTCATTTGTGTTTGAATTTTCCATAACTTTTTGTGTTAAACTTGGACTGCATGAAAACCCAGAAGGTTGTCAGGCTGTCTTTTGGTGTTCTCATTGAACTTACTTCGAACGAGTGTGATTTACTTCCAGATCTCTTCTCTTGTATTTTCCTTACAGTGACAATTGCCAGAGCAATTGAACTAAAACATGCTCCGGGGCTGATTGCCGCGCTGGCCTATGAAACGGCCAATTTCTACCAAAAAGCCGGTAAGCTTCTACATGATTCTTTTATTGCACTTTTAGTCTTTAGATTTTCAGATTTGTTGCCTCTGGGCTGAACAGGGGATGAAAATGAAAGATTTCTCAGATTTTTCCAGTATCTGCAAAACTGGAATGTCTTCATTATTATATTGATCTTGTTTTAAAGAAATAGAGCTGCTCATTGTTAATAGGCTACATAACTAGAAAGGACAGGGCTGTACTTTGTAACCAGTCATAACTAGTAGCTGTACAGCTTACTTTCGACATTGGTTTTGGTCTTCATAACAATCTTAGCATTGCTGCAGCGTTCTTATTTAGACCAGAAACCAAACTGGAGCATTCAGGTGCCCAACCTGTCACTGCAGCAGGTGAGGGCGGGGAGGACACTGCCCCTCTGGTGATATTATTCTTTGTGTTCACCTGTTTAAGAAACATGCGTGTATTTCCGTTTAGGAAATAGTTACTATTTTAGCTGCTGAGTAGAGCCAAGTTAAATAGATTCGAAGCCTCGGGACAGAGGCAAACCTGTAACCTCAGTATGCTGTCACGTGATACATGATATTCTTGTAGCATTAAAGTAAGAACCTGAACAGTCAGGGCTGCTAGGGAAGGCTTTCTAGAGGAAGGTGGCATTTCCCGGGAACCTGCAGCCCATGAGAGTAGAACATCTGTACCGCGTACAGAAATGAGCAGGGGCTGAGCACTTTCTGGGGGCTGCGGACAGCTGCTCATCGCTGAGACCAGGCTGGAAGGAAGGAGACGATGCTGGGATGTGTGTGGGGTCCAGAGTGGCTCGTAAGCCCATCCGAGACGTCTGCCCTGACTCTAGATAGCTGGGACCTCCCACAAGGCGCCAAGTGAGTCTGCCTCGCTTGGATCTGCTCTAAGAAGACCTGTGGCTGCCCTGTGACAGGCTTGCTCCACAGGGAGGGACCTGCGCTGACCTGGCACTGATGAGGGCGGTGATGAAGATAGTGAAGTGGACCTCAGCAGTGTGGGTGTGAGTGTGGAGGGCTGTGGGAGTGTGTTTGACACAAGATTCCATGAGACAGTGGAGGAGATGAGCACGTCCGCCGTGTCCCTGCCAGGACGAGGCCACTCCTCCTGCTGCTGGGCTATGTAAACTCAGGATGTTGCAACAAACAGTACTTACTTTGACGTTCTTGGTCACATTAGCATTTCAGTAACTTAAAGTTCATTAACCATCAAATCAGAGAGGTGCTGTGATATTTAACTGTTGTTATACGGGGTTTTTTTGCATAAATGCTTCAGTTTTAGACTTGAATGGCATTCTGCTTTTAAAAACAGAACAGATAAACTAAAAGTCTCCTAGTGAATCAGGGTGAAATTATATTTTGCTTTTTAAAATGTAACTTTAGATCATACTTTATCCAGTTTGGAGCCTGCATATTCTGCTAAATGGAGAAGATATCTTCACTTGAAAATGTGTTTCTACACAGCTTACGTGAGTATGAATAACCCTAAAAACAACAGATTATTGGGAGGGCCAGGGATTTAGCTTAGTGGCACCGTGTCTGCCTTGCAAGTACAAGGTCCTGAGTTCAATCCCTGGTACCAAAAAAACCCAGAAAACAGGTTACTGGGGCTCATCTCCCCAGACTCAAGTTCTTTAGCATTGTACACGTAACGGACAGTTCTCAGGAAATGCTGACTGCCAGTGGGGAACTGAAGCAAGTTGGGAGAGACATGGACTCGAGCCCTGGGATACAGGGTCAGAGTTGTGCTTTGACTTGAAGACTGCTTTCAGGCTGGGTCCTTCCGCACAGCCAGTGAGAACTCTCAGTCGTGTCACCTGTGCACTGAGAGCGACACTGATTATTTCGGAAGTCCCTTACCAGTGTAGTCTGCCCACCAAATGTAGCTGTTTGATTGCTTAGTATCATTAGCGGGACGATCAAAGCCGTTTCAGGTCCGAGTTGGTCTGAGTGCAGCGAAGAGAGCTGTTGGAGGCCATGTGTGGTCTCTGCAGTGATGTGGACAGTTAAAGAAGAAGCCTTCAGGCTGGTGCACCTTTCTCTTAAAGCCTCTCTGGTCCTTAACATCAAAACACGTGTTCTGTGTTAGTACACAGTACTTTGCTCCTTTAACTGCTCTGTCTTGATTTTAAAAGCAGATTTCCACAAGTAACTTCTCAGGATGCAGATAAAAGGCTATTTTGGCTCAAATCTTGACTGATTCCACCATTTATAGGAACAGAGATGGGGAAAAGCTTGCCCAAGTAAAGAGATGTAAGGGGTTGTGCTGGTACCTCAGACGAGCGTAAAGGCGTGTGTGTCTGACACGTGCGTCAGTCTAGGGGAGTAAGGAGGGTCTCTTTCACCAGGCGTACTGTTACCACGGTCAGACCCTGCTGGCTGCCGATAAATGTGGTGAAGCAATCAGGTCCCTCCAGGAAGCAGAAAAACGTGAGTGTTCCTGTCTGAATTTTAACTCTTCTGTAAAAAACAAAGGTTTTATCCCAAAACAATAAATAGGCAGCTGAAGAGATATCGGCTGAGCTCCTCGGGGGGAGTGGGAATCAGTGAGGCCATTGGAGGATGGAAAGCAGTGTTTCTAACCCAGAACCTGTAGCAGAGGCCCGCTTCCCACTTGCAGGTGCAGCATGGGTGTTGCTGTCACACTCTGCAGAAGCAGCAGAAGCCTGGCCCCCGGACTTGAAGCTTTTTCACTATAAATAAGCACCGCATAACTGTTATCAAATGACTGTCTTTCCCACGTAGTGTATGCCAAGGCAGAAGCACTCTGCAAAGAGTATGGAGAGACCAAGGGGCCTGGGCCTACGGCCACACCTTCGGGACACCTGTTCTTCAAGAAGCTGGGAAACCTGGTGAAAAGCACACTGGACAAGTGTCAGAGGGAGAACGGGTTTATGTGAGCACAGCTTCGCATCTTGTGTGCTGTTTTTGTCTGTTCATAGTACTAAAAAGCTAGCCTCTCACCAATGTCCCAGTCTCTTAGGGATAAAGCTCGAGTGGGTGCAGCCTCATTTTTATCCTGTATCTGTTGATGATGTGTAAAAAATAGACTGCAAGATTTGAACGTGAATTAATAGCGCATAGCTCAGTTCACCAGCATGCTGCATGATGTCCTCGTTTTCTCTTTGTCCCCTGTCATTCTTTCTGTTGAATACATTTCTATGCGCCTTACCTATTCCTTTGCATGTTCACCTCACTCTAGTGTTAGCTCCCTGTATAGCAGAAGATGAATTGTCTCACAGTCTGTCCTGGTCCTTTCCGGCAGTTTTCCATTCTTGAGTCAGTGTTTAAGCCACAGGTCAGCAGCTCTGGGGGTGGTAGAATCAGTCCTGCCCCTCCCTTTGCCTCTCATTCTTCCACTGGTGCTCTGCGTCTGGCCATACTGAACCTTTCCCTGCCTCAAGTGTACCCAGCTCTCCTTTCGTCGCTGACCCCAGCTGTTTGTCTTCTCCTGGCAGTTTGTGTCCTAAGCAGCTTCAGGGACAGTGCATGCTGCATTGACATTTTCAGCTGCTTCTCTGTGAGCTGCAGGAAGCAGAGAAATCTTACTCATCATTAAATCGGGCTTTGAACCTGTTAGGAACTCACATAGTCACTGAATGAATGAGTGAACCACTATTTAAATTGCTTTTTGCAGTTACTTTCAAAAAATTCCAACAGAAGCCCCGCAGCTGGAACTCAAAGCCAATTACGGGCTGGTAGAGCCTGTGCCTTTCGAATTTGCTCCTGCAAGCGCTCAGTGGACACCAGAAACGCTGGCATCATTTGACCTCACCAAGAGACCCAAGGACGAGAGGGTATGAGCTGGGTTCTTCTATTTTCAAATTTGAAAAGAGAATCCAGAGTTAGCATTTGATAGCTTTTTCAGTTTGGATACAAAGTGCGTCTGAGTGTTAAGCCAGCTGATTGCAGTGTGCATATGACTGAGGCAGATCACTCTGAGAGGAAGCCTCTGGACCTTCGGGCTCTTCGGTTCTTCACAGGACGTTGTTCCCAACACATGATCTTGCCTTTGTATAACGTGTCAGTGCCTCCTTGCAAAGCAGTTGGGAAAGATCATCGTGTTTGTATTGCTGTGGCCCTTCTCTCTTTTTGATTTGGCATTGTTGCAGGTATTTGAAGATTTGCTCTAGTTCAGCATTCTCTGAATCATCCAAGACAAAGTATTTTATTTACTAAATCTAAGTATGTCTTGGTATTGAGCTCAGTAGTAGTTTATATGGAAATTTTGAAATTTAACTACCAAAAGACCAGGGACCTGTAACAGAAGGAAAAGGAATTATTTTGCAGCCATAAACCCACCCTTGAAATTGTATTTTTATATAATTTCCTTCCCATACTAAAGCCATTGTTCCTTAAAGTAGTCATCTTTATGTCCTGTTCAGCCTTTGAAACAAAGCCCTAAGAGACAGCTTGTTATCGCCGTAAGTCATTTCCAGACTTGAGGAGTCCAGTGCATAGACTCACTGCTCAATTTCTCCCTGTTCATAAGGAATGTAGGAGACGTGAGCTCAACTTCTGCCCACCAGCCTAGGTTTCATTCAGAATGTTGCCTGTTGGCTGTGTCTTGAAATGAATTGATGTGTAGTTTCTGGAATAGCTTGGTCAGTCTCAGAGTTTTGTCGCTCAATACGGCATCTTTTCAAAGTCTGAAGTGGAAGAGGTCACATGTGTGTTGTATGAATCATAACATATGCTCACATATTTTTCTTTCTCTCTAGGCCAAACCCAAGCCAGAAGAAGAAGTGAAACCTGTGAAAGAACCAGACATCAAGCCCCAAACGGACACTGGGTGCTGCCTCTCCTGAAACACTGTGTGCACTTCAATTTTCTCTGAGTAGACAAGAGAAACCATAGAGCTTCAGTTCCTACTCCTTAAAGAGACCGCTCTGAAGTCAGTAGAATAATCATACATTCAGAGAAAAGCTGCCTTCTGGTACTTGTTCTTGATTTTCAATGTAGTGGAGATGCTTCTTGCTTTGCTCCCAGCCTCTCCCTCCTAATCATGACAGTGTGAAAGGTTTATTATGCCTCAAAAACACATATTTGAGGGTTGGATCCTTTCTGAATTCTGGATCATTTCAGGTTAATGTATTATAGTCCTGACTGATGTGTTTTCAGGCAGGTTTTTCTACACAGAAACATTTATTTTCCTTCCTCTTATTTGATAACAGAAGAATGACACAAACCAGTTTTGAAGAGAGCAGGTTTACCCCTCACTGCTGTGTGCATTGTAGAATAGCTTTTGCTCTGACGTGTTCATCTTGTGGGAAAAGCAGTCACTTACAATGATCAGAAAACCTTCATACCAGATCTCTTACATGTATTAGGATCTATAATTTACTTGAAAATCAGTGTTTCTAAGGGCCGGGGATTTAGCTCAGTGGTTCTGGCACCTGCCTCAAAAGTGCAAGGTCCCAAGTTCGATCCCCAGTACCAAAAAAAAAAGTTAAAGCAAGAAAATCAGTGTTCCTATGTTGAAACCTTTATGAACCTACACTTACTTTGTATCCCTGTGCTTCATTCAGTCTTAATGACCCTACAATAATTTTTACAAATCCTTTTTCTAATGCTTTTTTTACTTAGAGGTTAAAACTTTGTAACAGCGCCTAGTGTTTCTATGTAAGGGAAGATAGTAAGAATGGGAAATGTTTTTTGAAGAAATGAAACATTGCATGATATAAAGAAATTTAAATGAGATAGGTTGTCCTGAATTACACTGGTAACTGCTTCTTTCCTAAAAAAGTATTAGTAAAATGGCTTTGTTCCCTGATTTCAGTATATATTGTTTTTACATGATTTTCTAATATTTCTACTGGAACTGTATTGCTTTAGGCCAAAGGCCACAGCAAAAACTACAGAACATACATACAGTATGACACTAAAAATGGATTGTAATATATGAAACAGTTCAATGTATACACTGGAGAAGCAGTGGATGTGTAAGTGCAACAAAACTAACAGATCTGTAGATTACTTCCTATTGATGACTCTCCTGGGCACTAGGTAATTTTTTTTATTATAAATGACAATTGGTCCACTTAATAGAAATAATAGTAGTAGTGTATTTTGAGAGCTTTCTGTATGCCCAGTGCCACGCTGAGCCTGTACATAGATAAACCATGGAATCCATACAGCATCCCTACGAGAAAGGTATAAAATCTGCAAAAAGTGTTGAAAGAGGAATGTATATTATCTTATGAAGAATGAATAGATTGATGTCTGTACTAGCTTTTTGTCACTGGGACAAATTACCTGGCACACACACCTTAAGGAGAAAAGGTTTACTTTGGCTCACAGTTTCAGAGGTTTCAGTCCATGGTTGCTGGGTACAAGGTAGGGACATCATGGTGGAGAGATAGAGGAAGACAGCTGCTCACTCAGGGCCAGAACCAGAAAGAGGATGGACCAGGGCTAGAAAGCCTCTCTAGGCCACTCCCCCAGTGATACCTCCCCTGCTTCTCCGCAGTGCTTGGCACTGTTACCCTGGCCAGGCACAGAAACCAAGGACCCAGCCTCTGATCCAGGAGCCCTGGGCAATGTGTGTGATCCAAAGCAGAACAATGCCTGCTTGAGTCAGGATGATGTTCAATTAGATGACTTCAGTCGTAGCAAGTTGTTACTTTCCTCAAGACACTGGATAGAATCAGGGTTTTCAAAAAAATACATGGAAATGCTAATTAATGCTTATAATATTTAATATTTGAAACCTCAACTTGGGATAATAGTTTTATTCTGCTGATAGAGAAAATGTTAAATGTCACTGTATTTTGTGTGGCGATTGCTACAGAATCACCTGCTGCCATATGCTGTTGAGTTACAGAATTTGAAGCCGTACTTGTCACCACCTGTAGGACCTGTTTACCTTAGGTACTAATGTTTGTTAACTTAGTAACTAAATTGCCACATTGAGGTTGTGAACTGTACCATCATATATGAAATGGAAACAATATGCTTAGCGCCATAAAGTGCAGTAAATACTGCACTTAAATCAGCAGTGGCAACTTTGACACGAGCAGATAGTAAATAGTAGGAGTGTCTCAACTCGGCAAAGGTAACGCATTATGACCAAGATACACCATTGTGTGTAACGCTTTTTGAAGTGGTGTTGAGAATTTGGGGAAGTTACGGGAAGGCAGGCCAGGGAGCTGTAACTGTTTGTGCTAATGCTGCACTTGTACGTGCAGGTGGTGATGCTCTCATACTACTTCTGCTGTCTTTTTATTTATGAAAATAAAAGCAGCCTTCCTTACCCTCTCACTGAGGTCTGTTTCTGAAAAAGATGTCTGTAGTTACGAAGCGTGGTGGTGCATTCACGTCAATGACTTCCGGGTGCAGCCAGTGCTGTGCACTCCCTGGCCTGCTTGGCTTCTGCTGGATGTACAGGTGACTGTGAGCTCTTACTCTCAGAGGGGTTGAAGGCTGTGCGTGTGCTGTGACACGCAGTGTGACGTGGCGTGTGTGCTCTGCACACTGGAGGTGCCCTTCCCAGTGCCACACACGCAGAAAGGAGCCTGAAGACACTTCTGCTCCAGAGTTTGGGTGCAGTTCTTTAGAAACCCTGTTCTGATCTCACACACGCCACGCAGCAACCACATTGGGTTGCCATGATCATGTGTCTGAAGGCAGCTTTCTGTGGCATCTGCCGTCATGGTGCCAGGGGACACTGGCATTTCTCATGGGCAGATGTGGCTTGCTAATTCCTGTTTCTCATTGCCCCTCTCCTGTGGCACACACAGGCATCCCTCACTGTGGGTGTCCCCTTGGGAGGTCCGAGGCCTGGCTTCCTACCCGCAGAGGTGTCCAGACCTTTAGACAATGGGGACCAAGCAGGTAACCCTGTTAGCTCCATATGAATGACCCCACGGTCCTTGCTCCATGTTAACCTGGTCCATTGGAAACATTGTCTAGGATGGAGGAAAACAGAAAATATAAAATGCAGTTCTTAGAAACTGATCTTCATTCAAAAACAACAACCAGCATTGCTCTGTGCCCAGCCTTGTGCTAGCCCCTGGGACACAAGATGAATGAGTCTCTGCTTCCAAGGGGCTCAGTGTTCAGTAGACAATTTAGACCAGTAAGCGGTGACCCCAGCATGCTAGGAGGCTGAGGCAGGAGGGTCACAGTTCAAGCCTAGCCTGAGCACCTTAGTGACTGAGCAAGACTCTGGCTCATAATTAGCAGTGAGAGAGGGCTGGGGATGTAACTCGGTGCCGACCCTGGGTTCAGTCACCAGTACCACAGAAACAGTAGTGGCAGTATTTAGTAAACGTCCCCAGGTTACAGTTTGTGGCCATGATGGGCAGGAGCACAGCAGGTGGACCAGACGGTGACTTGGTGACACTGGAAGGAGCTGGGAGTGAGCCAAGGGCAGCTTGGGGCCACAACAGTGGCCAGGACGTCTTTCAATCACAGTAAAAAGTACAGGGTGGCCGAGTCTGCTGTCAAGAGCCCTCAGGGAATTCGTGTTGGCTCGTGTGGCTCGGGGTCACATGGGTGCCAAGTGAGTCCTTAGCCTGCTCCTAACGCACTGGCAGGGGGAGTAAAGCACAGTGCTGGCATCCAGGGAGCTCTGTGCTTCTGTTAAGGGAAGGTCCCCAGGAGCGCTGTGTCTGGAGGGAGAGTGAGGCCCAGGCTCCCTGACCTCCGTGTACTCGAGGTCCAAGAAGCAGCACTCAGTCTAGGCTGGAGAGCCCAGGGGGAAACAGGCTGCAGTGCCCGTCATGCTTAAGATGGCAGGGACTGGCTGGGGCGGTGAGGGAGCCTGTGCCTCCTGCTGCACAGGCCTGGGGCAGGTGGGTCGCTTGAGCCTAGGCGTTCAGGGCTGGCCTGGGCCACACAGTGCAACTTCAGCTCCTAAAAGAAAAAAAAGGAGGTCAGGGTTCACGGAACACAGCTGCTTTTGGTCCTGGCTGCAGGGGACCATAATGTTGATTACGCCCAAGGCAGGCTGTGAAGAGCCAACCCCACAGTCAGCTTGTTTATAGAAGTGAGTCCGGCTGAAGCCTACGTGCTGAGGTCAGAGTAACTCGCACCCAAATTCCATTCCCACAACTACACCTTCAGACTAGAAGGACAGTGTTCTAATCACAACCATGTATTTGGTCTGTTCTGTTCCTAATTCGAGAATGCTGTGTCTTGTCCTTCATGAGCCTTGTTTACATTAATTTCCATAGAAACCACTCATAGCTCACCTTTACCCCAGTTGATTCCCAATAAAAGTCAGCGCCTGGGACTGGCCAGGGCCTTTGTGAGTTGCACCAGCACTGGTTGTCCTGGCTCCTGCATTCTCTCCTAGTTCGGTCTTTTAGTTTTTTTCTCAGGCCTGTGACGTACACTGGGCAGGTGAGGACTAGAAATTTACTGCAGGAGTCTCTAGCACCTGACCAGGCTTCCAAATGCAGCCAGGACCATGGTCTCTCCGTGGAGACTCTGAGTAGAATTGGAACCCAGTAAACACTGGTAATTAATTTTTCAATTAATTTCTCATGTGCCCTAGACAGGAAAGCTTACTGGGATTTATTCTAACATTTTAGAAACTTTCTTTTGCATACATACTAGATACTCCAGCAAATAAAGAGCCAGAATCTGTTGTGGTTTTTTCCTCCTTTAGAGACAGGGTCTTGCTGTGGAGCCCAGGCTGACCTCAAACTTGCAGCAGTCCTCCTGCCTCAGTCTCCCAAGTGCTGGGATTATAGGTGTGCACCACCATGCCTGGCTAAGACTTTTCATTAAAGTTAAGATGCACTATAGAACAGAGACGTCACTTTCATGAGCAAGAAGGGGCATGAGGCAAGGGTCCGGAAAGCATCGTGAAGGGAAGCAGGGCTGGGAGGCCTGTGGCTTCAGAAGGAAGCACTTCCTGGAGACCTTGCAGGAAACCGTGGTCCCCAGCGCTGACTGCGGGCCAGGCCTCAGACCCCTCACTTCTGCTGAGAAATGTGTCCTCCTGCAGGGAAGGGTTGGGCAAGTGTCACCTGGCAGCTGGCACCCAGCCGTCCACTCAGGGCCCAGCTGGGCCTGTGGTTTGGGGTCTTCGAGGGTTAGGACCCGCCATGTCATCTGGAGGGGTCCTGTAACAAGACCCAGGGGAGGGTGGGAGATGGGGCCGATTTCCTTTCAGTCTGAGCATTTTGTGAGTGTCCCAGGCAACCCAAGTCTCTGCCAGATAGAGGACTCAGAAGTCAGTGCGGTGACCAATCCCCTCCAGGCAAGCAGCCCACGACAACTTTCATCACTGAGGATCAGTTTATCAACTGCATGTTCTTTCCTTCAGCTTGTGAATTCCTTGATCTCACCCCAGATGTGCTAAGTGAGTATGACGGGGTGCAGAAGAAGGTATGTGACTCTCTGCGGGGACCCAGGGTACATGGAGGAGAAGGGCAGCTGCTCCCGCTCCAGGCTGAGGTGGAAGAGTCCTTCCCACCCACCAACCCTGCATCGCGGTGTTGTGGGTGGCCATGGCCCTTTGCATCTGTCCCACTCCGTGGAGTCAGGGTGCCGTGGCAGGAGGCAGAGAACCCTGTGGTGCAGCATCCCCCAGGTGCGGGGCTCCCAGGTGTGTCTGGCTGTCCAGCTGAACTTCTCGTTCTCCCCAGTTTGGGCAGTAAAGGGAGTGGACCACAGGCCCAGCAGAGGCTGCTCCTCCCAGCAGCCCTCCTCCAGGGAGGGCCTGGGGGCGGGTGCCTGCTCAGGAGGGCAGCAGAGGCCAAAGTCCTGCTGTCCCGTCACCATGGCCACGGCACCCAGGATGGCACTTCCGGCCAGATCTGACCCCAACCCCGTGACTTGGACTCAAACACCCAGAAACTGAAAGCAGCGAAAGTAACTTTGGACACTTTCTCCATACAGATCTTTACCAGACCCCAGCTGCACCCCAGTGACACCTGTCCAGTTAGTGCAGACATCTTTGTAGCCGTATTAATGCCCTAAGGAACTTGAGGGGTTCAGGGGCTTTGTCACCTTTGTCATGGGGCTCGAGAGCAGTCAGACACTGCTCCTCAGAAGAAAACTTGCGAAGTGTAAAGAAATATCCCTTTCAGGGACTGACATGGATTGTGCATGTCTAGATGCCCCTCTGGCTCAGCCTAGGCTTGCTTTACAATTAGCAGACAGTGCTCACAGTGAAGGAGGGGGAAGAGATGCAACTCCCAAGCCTGCTAGGTAACCAAAACTCGAGTTCACGTTACCTAAAATCGAATGAATTCTAGGAACAGCAGAGGTTAAGAGTAGGAAGAATTTATTGAGAGAAAGACAGCTTCTGTCCAAGAGAGACAGAAGGGGGATTGGAAAGTGGGTTGCCCACCCACCCTGCTTCTCAAAGGTGTTTTATGGGGCAAAGCCACGAGGTGAGGCAGGTTCAAGGTGGGACAAAACTGTAGCCAACTGGTAAGATTGCAAGTACCGTCGCTTAGGTGATATTGATCCAATGAGAAATCACACGCTGGACATGAAGTGGGACAAAACTATGATCAACCAAGAAGATTACGACAAGTATAGTCGCTTAGGTAATGTTGGTTAAATGGGGATCAAATGGGGAAGCAAGTCACGTAGCAAGTCCACAAGGATTTTCACTTGGAGCCCAAGGGACTAATATCTGAATATATAATATAGAACTAAAAAATTTAGACCCCCCCCCAACAAATGACCCAATCAAAAAATGGGCAACTGAAGCAAATAGACATGTTTCAAAAGAAGAAACATAAATGGCCAATAAGTACATAAAAAATGCTCAGTATCTTTAGTCATTAGGGAAATGCAAAACAAAACAACAGAATGGCTTACACCAAGAACACAAAAGAATACATGCTGTCAAGGCTGTGGGGAAAAGGAACCTTTCTGCACTGTTGGTGGGAATGTGGACTAACAACCACTATGGATACCAGTCTGGAGGGTCCTTAAAAACTTGAGAATAGAAAATCCATTTGACCCAGCTATACCTCTCTTAAGAATTTTCCCCAAAAAGTTAGTCATCATACTATTGTGATAAATGTATATCCATGTTTATAGCAGCACAACTCACAATAGCTAAATGATGGAAACACCCCAGATGCACATCAGTGGACAAATGGATAAAGGAAATGTGGTTTATACTCAGTGGAGTATTATTCAGCCACAGGAAGGATGAATTTGAGTCACTTGTGGGAAAACGGATGGATTTTAAGGCCATAATGTTAAGTGAAATAAACCAGACCTAAAAGGTCATAGTTTTCTCTTATTTGAGAAACACGAAATAGAAATAATTCAAAGAATAAAATAAAGGAGCGATGATAGGGCTCCGGGAGGCAGACATTTTGGAGATGGGGAAGGTTGGGGAGGGCAGGTCGGGAGAAAAGGCACGCAAAGAGATCGGGCTCTGATGCACACCAACGAACGACTCCTGCTCCAAACGTACTGACTATGCATGGTGACTACGTGCTGGTTATAACCCAGTGAGTTTCCTCCTTTTTCATGAGCCCTGCTGTGGTGGAGGCGGGTGTGGGTGCCGCTCTCTGCCGGGGGGGGGGGGGGCTGCGTGACCTTGGTGACCCTCACACCCGCTGCTCTCAGGGTGGCTGAGCAGGACCGGGTGCAGACTCCAGCAGTGGCAGCGTGGACTCCTCAGAGCAGGAATTGTTCCCCGGGCAGCCACAGGCTGTCACAGGTTGTCACCAGGGCAGGTGGAAGGAAAGTGCTTTCTTCCGGCAAGGACAGATGAGCAGCTTAAGGACCAGAGACCTTGTTCAGGTTCAGCCCAGTGGCCTCCTGTGATGCAGCGGCCCTGGGGGATCACTCAGCTGCTCGGGGTCCCTTGTGTGACACGGGTTATGTAGGGCAGCAAAGCCAGTGTCTACCAGTTTGGCCACAACAAGGACAGCCTGAGGGGGAGGGGCCCCAGGGGCGGGGGAGAGCCTAGGACAGATGTAAGCAGACATCATGCCCCACTGTAGTCCCGTCTCCCTGCCTCAAGGGAGAGGGCTGAGGAGGCCTCGTCCTAGGTGTGTGCGGCCCCCGGGGCCCAGTGCAGAACTCACAGGGAGCAGAATCTCATTTGTGCCTTTGGCCAGGTGACCAGGACCTAATTCAGTCCCAGGTGAGCAGGGAGGGAGGGAGGGAGCAGAGACCTGGTGTAGGGACAAGGGGCACAGGACCCAGGTCTCCTGATTCTGGGTGCAGAAGGCTCTCCAGAAAAGGAATCAGTGTGAGGGAGGCAGAGTCCATGAGTGTCCTCTGTAGCAATTGGGGCCAATCCCTCCGGTCTAATGGGTCTAAAGTCACAGTGCCAATCAGAGTCATCCAGACTGTGACGGTCAACTCTGCGTCACCATGAGGATGGAGCCTAGGACTGAACACCGCTCCTGGGGCTGTGTCAGGCTGTGCCTGGGTGAGACCAGGGCTCATCCCGGGAACCCCGAAGTGTGAAGCTCAGCGTGGCAGACAGCACCCTACCCCTTGGGACAAAAGGCTGAGGAGGAAGGCGCTGACACCATTCTCCTGCCTCACACCTGAGCTTGGGGAGCGCATTCATCCTGGTGCCCTCAGCCTGGGACTGACACCTGCAACCCAGCTGCCCAGCCTCAGGCCCTGGGAGCCGGACTGATTTCAGCTCTCACCCTTCCTGGGTCTCCAGCTTGCAGATGGGGGACTTCCGGGCCCTGAGACTGTGGGAGCCAACTCCTTGTAGTAAATCTGTCTCTGTCTGCCTGTCCATCTACACACCCATCCGTCCACCCATCCATCCACCCCTCCATCTGTACCCATCCGTTCCAGTTCCCTGGAGAACCTGACTAGTGAGTATTGAAGAACCCTGATTTCTTGGCGGCCATCTACCTCTTTGTCTCACCTGCTCTGTTAGTCCAGTGTCATGGTGAAGTGAATCTGAGGATTGCATGACATGCAGACGTGATGGCATCTCACGAGAAGCATTAGTTACCCGAGCCTCAGAGTCAGGTCATAGTAGCAGTCTATACCTGACCTACTGGCTTATTTGTTTCAGAATAGGCCATGGTGATTTTTGACTTTTCCACTTTTCTCAAATTTATCCACTTATTGAATATCTACTTGGTGATTTGATAGCACCCGTAAACTGTGATATAGTAGGAGTTAGGGTGTCACGTTAGCAAATGCCATGCTACTGAAAACCTGTGCAGTAGGCTCCAGTTTCCTGCTCAGTGTACAGTGCAGGCCTGAGGAAAAAAAGAAACTAAAAGACAGAACTAAGTCAGAAATCGGGGAGCCATGACGGCCCATGCTGGTGCAACTGACAAAGGCGCTGGCCAGTCCAAGCCGCTGATTTTTATTGGTCATCAATTGGGGCAAAGGTGAGCTATGTGCAAGGGCAGGACCATGTGCAAGGATGTCCAATTGTGCAGTTTCTATGGAAATGAATGTAAACAAGGCTCGTAAAGGATAAGATAAAGCATTCTTGAATTAGGAACAGAACAGACGAAATATATGATTGTGATTGGAACCTTATCCTTCTGATAAGAAAGTTTTAGTTGTCGGAACAGAATCTGGGTGCGAGTTACTCTGACCTCTGCACATAGGCTGCAGCCGGACTCACTTCTATAAACACGCCGACTGTGGGGTTGGCTCTTCACAGCCTGCACTGCTCACAACCTGCTTGGGGCACGATCAGCACTGCAGTCTCCTGCACCATGACCTGAATGCAATTTTCTTTTCCTCTGAAAGAAGGGAGCTGCTTTCCCTTGTGTTGATGACAGCATAGAAGTGAGCTGACTCTTGAACACAGTGTGAGGAGGACACTGGGGCCTGGATCCGGATCTCACTGGCTCCCGCTGGAGACGAGGGCATAGCCCTTTGACATGCGTGTCCATTCCTTAATACAAGCAGGGCATGTGCAGTGTCACTATCCCTATTTCAGGTGCCCTGGACAGACACTCACCTTCTACACCTTGGCCGCAAGTTCCCAACAGCTAAGCCTGAGACCTTTCCACACCCTCTCGGGCCCAACACTCGTGTCTGCACCCACGGCTTCTGACCTCTCTCTTCTGGGCACTTGCTTTGGGCAAAGCCATTTGCCCTGCCGTGAGGGAGCTCGGGTGCTGCCAGTCCACAGCCCCTAAGCTCCATGTGATGGGCTTTGTGTCGTTGGTCACAGTCCTGTGATTAAACCGGGGCCTCACAGGCTAAGCAAGAGCCCTACTTCTGGGCAGTGTCGCCAGCTCAGATATGATGGGGTTAGAGACAGGCCCTCAGGAGGGAATGAGGACACTTGGGCAGATCCCTCAGGAACGGGATTGCTGCCCTCACAAGGCGAGGCCAGATAGCGGTGTGGTGGCGCACGCCTGTAACCTCAACAGGAGGCCAAGGCCTGAGGATCTTGAGTTTGAGTCCAACCTGGGCAATTGAGTGAGACTGTGTCTCAAAATGAGAAACAGAAGAGGAGCTGGGGATGTGGCTCCGTGCTATGGCCCTGGGATCCGGGACTTGCTGCCCACCAAACCATGGGAAGGACATTTCTGTTGCTCATACATGGCCCAGGCTCAGGCATTCTGGGAGAGCCGTCTGTGCAAAGCAAGGCCAGTGGGCAGCAGTGTCCCCACGAGCGTGCTCAGAAAGCCATCGCACCCCAGCCAGTGGACAGCTGAGCTCCAGCCAACAGCAAGCCTGAAACTTGGCCAGAACCAGGGAAGCCGCTCCTGGGTTCCCAGCTCAGAAAACGGGCGATCACAAATGCTTGCTGTTCAAGCCATTGCACTGTAATTTGATTTCTCACATCTTTTATTCCTGTGTGTCCCTAAGGACACAGACTTAGCCAGGAGCTGTCACGCTCCCAGGAGAATTTTGCTTTACCCCTCAAGGTGGCCCGAGCTCACGGAACCGGAACCGAATCAGATGTGAATTGCTCGTCTCTGGCTTTTGTTATCCTTCACTGCACTCAGCTCGGCCAGGGTGTCCCCGCCCATCGTTTGCTTCTTTGAACCTCGAGGAAGGAGGCACAGCCCCAGTCCTTTTCTTGTCAGAAAGTGTCTCTCTTCTCATAAATTGATAGATACTAAACAACACGTGGAGGAAATGTAGTGCGCTGGTCTACCTGGCAGCTTCCAAGGCTCTGTGACATATTGGAAAAAGTGGTGGCTAACGTCCTCTTTCAGAACATCTAAGCCCTGGACTGTTGCCAAGCCAAAAATATTTCCAATTAAACAAATTAATAGCAAAGAGTCTTCAGAATTAATGATCTAGTTGTAATCTGTTTTTCCTTGTGTGTAATGTAGGCAAATGAAAGTTAATATAGCATTTTTCTTCCTAATGATGAAGTCACCTGAACATAGCCTTCAGAGTGGGAAGCAGGAGTCAGCTCTCGGAGAGCCTCTGGCAAAGGCTCACAGGCAGCAACCTTTTTCTCTGTACATAATAACGAGGACATCTTTCCCTGAAGGAGTGCTCTTGCCAAGAAGTGTTCGCATCTCTTCATCTTTGAAGGCTCCTTGGTGACAGTGCCCTTCAATTATCTCTATAAAAGTTTCTGTCCTCTGCCAAATTCCACCGCCTCCAACTGCAAGATATAATTATTTCCTATATCTATAGCGAAATGAAGCCAAACATACCTTTAACCAGTGTTATTCTTGGGTCCCTTATGCAGCTTGCCAAAAAGCTACAAACACAATAATCAGCTTTTCAGGCAAAAGAAGGGAAACTTAGTGAGTACTCCTTTTTTTTTTGGTACTGGGGATCAAACTCAGGTCCTTGCATTTGTGAGGCAGGCGCCAGAACCACTGAGCTAAATCCCAGCCCCTTTGTGAGTACTCTTAATGGGAGACCTTCCTTGTGATTTCTCATTGAAGTTGGGGACGGAAGAGAGTGGCATGGCTCTATCAACCTGAATTTAATTTGGCTGGACAATATTTTTACTGGGAAAAAGAACAGGAAGGGACCCCAACAAATTACTCAAATGGAAAGGGATATTAATTCTCTGGAACATGTATTTTATCTGTCTTCAAGGCTGCCCTCAGGCTGACCAGCTGTGTGAATCAGGGCAAGGAAATAGAACCAAAGTTCTATACAGAATTGAGTGGATTTCTATAGAACACATGTCCTGAGGTAATTATTTCATGATTGGCTTTGTCTTGGGGAAAATTTTGTTTCAGTGACAGTGAGCAAGATGTGTCCCCAAAGGCAAGATGGCTCCCAAAGGCAAAATGGCCCCTAAAGCCAAGATGGCCTCCAAGAATGTGTTGATGGCAGAGAAGCTACTTCTTTATCTTCAAATTATAAGAAGATAGTCCTTGAAACCATATATACAAAACTACTAATGCTAATTTTAGACAATTGAAATATCCACATTTCTTCATTGGCTGAGGTGGCAGTCAGTTTTGTGTCATCTTGATTAGGCTCAGTACCCAGTTACTTAATGAAACATCAACCTAGGTGTTACTGTGGAGGGATTTCGTCAATGTAGTTATTATCTGCAATCACTTGACTTTAAATAAAGGAAATCACTTGAAACAATGTGGGTGGGCCTTGACCTATCTGTTGGAAGACCTTAAAGAACAAAACTGCAGTTGTCTGGAGAAAAAGAAATTTTGCCTCAAAACTTCAGTGGACCCAAGCATGCTTAAACTCTTCCAATCTTATGCAAAAACTGTTATCTTTGCTCCCATGGCCACCACATGACACCCACCACCTTCACATTTATGAAGAAGCACCCGGGTTGGTGTTCACTCTGCCCGCAGACTAATCACGTAGGACCACACAACTGAGGATTTTAACTTCCACTCGGCTCCTGGGGGACCATGAGCTCGTGAAAGATGGCCCAGAGGCTCCCACCAGAGCCCCAGAGAGACTGCTTAGATCCTGGGGAGGGAGCAAGACTTGGACTTTACAGAAAGTGCACAGAGTATTCAAGACCCAGGAGATGGAGATTTGATCCCAGTTTCTTGGCTGGCTGGCTGTAGCCAAGCCAGGCACCAAGCTTGTCTCAGAAGGGATAATGGCAGCAACACCCCACCCTCCCCACCCATCCCCATGCCTGCCTGTGCGCTCTCTGCTACAAGTTCGATTCCAGTGTGACCCTGTCCCCTCTCACCTGGTCCCCAGGCCCTTAGCAACCCTTCTAGTCTTTCTGCTAGAAAGGTCAAGTTGCACCAGAAACAGGTTAAGCCCCTTGGAGTGGAAGGAGCTTCCTGCCTATGGTGGAGACGAGGAAGCCAGCAAGATGGGACCCACACAGCCAAAAGCTCTAGGCCTAGGAGGATCCCGTCATCCGTGGGACCGTCAGATGCCTCAGGCAGTGGGTAAGCAGAGTCAGGTCCTGTCCTGCCACGCACAAGGCTACGCTTTGGAAAAGTCGCTTAATACGGCGGATGGATAAAAAGAGGAATTTGTACGAAGTTCGCTTTACCCAAAGTCTGCTCTTCTGAATATGAATGCTTTCCATAAAAACAAAGAAAATCTGAGAAACTTAAATTTTCAGAGGAGTTTAGCTAAACAAAATGAAAAGCAAATGTGTGTTAAGCTCTAAACAGCAGGCGGATCACAGGCCACTTCCTGAGGGTTCGGTTCCAAAGCTGCTGGTGCATGGGGGATTTCAAGAAGCAGCCGTCGGAGGAGCTTGCTGTGGGAAACCCTAAAATGAGCACACGGAAAGTGCTGTTTAATTCCAGTGCTCTCCTTCTGTAAAGCCGGAAGGTTGCCAAGGGAACGGACACTTGCCAGGCGTCCTCCTCCCTCTGGCGTCTCCTTCGCTGCCTCCCGCTCTGTGACTCTGATGGTGCCACAGGCACGCTGACCTCATCGTCGTCTGTCCACGGTTTGTCCTCCACCGTGCCTGAGAAATTCACCTCCAGGCCAGGAACCCTGCTTCCAGCCCTCGTGGACCAACTTCTCTCTTGATCATTGCTCTTCGGGTCGAAGCCCTGAGACTCTAACTAGCGAGGGCTCGGCAGGCCTCCTTCTCGCCCTCCGCGGACTCTTCTGCATCTCCATGCCACAGGCGCTGCTCCGTGACGGGGAAGCTAATCACATCGTGTCATCCCCTCCTCAAAACTCTGCAAAGATCCCACATGGTCACAGAATAGAACTTTAAATTCTTCAGAGTCATCTATGGTCTGTGCCTTAACTTGTCTCCCTTTGCTGTCCCAAGACCAAGCTCCGGCGCCATCTCTGGGAATCTTTCTTCCTGGCCTCTCCCCGACCCGCGCCTGCCTCTTGTGTGCCAGCAGCGCCTCTGACCCCTCACGCTCCTCCCCGGGGTGCCCGGGTCACACGCAGGCTTACACGCTGCCACCAGCGACGCTGGCCGGGCCGTGGCCCAGGGCGCAGAAGCCACGGGAAGCAAGCTGCTCTGTCGGCTTCCGGGACTGGTGGTGGCTGGGGCTTAGGGCCTCGGAGTCAGTGGGGCCAGTGACGCCCGTGACGCCCGGGGTCTCGGCTATAACTTTCTAGGGTCCCACTGTTGGAGTCTGATGTGCGGCTCTCGCCCCTCTCCCGTGCAGCCCACAGAGCTCGGGTGCCGGACCCAGGGTTTGGCTCCCCTCGTCGGGTCGTCCTTAGGCCAGCCTTGTGCCTCCCCGGACTTCGGTGCTCTGCTGGACTTGCTCACGCTGCGGCTGGATGTGGGAAGGGAGTTTCAAACCCCTAGCGGCAGGGAAAGTGCTGCGCTTGTACTGCCCTGGCCCTCAGAGGTGGGCGAGGCCGGGTGCTCAGTGGACTGCAGAGCTCAGGACCGGGTCCTGCTGCGAGGTGAGGCCGCTGAGGTTGTGGCCAGAGCTGGGTGTCAGGGTCACGTGCCCTGCAGGGGTCTCATCATTCTGATGGTGAGATTTTGGGAGCAGCTCCCAGTGACCGAGAGGCTTCTGCCTTTGTCAGCCGGGTACACTGATCACTGTAAGCCTCTCTGCAAACGCCCAGAAGACTCTCATCTCAGTCGTTGAGTGGCTCATTCAGCAGGAGCAGGTCATGTGTGGGCTGTGGGACACCTCACACCTCATAAAAATGCTCACCACGGCTGGTCCCTCACCTGCCGCAGTGCAGCTCCAGGTCCATGAGGAGAGGCCCCAGAGAGTCCACCCCAGAGCTCCCTTCCCTCCCCTTCCCCCTCCCCCCTCCCCTCCCCTCCTCCCCCTCCCTCCCCTCCCTTCCCCTTCCCCTCCCCTCCCTTCCCCTTCCCCTCCCCTCCCTTCCCCTTCCCCTCCCTCCCCTCCCTCCCCTCCCTCCCCTCCCCTCCCTCCCCTCCCTTCTCCCTTCTCCTCCCCTCCCTCCCCTCCCTTCTCCTCCCCTCCCTTCTCCTCCCCTCCCTCCCCTCCCTTCCCCTCCCCTCCCCTCCCTCCCCTCCCTTCCCCTCCCCTCCCCTCCCTCCCCTCCCTTCCCCTTCCCCTCCCCTCCCTTCCCCTTCCCTTCCCCTTCCCCTTCCCCTTCCCTTCCCCTTCCCCTTCCCTTCCCTTCCCTCCTTCCTTCCTTCTTCCAGAGCCACGCAGGCAGCAGTGACCACATGAGCCCCCAGCACTGCTGCTCACTGCTCTGTGCCAGGTGCTAAGCACTCTCTCATTTGAGATCCTTTATGTTCCTCAAAACCCAGCATTAGCAGACACTGGTCCTTTGATCAAACTTCAAAGCCCCACCCCAGGCTCCCCCTTTAAGTATGCGGGACAGGCCTTCCCTCAACACTCGCTGAGCCTGGTGAGCATCACTGACTGCCAGCTCTGTGGAGTGTATGCACCACAAACACACAGAAGGCCCAGTGCTGAGGGCGGGAAAGATGCATCCGAGGATAAATGGCCTTAATGATGGTTTCAGTGGATGGTAATTTCGTGCTTCTACAGAGACTCCACAAACACAGCTGTCAGAAGAGCACTGTGTAAATCAGCTGCTAATTAAATTAAATTCCCACCAGAACGAGGGCTGAAAAGTACTTCGCCGTGTTTTCTTGCAGATCAGCTTCAGTCAAGACAGCTGGAGTGTGGCGTCCCAGGTATGGCAGCCACAGCTGCGAGAAGTGGAGCCACTGACTTGGTAATTAAATCTCCGCCAGGAACAGGCAGGTGGATGCTTCCTGGACAGCCTGAGCAGTGTTAAAAATGCTGGCAATCTGGTGAAGCACTAAAAAAGAAGAGGCTGGGGTTCTGATGTAAGTTTTGGCGAAATCACTGACAACTCTGAGCTCCAGTCCCAGCTTCTTCCCATTCCTTTCTTGCCCTCCACCCTCCTTCTGTTCTGCTGAATATTTATTGAGGCCAACTATCAGATGTGATGGAAAACGTATGGTAGATGCTTAAGTGTTATTAATGCATTACAGTAAAGAGACACACTGCCATTAATCCCGAACAACAGTGGTGGCAAACCTGTGGCACGCGTGCTGCAGCAGGCTGTTTATATCATTGAAAGCTGTTAGAGGTTCACCATCACCACCCTGCAAGATACTCTTCACTTCTAACACACTCATCCCACCCTTCTTGCCACTTTTCTGAAGCAGCTCTGGAGTCCTCTTCCGTGAGTGTCTTTAGTTGCACTGTTGTGGCTTCCTTGATGTCTTGAGTCTACTCAAAATACTTACCTTTCATGGTCACTTTGACTTTGGGGAAGAGCCAGAATGGCACAGTGCCAGGTAATGTTTTTAGGAGCCCGGCTTTCCACCAGATGCGGGCTTTCCAGCAGCTGCATTCATCATGTTATTTTTAATCACACTTTGTAAAGACACTCAGGAAAGACACCGGCTGTTTTCTCACCCTGAACTCCCACTGAGGGTGCAGAAGATACTCCCTGGCCTAGCTTCAGTTTTGAGAGCCTAGTTAGAAGTCAAAGCACAGGTGACCAAAAGAACATTTGTGCTACCTCACAACTGTAGATGAGCAGAGAACAACCTAAACATGTAGAGCACTTATGAGGCTGAAGCGTGGGTAAAAAAGTCAAGAAGTGCCTTTCTGTTTTGTTTTGTTTTGCTACCAGGGATCAAACTCACAACTTTGCACTTGTGAGGCAGGCGTGGAGCCACTGAGCTAAATCCCCAGCCCTAAGAAGTGCCTTTCTTCATGCATGAATTCAATCACTCATTTATTCATGGAGCATTGGCTAAATGCCTCTATGTGCAGCTTTGTTGGTGGGGCCTCCAATAGGACAGTGTCTGATTGGGCAGCTAATTGGACAAGCAGATGTCTAGAAAGTTCATTATGATAAAAAGTGGTTACCACAGTGATGGAATCATTAGAACAGGACACAAAGCAAGAGAACTCAAGTGAACTCAAGGCACTATTGAATGTATTCTGTCTTCTCCATTCTTTCAGTCGTTCCAACTTTATATTCTACACATCGCTGCTGATCAATATTCTAAAACCCAAAATGCCAGAGGAAGGTAATGGGGTATAGTGTATTTGCTTTGTACATGACAGATCCCAGCATAGGGCAGCAATGTCTTTCACAAATATAGAGTGACACCAGTGACTAGTGACTCAAGAATATAGGATGTTACAACAGAAAAACGGAGATGCGGATTCACACAATGGAGTGTGACCTCACTTACTAATGCAAAGACAACACCCACACTGCATGCAGCAGAAAGAAGAAATCTCAAGACCGTTATGCTGAGTGAAAGAAGGTTTACACAAATGGCACCCAACGTGTAGTTCATTAACAAGAATTCTAGAACAGGCAAAGGTACAGTGGCCGTGGTTGTCTCTGGGTAGTACGAGAGGGGATGAATTAAGACAGGGCCTCTGAAAAGGGCCCTACCTTGACAGCAATCCTCTATCTTCATAACAGTGTAGGGCAGTGGTGGCCAACCGATGGTGCACACGCTGTAGCCGGCTGTCTGCTATCATCTGAAGCTCTAAAAACAGAATTGAACTTTAAAGAATGATCTGTAGGCTGAAGTATTTGGAGGGCAACGTGCTGGTGTCTGCAGTGTGTCTCAAATGCAACACTAAGACAGGGGAAGATGAACAGAGGGGCAGGGAGACGCTGGAGAAGTGCAGGAGAGCAGTGGAGGTGGAATCCAGCCTGGGGACGGGACCTGAGGAGCTGTGCTGCTCCTCAGCGGGGCTCTATTCCACGGGGTAGTGTGGGCATGGTGAGGGAGTGGCACCCGCTGGGTGCTGTCCCAAGGGGCCTCGGTCCCTAACCAGAGAAGCACTCAGAGCCCCCGTGGCATATTTCAATCCCCATATCACAGACATCCTCGGAGATCTGATTTCCGAAGTGGGACCTGGGGACCAGTGTCAGGAAAATCTCCCCAGGCAATTACATCTCACACGAACCCCTGCTCTGAACCTGAGCACAGGAGTGGAATTCATTCTCTGGGCACCAAGTGGGTCCACAATAAAGAGCACCCACCCCCAAAGCAGCTTCCTTAGGCATCCTCTGGGCAACCACACTGAGCACTGCCTGGGAGACCGGGCAGAGGCGGGCAGCGGCAGTCCCTTCCCAAGGGAGCACTAGGAAGGGACCCAGCACTCCCGGCTCCTTGGGCTTTGGCAGCTCTCTTCTGCTCCCTGACTCCACATGGAAGCAAATTCCTCACTCATGCGACTCCCCTCTTGCTTTTCATTTCCTTCCTGTACCCTCTTTGCACCTCTCTGCCACTACTGCCTCCAGCTGTAAATGCAAACACAAGGACACCCCACTCCTTCCCACTGTAGCCCCTAACTCCCTGCGCAGCCCCCTGCCTGTGGCAATGGCACAGACTGAACTCAAGAGGGGACAAGGTCAGGCAGGGCTGGGGTTGATTTTCTAGGTCACCTAAAGGCTGAGTCAAAGTCTCAATAGTGCCTCCTGCCCCAAGTGCCCTACTACGAGCCAGCTCTTCAGCTATCTTTTCCTGTATATCACATATTTTTATAAGGTGTTGCCGCTTGGAAGTTACCCAGTAGTGGCAGTTAGTGGGCTGACCATCCCATGTGAAACTGGGACCCTTCCCATATTCAGTTCTGCTTAGTTTCCAACACAGTAGAAAAGACATTGTTCTGAGCGGATGTGTCTGCAGGGAGAAACTTACAGTGGTTCACAGGAAACAACACACCCATCTCCACATGGAGCCCAGGGGCAGGGGTTCCCTGGGCTGGACTGGTGCAGTTCTGCTGCCTGCAGCCCACTTACACAGTGTGTGATGATCTTTGACTCAGTGCACAAAGGGGTTTCGTGCCACTTCACGGGAAGTTGCTGTGGACTGAGTCCTGGGGTGAATATCTGGAGATGTGTCCCAGGATTGGGGGAAAAAGGAAAACTCTGCATGGGTCATAGCAGAAGCAAAGATGAGAAACTTTGACTGGAGAGCCATACATTACAGGGCAAATGATGAGGTAGTGTAAGAGGAACAAAAAAGATTTAAAGAAAGGTGAGCTACTTCCAAGGAATGGCAAAATAAGTGACTCCAAAATTAGCAGATACAGTTGCAAACACAGAGTTTCCTACAGTGTCCTCCTTAGGACACCAGGCCCATAAAATACTTCATTAGCGTGTGCGCATGCACACACACACACGCGCGCACATACACACAAAACACCATGGTCCAATTAGTCTGGGAAATACCACACATCACAATCCCTCCTGCATATTTGCAATACCATTTTATCTCTGATAGACCCTGCACTAGAGATCCTGACTTCATTTTAACTTAGAACATCTTGAACTAATTTGACAGGTATCAACTGTTCACATAGTGTGGAGTTGGCTTCTAAAGCAGCAGCTCTCAAACTCTGGTCTCAGCACACCTGTGTGAGTCTGAGTCCTGTTGGGAGAGAAAAACCACATAGCAATCCGAATGGGGGAATATTTGATATAAAAGTACAATGGACCCTCAAGTTACGACCAGCATAACATAGGAACAACTTGGGTTATGACCGGAATTTCAGGTTTAACCTATGACCAAAGCCTTCAGTAACGACTTGAATGCAGCCACATGTGCTCCCAGATGTCTCAAATACAGATTTCACCCTTAAAGAGCTCTGGAAGGAACATGACAGCATCCTTTCCTGTGTGAGGTTAACTGAGAAATCCTGGGCCAGTGTCTCTGTAACACTGAGATCTGCCTGTGTACAGGAGAGAGAAGGCTGTGTAGAGGAACCGAGCCTTCAGCTGACCAACTTGAGTTACAACCAGCCCTCAGAAACGAACTGAGTTCGTAAGTCAAGGGTCCACTGTATTTCTCTAACATGGGATTGGTTGGTAAGACAGGAAGGGAGTGCTGGGGTGTAAGGAGAGCAGACCTGGGGGAGACACTAACTGCCCTACTGCTGGTGTCTGGGAAGGGAAGGCTCCCACCCGTGCTCAGGCCTGCCGGGGAAGGAAGGGCCCTGCTCACCCAGTGGTGTAGAAATCGCTGAGCTGTGCCCTGCTGGAACTCGCCAGAAACCTGCTCCTGAAACTGCCTGGGGATTGCCCTCCAGGGTGCTAGGAAAATGGTTCACGGGGAGGTGTCTGGGTGGGGGCAGCCGGTTCCAAGACCACCTGGGACAGGGCCCTGGGACAGCAATCTGCTAGCCAAGCTGGAGAAGCTGCGAGTCCTGCAGGAGCTGAGCCCTGGGAGAGCCACGTGTGCTGCAGAGCAGGGGTTGGGAAGAAGCTCCTGGGGCAGCAGCCGGAGGACAGGTCCCAAGGAACCTTCTCCTCCCGCGAGGCCTCTCCAGTTCCCACACTCAGAGGGGCCGGCCCACTAAGGAAAGGAAAAGTGAAAGGGCCCAGATCCATTTTCACAGAAGAGGCAAGGAAAGGTGACCATGGAAATGAGGGGCAGGAAGTTGATAACTGGCACACAGTTGGAACAACTTGAAATTATCTACTCCTTTGCTACGTAGTAGCTACTGTGCACAGGCCATCTGGTATGTATGGGGCACTGTGTTTCAGTACCTGCATCGCTGGTTCATTTAATCCTCACTTGTGTCTCTGAAAAGTACTCTTAGTAGCCAACAGCCATTTTACATGTGGCAGAACCAAGGAATATACAAATCAACCACTTGCCCGATGTCATCGATCCGGAAGTGGCAGATCTGACATGCGAGCCTAGGGGTCAAGCTCAGAGTCGGTCTCTCCTGAGAGCAGGGAGCAGTCTTGCTTATGCAATGCTCTATCCACAGTGCCTGGACAAAGGAAAACATTATCAGTATTTACTGAACGTGTGCTTCAGTGTTTCTCGATGCTTTTGTTTCCCTGAGGAGCCTTTGTAGGTATTTTTCCACTTGCCTTCTACCATGAAGTGTTAATGCTACAGATCTACTTTATACCACGTGGCACATTCCTCCTGTGCTTCTACAGAAAATGAGCCAGATTCCTGCCCCACCCCCGACACAGTCCTTACTCCCCTGGGGCTCTCACCCCTACTGAGAACCCTCAGGACACCTGTACAGGTGACAGAGCTCGGAGCTCCTTCTATGTAGCTCAGGCAGGGGCACACAAGACTGTGAACTTGGGTGAGTCATTGTGCCTCTGGCTTCGATTTCCGACACTGCCAGGGTGTGAGTTCAAGTGTCCACAGGGTCTGAGTTTGTCACACAGGTGCGTGAATTAGGCCAGGTGACAGTAATGAGGGGCGGCAATGGTCCCCACAGGCTGCCAGTTTAGAGCCTCTGCACCAAAGTCCTTCTTGGCGAAGATGCTTTGTCTTCAGCCAAGTAAACGAAGGACATGTGGCATCTCGGTCCCACTACGGAGGCCTGAGAAGCTGAGTGGCTTCCTGTCTTTTGCTGTGATGAACAGTGTTGTCAGAGACATCCTCACACATGGCCATGGTTTGCAGAAGGGTCCCTCGAAAGCCGTGGGCTACAGGCTTGGTCCCCAGCCTCTGGCACTACTGGCAGGGCTGGAACCTTTAGGAGGCGGGGCCTCCTAGGAGGAAGTGAGGTCACTGGGGGTGTGGCCCGGAAGAGATAAGGGCCCCGCTCTCTCCTCTCCCCTCACTTACGGGGCACCCCGAGTGAGAGGGCTTCGTCTGCCGGTGACCCTGCCACGCTGTGCTGCCTCGCCACCGGCACAGAAGCGTCAGGCCAACTAAGTGGACTGTGGCCTCCAAATCTGAGCCAGACAGGCCTTTCCTTCTCAGTTGGTTGCCTCAGGTATTTTGTCATATGGGGAGCTGACTGGCTCAGATGTGTGCAGTGCTTCTGAGTAAGAATGTGTCTTGGGTGGTGCCAACTGGTAGCAGGAAGCGACGCTGTAGACAAAGTTAGCAGAGCAAGGGATTCATTGGGGTGAACACTGGCAGACTGAGGGCAGAGGGAGCAGGAAGGAGGCTCAGGCAGCGGTTCTCTGGCTGTGCAGGGAGAAGCGGGAGGAGGGCTGAAGGAAGGAGCTCAGCTGTTTCCTGCTGTGAGTCTCGGCCAGCCCAGTGAGGAGCTCGGGAGCAGGGAGCAGATCACCTGTACAGGAGCCCCTGGCTGACCACAGACACCAACCCCAGCCTAGGCCAGACCTTGGCCAAATGGAGGCGCTCTCTCTCTCTCATTCTCTCTCTCTCTCTCTCTCTCTCTCTCTCTCTCTCTCTCTCTCTCTGTCATACTGGAGATTGAACCCAGGCCCTTTGCACTGAGCTATGTTTCCAGCCCCCCTCCTTTTAAAATATTTTACTTTGAGACAGAGTCTTACTACGTTGCCCGGGCTGGGCTGCAACTTGTGATCCTCCTGCCTCAGCTTCCCAGAGTGCTGGGATTATAGGTGTGCACCTCCACACCAGCCCAGGATCTCTCTTGCAGTTGCTGTGAGCAGCCAACATCCAGGGCTGCTGCATCAGTGGACACTGAGCAGTGGGTTATGGCTTTTTGGTCCCCTTAGTTTAAAATATTTTCATTTATTATAATTTTTAAGCTGGGAGTGGTGAACTTCCATTTTCTCCCTCCTGGCCTTCAGGCTGACTTCCTGATACAGGAGTAGTAACAGGCAGAAGGAAACATAGAAGAGGAGAGAATGTCCAGAAATAGATTCCAGAAAATAACATGCTAACTTAATATATGCCAAAAGTGCTATTTCCAGTTAATGGGAGAACAACGGTTTATTTTAAATTGGTTATGATACCACAGGCACAAAGGAAAATGAAGTTGGATTCTTGCCTCACATCATGCACAACAGTAAATTTTCAGAAAAATTAAAATGTATGTATATGCATGCAGGAGACTGCAGTATTGATTATGCCCAAAGCAGGCTGTAAGCAGTGCAGGCTGTGAAGAGCCAACCCCACGACTGGCTTGTTTATAGAAGTGAGTCCAGCTGAAGCCTTCATCCTGAGGTCAGAATAACTCATACCCAAATTCCATTCGCACAATTAAAACTTTCTTAACTAGGACAATGTTCTAATTACAACCACGTATTTTGTCTATTCTGTTCCTAATTCGGGAATACTTTGTCTTGTCCTTTATGAGCCTTGTCTCCATTAATTTTCATAGAAACTGCACAATTGCCCATCCTCACGTATCATTCACCTTTATTGGTGATGACCAATAAAAATCAGTGCCTTGGACTGGCCAGCATCTTTGTCAGTTGCATTAGCATTGGTTGTCCTAGTGCCCACTTTCTGTCTCTCTTAGTTCTGTCTTTTAGGGTTTTTTCCCCCAGGCCTGCATTGTACACTGAGCAGGAGACTGGAGCCTAATGCAGAGATTTCCTGTAACATTTCAGGGGTTCCCAGTATATGTGAACAGAAACTATAGAACAAGTTTAAGAGAATATATGTATAAACTATGGCTTAGACCTTTTCCAGCAAGGCAGAAACAGAGTGACACTAAAAGACAAAATAATGCTGGGTGTTCTAGCACATGCCTGTAATTCAGCAGTCTGAGAAACTGAGGCAGGAAGATCACAAATTCAATCCCAGCCTGGGCAATTTAGCAACTTACTGAACCCCTGTCTCAAAAAATAAAAAAGGGCTGATGATGTAGCTCAATGCAAAGGTCCCATCTTCTATTTTATGGAATAGAAATGATAAAATGTATTCGATGATACAAATTCAAACACTGAGTATGTTGTTTTCTATCATTATAACAAATACTTGAGATTAATCAAGTTATAAAGAAGTGAAATTTATCTTGGCTCATGGTTTTGGAAGTTTCAGTCCGTGGTCAATGGGCCACAGTGCTTTGGGCCTGTGGTGAGGTGAGCGAGGGGCAGCAGGAGGTGGAGCAAACCATTTGCATCACGGTAGGGAAGTGAAAGAGGAAGAGGAATTCACAGGGTCCCACACACAGTCCCCCCCAGGTCACACCCCAGTGACCTCACTTCCTCCCACCAGGCTCTGCCTCTTAAAGGTTCTACCGCTTTCCAATAGCACCAAGCTGGGAACTAAGCCCTTAACAGAGGGGCCTTTGGGGGACATTTAATTCCAAATTGTAACACTGAGGTCTATCCCAAAACTATGCTATTTTGACCTTTATTTAGGACATATACAAATACAGTCGATGATTTGATATGTGTATACACTGGCGTGATTACACAATCAAACCCACGCGGTTGTCAGCACCCAGGCCGCGCATTAGATCACCGGAACTTGCTCATTTGTACCAGAAAGTTTGTACCCTTTGGCCAACATCTCCATTTCCCTCACCCCACTCAGAGAAACCACTGTTTCATCTGCTGCTTCTGAGTTCAACTTTTTGAGAATCCACACAGAAGCAGGAGCATGCAGATTTTTCTCTTTGTGTCTGGTGTATTTCACTTAGCATAGCGGCCTTCAGGCTTTTCCGTGTTGGGGCGGGCGGCGGAATCCCTTCTGTTTTATGGGGGATAATAGCCCACTATGCACGCTTTCTTTGCCCTCATCATCTGTTGGTGACACTCATCCTGACAGCTAACATGGGAGCACAGGTATCTCCTCGAGACACAGTTTTTATTTCATTTGGGGAGATACTCAAAAGGATTTCTGGGTCTTGGGGTCATTATATTTTTAATGTTTTGAGGAACCTCCAAATAGTTTTCCATAATGATTGTACCAATTAACATCCCCACCAATGATGTACAAAAACATCATAGCCAACACCTGTTATCACTTATCTTTTAATAGTAGCCCCCTTAACAGATACAAGTTGATGATGTCTCAGTGTGGTTTTGATTAGATTTTTCCTGTGATTAGTGATGTTGAACACCTTTTCGTATATCTACTGACCATTTGTATGTCTACTTTGGGAAATCTATTCCAATCCTTTCCCTTTTATAACTGTGTGTGTGTGTGTGTGTGTGTTGCTACTGAGCAATGTAAATAAATTATAAATTTTGAATAATAGCCTCTGGTCAGATATATGGTTTTCCATCCTGTTTTCTTTGGTGTGCAAAAGATTTCTAGGCTGATGCAGTCCCATTTGCTTATTTTTGCTTTTGCTGCCTATGGTTTTGGTGTCATATCCAAGCTATCAGCAAATAACAAAATGAGAACAGCAAGGCCTTACCTATCAATAATTACTTCAAGTACAACTAAAGTGAATTTTCTAATCAAAACACAGAGTGACTTTGCATGGACATTGTATACAATTTCACAATGTGCTGCCCACAAGAGACTCAAGGACACACATCCACTGAGAGGGAAGGGAGGGAAATGTGTGATGGAAACCGAAAGAGAGCAAGGGTGATCCCAAAGGCTCTGGTGCTCCGACATGGGGACTGTGGGATGTGATTAGACCATGAGGTGCCGGACTCATTGGCAGGCGGGTCAGTCAGCGGAGGGCGGAATGGGCTGTTGGAGGAAGGAGGTCACTGAGTGCACCTTGGAAGGGCACACCTCTCCCCAGCCTTTTCTGCCTCGTGGAGGCTTCCTCGAACTCGGCTTCGTGGCTGCCATGCGGTGAGCAGCTTTCCTATGCCAGGCTGTTTCTGCCTTGGAGACGGATGATGGGAACTTGTGAAACTGTGAGGCAAAATAAACCTTTACTCCTTTACCCTGTACATGTTAGGTATGTTTTCCCAACAACAGATTGGTGACTAATACAAATGGTCATGCTTGTGTCTTACAAACTAGATTTCATTCAAAATCTGTCCCATTAGACAAAGGTCATTATATGATGATAAAGGAATCAATTCCTCAGAGGGTATAACAATTATAAATCGGAGCACCTAAACACATAAATGTTAAAAGAACTGAAAGGAGAAATTGACAGCAATAGAATAATGCAAAAGGACTCTAATACCCCATTTCAGCAGTAGATAGATCATCCAGGCAGAAATCAGCAGGCTTGACTGACACTGTGGACCAAATGAATGCAATGCTGTCTTAATTACTTTTCTTGCTGCCGAGACAAAATACCTGACACCGAAAGTTAAAAGAGGAAAATTTTATTTAGCTCAGAGATTGTAGAGGTCTCAGTCCATAATCAACTGGTTCCAGGACAGGAGGCACGTGGCAGGGCAGCAATAGTTCATGGTGGGCAGAAGACAGCAAAAGCAGCAAGGGATCTTAGCAGCTTCTTTCTGCCCCTTTTATGCTCTGTCTAGGCTTCTGGGATTAGGGCGGTGCCAAACCAATCAGTGGACAGATTTAGTGATCACCCACCCTTAATCCCAGCATCACACACACTAGCCACCTCTGAAAAGCCCCACCTGTGACTGGAGGCTTTGTGGGGACATCTAGACACAGCCACAACAAATGGACACAGAGAATTCCACCCAACAGCAGGTAGAACATGTTCTTCCCAAGTGCACATGGCACACACATCAAGACATGTCATCCACTGGGCCACAAAGTGAGACTTAACAACTTCACTACTATCTTTCTGTGTCACAGTAGTATACAACTAAACCTCAGCAACAGGGAGAGTTTTAGAATCTTCAGAAATATGAGAAATTAAACAATCACTCTTGAACAACCAATGGTCAGAGAAGAAATGAAATAGGAAATTGAGAAGTATTTCTTGAGACAAATGAAAATAGAACACGATGTACCCAAACCTGGGGGTACAACAGAAGCAATACTACAAGGACGTTTATAATGATGAATGCTTAAATTAAGGAAAAAGAAAACCTCAGATAAGCAACCTACTCCCAACTCAAGAAACGATAAGGAGGATAGACCTAGCCCAAGTTCGGGGGAAAGAAAGAATAAGGATCAGAGCAAAAATAAATGAAATCAAAATTTGAAAGACAAAGACAAGATCAAGGAAACTAAGGGTTGTTTTTTGAAAAGATAAACAAAACTGATAAGCTTGTAGCTATATTTACCAAGAAAAATGGGGCCGGGGATTTAGCTCAGTGGTATCGCCACCTGCCTCACAAGCGTAAGGACCTGAGTTCCATCCCCAGTACCAAAAGAAAAAAAAGAGAGAGAGAAAAATATTCAAATAAATAAAATTTTAGTTATTTATTTTTCTGGTACCAGGGATCTAACTCAGTACCTTGCACTTGCAAGGCTAAAGTTTTAAATTAAAGGAGAAACGTTGTAACTTGTATCACAGAAATACAAAGGGTCAAAGAGACTTCTATGAACAATTACGTACCAACAAATCTGGCAAACTTGAAAGAATATGGTTCCTAGAAATGTACAGCCTACCAAGACTGAATCCCAAAGAGATGAAAATGTAAACAAATAAGGAATAAGGAGATTGAATCAGTAATCAAAAACTCACAACATAGAAAAGCCCAAGGCCAGACGGCTCCAGGAGTGAATCCTACCAAATATTTAAAGAATTCCTACCACTCCTCCTTGCATTCTTTCAAAGAGAAAAAAGCAATAAACGGGACACTTCGGGTTATTTTTGAAGCAGGCCCCAGGACGGCGCGTGGCTGAAGAGCGTGTGTGTGGCTTCCGTATGTTCACTGGCCTTGCTGTCACTTGGCTAATCCTGATGGCCAGCGGGGTCCTGACTGTCACACAGGTTAAATCATTTTTATCTTTTGTTATGTAACATGTATCCTTATGATGAATCATTCGAGAGAAAACTAACATCACAGTAATGCAGTATATAAATACAGTTAAGTTCCCTACATTCTTCTGGAGAGAGGACTGGACACGGTCTGGGTGGACAGCTGGACTGTCACAGCTCTGGAGTGTGACCCTGCTGGACAGAGGACAGACACCGTCCAGACAGAGTGAGCCCCGCCGAAAGTTCCCAGTCCTCAGGGGCTGTGCTGGCGACAGGTGGGTCAGGAGTCCTGGGCCACGGCTAGCCTCTTTCCCTGGGTCGTCGGGGCTGTGTGGGCAGGAAAGGTGGAGAACTCTGCAGGGAGGGATGGGAGCCGGGTGGACACCAGTGGGTTTGCCCAGGGACTGCCATCTGCGAAGGCAACGTGCAGCGGTGCTGGTTCCAGGACATGGCAGGCGTTGGCGTGAGTCTTTGGTGCCCTTTTGACTGTCCTGGGGTCTCATGACGTCCAGGACACCAGGCACAGGAGGTTGGAGTTTCTAAGCCCCACCCCCAGTGAGGGCCGCTCTTGGGTAGAATTCTTCACCTGTATCGAGAGGAGGGGGTTGAGGGGGCTCATTTCCAGCGTGTCCATGTGGAATCCACTCCACCAAGGGATAATAGTATCTTCCTCCTCTTGAAAAACAAAGGAACACTTATCTCTTGGCTTAAAACTGGACAGATCCTTTGTTATATTTTAAATCTCCATCCCACTCTGGAATATGTGAAGAGAAAAATGTAGCGCCAAGACCGAACTGCTGCAACAGTAGCTAACGGTGACAATTCAGAGGAGAGAGGAAGGCGCAGGAGGTAACAGGACAGCAGCCGCTCAGGACTGAGCTCCAGACACCAAATAGGAAGTGCTGTTAGTGCTACACTGCTTGCTAAACTGGCATCTGTTGGACACCTACTGTGTGCCAGGCAGAATGCACAGCGCTAGGAGCTCTCCCTGCTGAGCCGTTGGGCTATGACACCTTGCACAAATCTCTTTGGAGCAAGGGACCTGTAAGAGTCCTGTTCTCTTCTGTCTCCGTGTTTCATTTCTCCATCAGAGAGACGCATTTACAAAGGCCATCCTCTCCTTGGAGTTCCTCCACGCAGGGTCAGGACTCACTAGGTTTATTAAATGAGGCTCAGACATCAATTAAAAACTGAAATGGGATAAAAAATGTGAGTCAGCAGGTGGTACAAAGATGACTGCATGAACTGTTTGCTAGAGTTTTATAGGTGTGCATATTCCAGGACTCTGCGGGAAATGTGTCTTTCTGGGCTAAGCTTAAAATGCTTGCAGAGTACGGATCTGTCTCATTGCACTGAAGTGTGAAATGGTTCCCATCCAGTGGACATATCGGAGGTGAATTATGTGTGATAAAATCTCAATAAAGGAAGGGGCCTTGCTATAATTCCTTTTTTTACTGGGGATCGAACTCAGGACCTTATGCTTGAGAGGCAGATGCAGCGTCACTGAGCTATGTCCCTGGCCCCTTGCTGTAATTCTTTGGAGATATTGCTAAGCACTTTCACAGAGCAATCAGATAGAAGAGGGCAAGTAGATTGAAATATTTCTGATCAGACTGGGTTTTCCCAATAACCATTCCCCGAACAATGTGTGTCGTGTGCCCATTGTTGGAGCTCAGAGTAGACTATTTGCTCAAACATGCAACCCCCTCACTAATTACACCTATTCCTGCGTCTTTACTACAATCAGCAGTAATAAATCATTCCCTCCCCCTCCTCAAACGATGCCCTTGCTGTATTTCATAAGCCCACATGCAATCATCTGAAAACACATTTTATAAAACTCTGGAGCGAGGAGTGGGATAGATGATAGAATTGTGTTATGAATCATTGAAGGCAGAAAACGTCATGAGTACCTGAAATGAGAATTCAATTGGTAGCTTAAAACCAAAGTCCCAAGAAAGGTAGAAGGTGAAGAATGACACAATTCCTGTGTGAGGTATTTTCCAGTATAGTGCTGACTTGGTTGTTTGTATAAATCATTTTCTGACACGAGAAAGCAGCACAGTCTCTCAGAGTGTGCAGAGCAATTTCTTAGTCTGTTATGATTTTGCGGATTTCAAGATCTGATGTGTTCCGGGAGCTCTGGGGTGCTGCAGGAGCCCAGCATGAGGACAGGATCGAAGCTCTGCTCTCATCTCTCGGAGAAACAGATGAGGAGCCCAGGGTCCGAGAACTGAATTGTTCCAGGTGACTGGCAGCCTTTTTTCCTCCAATTTATTATTTTGAAAATGATCAAACCTGCAGAAAAGTTGGAAGAAAAGCCCAATAAACACCTGCAAAGCCTTCATCCATCTCAGCTCACCACTCGCTCACATTCTGTCACTTCCAGGTGTGCGTCTGGATATCGAGTCAATTGCAGACACTGACGGTTCGTTCCTAAGCACTTCATACTATCTCCTAAGAACGAGAACACTCTTCTCTGTAATCATAATATTTAACATGGATCCAGCAGTGTCTCCTGATACAGAGCCTCATCTAAATTTTCCCAGTACCTGGTATTCTTGATTCTGTGCCAAGACTGCATTCCTCAGTGCTTTCAGTTCCAGGACTGAACAATGCACTTACGTTGGCCATACGTCTTCCTCACCCTGCAAGGGGCCGGGCAGCATAGCTAGCACTGTTCATCAGCGCTCCACCTCCCCTGCACCTGGGCAGTGGAAGGACCACGACTGACAGGATACAGGAGGGCTGGCGCCAGTCCGGAAGTCCTCCTGGGGAGCTGCGTCCTTCCTTTAACCCTGAAGGATGAGCTGGGAACCCCACAGTGTTGAATTTTCTTTCCAAACCATCCCTCCATGAAAGGTCAGCTGTGCTGGAGGGGCGTTTGCACCTAATACTCTTGTGGTTTCTATCTAGATGTCCCCCAAAGTCTCATGTGCTTGTAGGTGGGGCTTTTGAAAGGTGAATGAACCACAGGGTGCTACAGCTAAATGTGATGTGAGGGAAGAGGCAGGTCACTGGGGCATGACCCGATAGGCCGCACCTCCCTTCCTACTTCCTCCCTTTTTAATTGCCTGCTCCCAGACCCTTCCATCGCACAGCTTCTGCCTGCAGCCACCCAGCTCACACTGCAACTTCCGAAAGCTGTGAGCCAGAAGACAGAGCGCCTCCTCAAGTTGTGTGATGTGATTGTCTCAGCGTTGAGGAAAGTGACTTCGACAAAGGCCACGTCCAGTCTCCTCCCCTGCCATGGCACATGAGGCCCTTCTCGCAGTGTCTTCTCTACCTCTCTGACCTAATGTCCCTCCCCTCCCTTCACCTCTCCATCCTCCCCAAAAGAGTTCCCTTGGGCCTGAACTTCCCTTGACCTCCAGGCCATTGCATATGTTTCTTCTGCCCATGCCACAAGTGTGACCTCTGGCCCTGGGCTCCCCCTGAAGTGCTTCCAAGCAGCCCCGTCCTCCACACCTGAGTGAGCTGCTCCCCCTCCAGCTCCCAGAGCCCCTCCTGCTACTTTCTGGGCCAGCACACTCCAGGCATTTGCCATGTACTCCCCTGCAGCCCCCAGACTGTAGGGACCCCCTGGTGGAGCTGGGATCTGGGGCTCCTCAGTCCCTAGCACTGGGCCGCCCGCACCAGACAGTGCTATGAGAAGGTGTGTGCCTGTCACGTGGTCTCCTTTGCTGAGAAAGTAGTCCCTGCAGTATATGCCCTCCCGACACCGGCGTCCTGCTAGGTGCTCTGTGCAGATGAAGCGTAGCCGATGGAATCCCCACCTCCAGTGTGCTTTAGATAGAGAACCAAGTAAGAAATGATCATCATGGCTGAAGCCTCAGATCTGATTTACTTCAGAACCATCCCGGGGAAGTTGCTGAAATAACAGAGTCATGACCTCACTCAGATTCCTGGTTCCACCCATGGTTTTGATGGAGCTCTTGCATGTGCGTCGTAGGGGGTTCTGGGGCATGTGGACAGTGGACAGAGCTTTCAGAGCCTCTGGTGACGAAAGGCCGGAGTTTCACCGATGGAGTGTTCACAGTTAGGTTCTCTCTCCAAGACCCTCCACAACTTTGTGTGACTGAGAAGAAGGGGCCTTTGGAAGAGGTCACCTGTGGGTGCACGGCGTGGAGTGGGGAGGTCAAAGGGACTTCTCAGAGAGAGACCATTGCCATGCAGGCGGCTGGTGTGTGCAGGTGCCACTGCAGGGGCACACCCGGGTCAGGCACACGAGACTCTGGACGCAGTGCCTAGCAGAGTGTCATGGGTGGGAGTCGCCGGGCTGCAGGACATGAGTGAGCACAGCAAAGTGCCAGGCTCAGGAGTGGGTGTCAAGCCCACAAGTCATGGGGAGCCTGGCAGGGGTCTTGGGTGGCACTGTCCCCTGATCTGGCTAGCCTTAGTTCCTAGGGGTGGGGTGGAGGCCACTCCAGGCCCAGGAGTGGTAAAGAGTAGGATGTGAAAGAAGCAATCAGGGCTGGAGGGGCCGTGTGACTTACGCGTGCCGGCAGCAGCTATGCAGGATGACAGGTGTAGACCAAGTGGGTCCTGGGCAAACTGCACTTAAGCAATAAGCAGGAATCCACTGCTGGGTCACAGGGTGAACACCTAGCCATTTTCCAAAGAAGGGAATTCTGGGGGCACAAATCTCCCTAAATGAACCCCAGGTCCCTAAGCCCATCAGCATGCACTGGGTCCCATGGTGCACCAGGCAGTGCTGGTGTTGGGGGTGCCCAGATAGCGAATCACAGTGGATCTGAGCAGAGACGAAAATAACAGAAAATTCCACGTATGTACGGCGATGCTATCCAGGGTGCAGGCACAGTGCTACTGAGGGACAAAAGAGGAAGATTCCAAGGTACGTGGGATGGCCCCGGATGAAGGGGACAGGGGGACAGCGCTGAAAAAGACGCCAGCGGCTCGGGAAGCTCAGCTCTGTGCCCTTAGCTGTAAAACTGCAGGGAAGCCACGTGGCCTCTCTGCCTGCATGTAAGTAGAATCAGGAATGAGGATAGCACAGGGGCTGAGGTCTGGTTGACGCGTCTCTCCCTAATTCCCATGTGCAAACCCCCACCCCCCCGGGACGGTATTAGGAGGTGACCAGGTCACAGGTGTCCTCATAATGGAACTGGTGCCCTCATAAAAGGTGCGGTAGAGCTCCTGGACCCGCTACCCTGTGAGGACAGCGAGAAGGCTCCAAACCTCGAGCCAGAAAGTGGGCCCGCAGCAGACTGAATCCGCAGGGGCTTGAGGAGATCTCTGCTGTTAGAGACCTCCTGGTCCATGGCTTGCTTCAGAGTAAGGAGTCCTTGGCCCACAGGGTTCGGGTTAAGTAAGGAGTCTCCACGCCATGGGGGTAAGTAAGGACACTGCAGTGGCCTGTACTGCACAGATCGCCCATAAATTGACCAGTGCCGAAGCACCCAGGTAATAGCTGGCTCCAAAAGCCACTGGCAAGAGTGACCTGTCTGCTGGAGGTGCATGAAGCCCAGCATTCTAGGCCTGGTACCGGGTCCTGCTTGAGCCTGGGCAGTCCCACAAGTCCACTGCACACCAGTAAACAGACTCCCTTCTTGTGCCAGGTGAGAGCAACCGCCCAGGACTGCCGGCAGCATCCAGGCCTGTCTGGGGTCCTCTCTGCAGACACTAGCCCGTGAGCTGCCCACGCAGCCACAGACCAGACCTGCGAGGGATGTCTGGCTGCACACGCTGGAGGGCTCACCGTGCTGTGGGACAGTGAGGGAGGCCTGCGGGTGAGGAAGGGTGCAGGGCAGCGCTGCCCTCTCCCTGGGAATTCAGGCAGGAGTTGGCAGAGGGACTGCACCTGGAGAGGCTGCTCCCTAGTTGGGGGGAGTGTGGTGTGTGTGTGTGTGTGTGCGCGCGCGTGTGTCTGTGTGTGCACATGTACTATTTGGCTCTCCTTGGAGCTGTTTTTCTCAGGCATGTCGGAGCCACACAGACACCCCCCTTTCTCTAGCCTGTCAGCCCAGTGAACCTCATCTCTGTGACAGAAGGTGGAAGCAAGGAGCCATGACGTGTGGCCAACTGTTGGGATGAAACACGTCTGGGATCCGCATGCTGCTCCCTGGCCATGCTGTCCCCCCTCAGCTACGTGTGAGAGAAGGTATGCAGAGTGGCAATCACTAATGCTTGGCTTCGTCAGTTTCTTGTTGCTGAGGTGCATGCCAGACACTCAGAACCCAAAGAGGGAGCTGTGTGTGGGCTCCCAGTTCAGCTCAGTTGAGCCACTCAAGTCAGAGAGGGAGATGCACCCTCCCCATCACACCTGTGACCGGGCTTCAAGCAGGCCCCACCTCCCAACAGCAGCTCAGCTCCACACCAGTGGCCCTCAAAGCTCTGCCTTGGCTCTTGGGGATGGTGCTATGCAGACAGTAGTTACTGCTGCTACTCCCTCCAGAGCATCCCTTTCCTGAGAGTCAGTGCCGCAAAGTCCTCACTGAGGGGCTCACTGGCAGCTCCAATGCTGTCTGGGAACTGGTCACTAGGGGCTGCTGTTTGATAAAAGGTTTTCAACTCCCCCACCCCGCCCCGCCCCAATTCGTGCTTGGTTTGCAGAGGTCACGAGTTTTCACTGGATGTTAGGACTTGCCTGTTGTGGATCACATCCTCTGCAGTGAGATGACTCGAGGTCCAGCGAGAGACTGATTGTCCTTCCTCCCTGCTTCTCCTTCCTCCTGTTTAGGCTGAGATTTCAACAACAGCTGTGTTTCCCTGCGGAGCCTGCAATACAGATCTCACTTCAGCCCCTACTTCCTGTGACAAGGATTTAGTGAGCAGTGTATGGGTGCTGGCATGGACCTGGGCTCCCCAGAGCGGGTAAGCAGAAGACGTCTGGACCCTGCAAGCTTGCTCTGAGGGCTCTGACTTGGACAGCAGGCCACATTTCCCACCTTCTGTTGTAAGTGCAGGTGGCTCGCCTGTTGTCACATCGCTGGCTCATCTTGAGCGTGGTCACTCGGCTAGAATGGGAGCTTCCCTTATTCTATGAAGTCACCACACTCACAAACCTCAGTTTTACCTGCTCCCTGTCCTTTTGTCCTGCTCCAGTCCCGTGCCACAGGCCAGCTTTGGAGTGGGGCTTCCCCTTCCGGTCCTTCCCCAAAGCCACCACCCACACACAAATCTTCAGTTCCCTGGCCAGGGCCACAGGAAGACTCCCAGCTGGCTTCCCGCTCCCGTTCCTCTGAGCTCCAGTGAGCTCCTTGAGGCCCCGCAGTGGTTCCCTCACAGGGTGCTCTCTGTGGAGCCCACCCCACTCTGTGTGCTAACCCACTCCTCAGCGTGCACTGTGTGATTTTACCCCACACAGCTTATAATCTACCTGCAAGTCCACAGAACTCCAAGAAATGGTACTGATGTGCCGGGCTTTGGGCTAAGGCTCGTGGAATCTGAGGCCAGGTCTCTTCCTTTATGATTGACAGCAGGCAGTTATTAAGTAGGTCTTAAAGACTGAATTGTGTCTCCCCCAGTCCCTGCATGGGAGCCCAGCCACCAGTATCTTAGCATGTGACGTGTTCAGAGACAGGTCCTCCGCAGGGCTGTGTAAGGGTAAAGGAGGCCACGAAAGTAGGGCTCCTGAAGCCTGGTGTCCTTCTAAGAAGAGGAGGATGCACCAGAGCAAGGTGATGAAGGATGTAGAGACAGATGGGCGCCACCAGCAAGCAAGAGGAGAGGCCTCAGAGAACCACCGCAGCCAGCGCTTGATCTTGGGCCCTCAACCTCAGAACTGTGAGAAACAGATTTCTGCCATCTCAGCCACTCAGCCCATGGGGTCTGGTTAGGGCAGCCACAGCAAACCAATGGGCAGAGGCAGTGCAGCCCCTCTCGGAGCCGCATCGCTGGCCAGGCCTCTAGGCCTGCAGGAGGGAGGCCGCTCTGCCTGCACCACCCCACCACTAAGGCGCCCAGCTGGGTCCGGCTGCAGGGGCTGAACTGACTTCTGAGCTTGGTGCGGCCTCTGCTTGGTCCCCTCTCTGCTGTCAAAGTCCCACCAGCCCTCAAGGCCAGGGCGGGCCAACTTCTGCCCAGAACTCGACTTGATTTGCCTTGGTCTGTGTCTTTCCGAGAGTCTCCATGGTCTGTGGCTTTATTTAGGATTTTTCGTAGTTCACATTTTTTTCTGTCCAAAAATTAACTAATTATTTTGAGATGGGACCTCTATATTACCCCCAGCTCCTGGGCTCAACTGATCTTCCCATCTCGGCCTCTGGGTAACTGGGACTACCGACATGAGCCACCACCCTGGTGACTGTTCATTTTTCTTTTTTGGTACCGGGGATCAAACTCAGGACCCTGTGCTTGCAAGGCAGGCAGCGGAACCACTGAGCCAAACCCCTGGCGACTGTTCCTATTTTTGATTTACTTATTCTTCCCAGTTTTAAGTGCCCAATAGACCGAAAGGTCTTTCACTCACATACCTAAGACCTATGTCACTTATCACTGAGATCTGCATGGAGCAGATGCTCAGTAAATATTTAATTTGAACAAGGGGGAAATTCTACTAAGATAAAGACAGTTATTGCTTGAGATTTTATGGAGAGCATATAGTTTGGGTTCTTTTCTTGCAAATTATGGATTTAAAGGAGGTAGTCAGGATATGCTGACAACCCCAGCTGTCTTCAAAAGCCAGTTTATGTAAACTTTAACCTAGACTGAGTCTGGGTTAAGTGGAGGAACTCAAAGTTTGTCTTTAGTCCACCGCTTCGGGACTAGCATCGGGAAAGTGGGGACTGAAGAGCTGTCATCAGAAGTTTAGTCTCTGGAGAAGGAGAACTTTGGGGAGCCCAGAGCAGGGCTTCGGAATCCCCCACTCACTCTTGGCTCCAAATGCTCTCAACCCCATGTCTTCTAGAATGTTCTTTTCTATCTTTCAGCTGAGCCCTCAACTGTAGCAATGTAACAAAAACAACCCTGAAGACTTGGCTAACTCAAGCCTGGCAACCTCGGAATTGGTAGGAAGACACTTTTCACACGAGCCTGAGTGGGATGTTCCACTTCTCACTAGAATGCCACACATCAGCGACAAGCACGGAGCCCTGGCACCGCCCACCCTCTAGCTGGGGCTCACAGACCATTAGGGGAGCGAGGAAGCTGCGCTCTGGGAGACTGCTCCATCGCGGGCCAGAGGACAGGCCAGAGAGCCCCTGGTCCCTGGGAGAGAAACAACCAGAGCCGGAGAGACCTGGGAAGGGTGGATCAGCTAATCAGCAACCACAGTGTCCTGGGGAGGGGTCAGGTAACGAAGCCCTCTGAAGGTAATTAACAAGGAGCCCCAAGACGCCCCCAGAGAAAGTCAGAGCCTCTGCTGAGGGAGCTCCAGACTGCTCAGCACCGCCAGGGCCTGCAGGCAGGCAGTGGCACGGTGACTCGGGCTCCCAAAGCCCAGGGGGACCTGGAGTAAAGAGCAGGAGGAGCACCGCCAGCTCAGGCCAGGCCCCAAGGAGGGGCAGCCAGCAAGTCAGTTCTCAGAGAAGGCAGGAGGGCGCAGGAGGCTCCTGAGAGAGAGACCAGGGTCACCACGCAGAGTAATTTCCCCAGCCTCCCTCAAACACACCTAAGCTCATCTAAGCTCGTCTAGGATCAGCAATTTTTATCCTTAGAAAGCATCTCAAACGGCTTTGGGGACGCTTCCGGACAGGTGCCCTGCTCCTGTTCTAATCAGATCACGGGCAGTCCGCCAGTGTCCCAAGCCCAGAGCAGCCTCTGGGTCCTCCTCCTGTGCTCCCGGAGACAGCAGGAGCCCTGTCCTCCGACACTCCGGTTGGCGGATGGGGATGGAGCGCCCCCATCCCTGGCTCCAGGCTGTGTCTCCCAGCCGTGTCGGTTCCTTGGGGCCTGTGCCTCCGTGTGTCCCGGAGGAGGACCATGTGCAGGCCCAGAAGTGTTGAATATCAGAAATAGCTTCTTAAAACACTGCAACCTTTATTTCTGCTTATTTCTCTCCATTTCCACCTCCTCTTTTATTCAGGAATTTTTAGGTTCAAAATAACTTTAGTAATGGTTGGGGCATTTATGATAGATGTAATAAGACTTGGAAAGTGCTTTTTAAAATACCATATTCCCTGTATTTCAATATATATATATGTAAATGTCTCCAGAAAGAGCTAACCCTCACTTAAACTGTCATCACCAAATTAATGGACAATCATAATCCAAAAGTAATTATAATCCTCAGTAATTATAATGACCCCATTAAGTTCTTCACATCTCAAGATTTGTTCTACATGAGAATAATTGTAGCTCAATTATACTTCACCAACGCAGGTCATCACATATTTGCTCTCTGAAACTCATGCTCAGTCACACCACAGGGTTTATTTTTGAGGGTGAAAGGGTATGAACATTCTTCATCAGTGCATATTAATTTACAAGATACTGGGTTTCAATGTAGTATTTTCCTCCTGTTCACCCCATTATCCTCCCTGACTTCCTCTTCCCTTCTACCCCTTCTTCCCTTCCTCTTGTCTAGTAATAGTCTCCCTTCCATTTTCCACATTCTTGTTATTTTTCTTGAGTTCTACACATTCAGAAAAACATGCAATACTTGTCTTTCTGAATCTGGCTCATTTCATGTAATAGGATAGTCTCTAGTTTCATCCATTTTCCTGCAAATGACACAATTTTACTCTTGTGTATGCTAGAATTCCGTTGTGTGTACGCATACCGTATGTCCTTTATGCATTCATCTGTGGTTGGGCGCCTGGGCTGGTGGCGTCCTGGTTATCATGAATTATGCCAGAAAAAGTGCGGGCATGCCACTGTCCCCATAGGATGCTGGCTTTCATTCCCTGGGGCACATGCCAAGGAATGGGATGGCTGGGTCTTGTGGCAGTTCTGTTTCCAGTTGTCTGTGGACCCTCCCTACTGATTTTCCCAGGAACGGTCCTAATTTACATCCCCCCAGCAGTGTAGAAGGGTCTCTTTCCCACTGGCATCCATGTCAGGATCCCTTGTTTTCTGTCTTCCTTTTTTTTTTTGGTACCGGGGATCGAACTCGGGACCTTGTGCTTTCGAGGCAGGTGTCAGAACCACTGAGCTACACCCCGGGCCCGTTTTCTGTGTTCTTGATGACAGCCACTCTGACTGGGGTGAAGAGGAATCTTGATGTAGTTTTGATTTGGATGTGTATTTTCCTGATAGCTGAAGATGTTGAACACTTTTTCATATACTTATTGGCCATTTGTACTTCTTCAAGAAGTGGCATTCAATTCATTTGCACATTTACTGGTTGTTGGGCTATTTTTTTCACACCAAACGTACTAAACAGACATTTGATTTTCTAATCCTGGTTGTGTTTCTTTCTTCACCTTTAAAAAAATATGATGTAGAAAATATTCAGGCATGAGAAGGAAGTATAAACTGCTCTTGAAATGTTCATAAAGAAAAGATAACTCAATTATGTTTTGGGTAATGGAAAAACAGAGCCTTAGGCAAAAAATTGTAAACTAGTTGACATTCCTTCGCTAGCTAAAATAAGTGAAGCTTGAATCTTTGACTCCATCAATTTGAAAATAGCCTAAGGTGAGCAGATATTTTGGTTGGCTTAGTGTGGATTTAAAGAAGAGACTCACAAATTTTGTTCCCTAATGAATGCAGCTGGGGTGTGCTATGCAGTTTAAAGACTCTGAGTGTAGAATATACTTGTCTCTAACAGATTGGGTTAACTTAGTCTCTGCAGTCAGTTTCTAATAAGGCTTCATAGACACTATCAACAGAATCGTCCTGAGCACACCGGCACAGTATGAAAATGGTGTGCGTGCACATAAACCCAAGGCAGAAATGGGCTGAAGTATCGCTGTGCTATGGATGAGGTCCAGAAAAACCCAAACAAAAAACACCACCAGCACATGGGCGTAGCCCAGCGTTTGTCCCACATGGAGCCCAGGAGCAGAGAGCCCCATCCCGGAAGGGTTATGTATTGTGAGACTCTGAGCTGTTTGCCAGCACTGATTTTTCTAGAGGCAGGCTGACACAAATCACTCGGGTCAGAGGACTGCACCCCAGGCCTTCGGGGAAGGGGAAGACCTGATGTGGACCAAGGGTGGGTGAACATCACGAACCTGCTGCAGTCAGGCAGCAGGAGGAGGAGGACAAGGAGGAAGTGGACCGGCTGAACACAGCGCTTGGACCCCCGCAGAGGACAAGAAGAGAGGCTCCTCTGAAGCTGAGCCTGGCCGCTCCCAGTCCCAGCAGTCTCTTTAGGATTTGGCCGGAGGTGGTGCTTTTCCTAAGTAGCACATCTGTGTCACTCAGCACCGTCAGTAGGATCGTGGGATGCACAGTGGCACTGGAGCAGCTGCAGGGACATGAGGAGGTGAGAAGGAGAAGACAGAGGGGGACAGCAGAAGACAGAGACAGGGAGCTTCATACCCCCTGAGGAAGGGTGCAGAGGCCTGGACTGCAGCACCCAGTGGGTAACTGAGCCTCAGCAGTGAGACCGCCCATTCCAGCTGTCCTCACCCGCTTCTCCTCACTGCAGAGGCAAGGGACGCTTCCTTCTGCTCTCTGTGATGGCTTTTTTCATCTTCTCATTCACTTGTCCATTCCTTTGTCATTTACCAAACACAAACATCATCAGCCTCTCAAAAGCACAGTCATCTTCTGTAGGGTGTTTCCTGCCACCCTCTCCACCCAGAGTCTACTTCTGTGGGGAGAGGCAGCTAAGTGCATGTGTGTGAGAGCACCAAGGACAAGACTCACGACCTCTTCAGAGGGTATCAGAAGGCTTCCGAGAGCCAAGCTTGGAAAGGTCTTGAGGGCTGAGTAGGAAGGAGTGTGCCAGTGGATGAAGGGGCAGAAAGAGGACATTCCAAGTGCAAAGAAGAACATCTCCAAAGACAGTGGGTAGGAAAGTCCCGAGAGATGGTGGTGCTGGTGCTAGTGACAGGGTGGCTTGAGGTTTGTTGCAAGGAACCTTCTGTCAAAGAGGCAGGTTTTTGTCAGAAGGGTGAGGAGATGGGTAGTTAGGCGGAGAAGCAGAGGGAGAGACAGAGGGGTCTGGAAGATCACAGAAATGCTGAGCAGAGCGTGGGACACCCCACAGGCTGTGGGAGGACATCCAGTGACTGCATGTTGTGCAGCCAGAGCGAAGCCCACGGGCCACTCTAGTCCTTCAGACAAAAGGGCTGGGCTGGAAACGCTACGGGAAGCAGAAGTGTCAGACATCGCTGTCCTGCTGGGCCACCCGAGGTGTCTTCGTCCTCCAGATGATTCAGCCACTGACTTGATCCCTGATAAATCAGCGGAGAACTGAGCAGACCCAGCAGCCTGGTCACTGCCCAGACCTGGCAACTGTCCTCTGCCCTCAGGTGTCCTGTTTCTGTCATAGCCAGACTTCCTGGAGGAGCAGACTCCAGCACTGGAAATGGCTGTGCTGTTTCCTCAGCCCGGCGTCCCAGGAACCAGACTGCAGCCCGATGCCAAGTCTCCTGCGTCCTGGGTCAGGAGGGCCTCCACAGGGCAGGGTGCGGGGCGAGGGCCAGGCTGTAGTGGTCTAATTCATGTCTCACACACTCTCTCCTCTGGTCCTGACCTGCTGTGGACTAGTAGTGGTGGCTGGTCCAACACCTCTGCTGCTCCTGGCTGCTCCCCGGCTGCCTGCCCAGTGCCCCTCAGAGGGGTGGCGTGGGAGCTGCTGCTCACGTTGCAGGCCCTGCATCTGGGCAGGCAGATGGGCAAACTAAGGCAGAGCTCTGAATTTTTCACAGGACGGGTGAGCCTGGGTCCCAAGCACTCAGGAGTCAGGGTTGATCTATGGTGTCAGTGAGCAGGTAAGACATGTGCTCCTTACTTACTCACCAGCCTTTACTGAGCCCCGGGATAGGCTCAGTTTTCTACTAAGGGCTTGAAGTCAGAGATGACTAAACTGCGGCTTATGATTTCAGGAATGTTACATTCATGCCCCAATCCATGGAGTCCAGATGGGGAATGTCAGAATAACGGAGGGCTTGCAGTTAGGAACTGGGCACATGGCGCGGGCAAAGGGAGCACTGTGGTGCTGTGGGAGCAGGAGCAGGGTCAGCGGAGGGGTCAGGACTGCAAGGGGCCGCTGCAGGCTCTCAGAGCTGGAGAGCCACCCTCACGGCCTCCCCAGGTAGAGGCACCCACAGGCGAGGCCGCCAGCACCAGTCTGGGCGTTCTGTCTCAGTGACAGCAGTCTGGCAGCGAGGCAGCGAAGACTGTACTCAGGACGGAGACAGGAGGGCAGGTGCCTCCCCTGTGCCCTGCGATGACTCAGGAAGACAGGCCAGCTGAGGGCCAGGCAGCACTGACATCTCAGGGATGTGTGCCATGTGGCTCTGCGGGACAGAGGGTGGAAGAGGAAGGTCCCCAGGTCCCACTCTCCAGAACACCACGTCAATTCCCATGACATTCTTGGACCATACTCCTCCCATACCAAAACTGTATGTACTGTCAGGAAAAAAATGGATGAAAACATAAAACAATCTTAAAAAGCGGGCTGGGGAGTTAGCTCAGTGGCACTGCCCCTGCCTCGCAAGTGCAAAGTCCTGAGTTTGATTGGTGGTACTGGAAAGAAAATGATAGAAAAATACCTCAAAGGTAACATGAGGGTTAATCGTGATTGTCAACCAGATCAGCATGAGGGTAAAGCACTCTCCTGGGTGGGCTGTGGGCATGTGACCTTGGGGACCATCTTGTCCCTGTCCCTTCCTCTCTGGCTCTTCCCCTGCTCCCGGCTTCTTGGCTGCCCTGAGCTGAGTGCTTCCCTCTGCCATCCCTTCCACCGTGCTGTCCCCACCTTGGAGCCAGCTTGAAAGAACCTTCCCTCCTGTACTTTGCATGTGTCAGTATTTTCATCAAGGAACAATAGGCTGAGGGACGTGAGTAACTCCGAGTAACTCCTGGGAAGACACTCGTCTAGTTCGGGAACACTTCCTCACACTGAGAAGGCGAAGTCCTAGACTACCACACCGAGAAATACCCGAGCCACAAGTTACTAACCCTGTAGCCATGTGGAACCCAGACTGGTTTCCCTGACTCTCTTACACCCTTTCTTTAAATTCCTGATACCCTTTGCACAACTTTCTCTTGCTTCTGATTTTTACTATAAAATATAAATAAAAGTACCCAAAGGAGAGTCTGGATAGTTGTTTCCCAGTGGATTGCTTATCCAGTGTTCTTTTCATACTTTTGGCAGTCAGGGGGAGTTGTATTAGATATATTTAAGGAAACTTTCCTTTAGAAATATTCAAAGAATGTTCCTTGCATATAAGTAGGGTTGCCAGACTTAGATCCAATTGTGATATTCTCAGCTAAATTTGAATTTCATGTAAACAATGAATAATTTTTTAATATAAAAGTGTCCTATGCAATATTTTAGACATACTTATGCTAAAAATAATCCAAAATTAAAATCTGACTGGCTGCCCTCTTTCCCCTGGCAATGAGCTGTGAGTACTTGCAATGTGGAGCTGGTCCCTCTCAGGACAAACGTACAGAGGACACAGGAACAGTCCACTATGGCTTTGTCATGCCTACTGAAGCCAAATATAGTTAACTTACAGCATTGTTTGATTTTACAAGCTTTTAAGAGGATGCTAACAATAAAGGAAATGACTTCCAAATAATCATGAAGATACTTTTGTAAAGAAGGTTGTAGGGAACAGGGAAAGGGACGTTACCAGAACCCCTGCAGTGAATCGTGGTCTCCTGTGAGCCATGACGGCACAAGGCAAATTAATGAATAAAGACAGCTTCTTAGAGAAGATGAGTTTTGGGTCTGATCAGTGCTGCTCTGGGCAGCAAAGATGAAGGCACCTCGAACTTGCCACTATTTATTTGGTTCATAGGGAGTATCAGATGACTTGGAGGGTGGCATTAATCCTAAGACCATGAGGATAGTTTGCTGATGAGGGTCTTATGTTTATTAGGATGGCAAGATGAGCAAAGATGTTCTTACAACAGTAGGTGAGATGAGTTAAGCTGATAAGGAATTTGTCCCTCCCCAGGTGACACCTTTCTACTCAGTTCTCAAGGAACCAGGATGTCCTCAGCTGATGTAATCTTGTCCTTGAGTATCACAGCATCACGGGACCATTGAGGTCTCAGCTGTGACTAGAGGCAAAAATGGAGTTATGTTTTGACATGTCATACCAGCCTATAGGCAAGAAGACTAGGCCTGATCATAATTTAATTGTGAAATGATTTTTTCCTCAATATTATGTAGAATTGCTTTTGACAGAAGGTATAGCCTCCTTTAAGGCACGTGGTAGATTAACTAATGGTCAACTTGGAATGCCCAGCTGAACTGAGTCAGCATGGTTTGGGCGTGGAAGACCCACCTGAGGATTGTTGCCAACGGCATAAAAAGAACTGGAGGGGAAGATGTGGGACATTGATTTTCTAGTAGAAGCTTGTGCAGATGGTTTTCCTGATGCAAACTTGGCTGTTCTCATGGGAGGAGGAGCTCAGGTTCTTGGTGTCACCAGGATGGCTGCTGTTCTCACCAGGGGAGCTCTGATCTTCACCAAGAGTATCACTTCCTGGCTCCAGTGTAGATCCCTTCACCCCACTGGTGGAGGCTTTCTAGCCTCCATTACTGGCCTTTGGTCCTTCCGAGTGCAGATCTTCAATACAGACTTGCATGAGGTATTGCCGTGGGCTCTAGGCTCTGGCTGGACTCTAGGCCTTAAACTGGACTTGTGTGGGACATTGCCGAGGGATCCAAGCTGAATTCTTTGGGTCTCCAGTGCACAGTTAGATCTCCTGCACTCTGCATTTGACTTTTTGAGTGACTATTTTTTTTTTTTGGTACTGGGGATCGAACTCGGGACCTTATGCTTGTGAGGCAGGGGCCGGAACCACTGAGCTAAATCCCCAGCCTAAAACTTTTTCTTTTTTTTTGGTACCAGGGATTGAACTTTGGTCCTTGAGCTTGCTAGGCAGGCAGCGAAACCACCGAGCTTAATCCCTGGCTTGAGTGACTATTATAAAATAACCTGATAAATGATGTACCCTATATTAAATCTATTTCCTTGCAAACCCTGACTACAACAAGGTATAAGGTCATTGTTTTCACAGGAAGTTTGGGCTCAATATTCCCAGCCTCTGGCTAATTCCTTCTTAGCAAATATGGGTGATGTTGTGGGAGTTGCTGGGGATTGAGCCCAGGTCCTCCTGCACACTAGACAAGCACTCTAGCACCAAGTCATACCTCCAGCCCAGAAGTATGTTTGTGAACATTGAGACTCAGAGCTGAACATACACTCTTGACTTCTAATGAGATTTCCAAGTTAGGAGTAGTGCTGTGGGTCTGTTTTAGTTACCAAACCATGGAGTGGAATTTTTATAGAAAAAGAAAGGCTTGTTTTATTAGTTGTGTCAGAACTTAGCAGGTGAAGCTTTCTCGGGGAGGCACATCTTGGTTTAATTTTAATTTTGGTGGGGAGAAAACACAGCGAGACCATGAACCACCTGGGCATGTAGGGAAGCCACTACTTCTGCCAGAAAACACAGGATTGGAGTTCTAAATTAGTAAGTTCTCCTAGGAACTCACTCCAGCTTGCAATTAATGAGTCCCATGCCATGTTTCCCCGCCTCTTTCACACATGGACTTTCCATTGGTTTAGATCTTAATGAGGACTGGAGCAGAAATATCTGATTATTATATCATGTTTCCCTGTGGAAATGTTTCATTTGAATTCCACAGGAGAAAAGAGTTTAACAAGGCACTATTTTATTTACACATTTGTTTACTTCAACAAGGTATGAATCAGTGTTAAAATATTTTATGAGATATTCAAACTTATAAAATTCAACCGAAATATTGGGGATCAGGGCAGAAAATTACTGTTTAATGGATAAGGAGCTTCATTTTGGGAAGATGAAAAAGTTCCAGGGATGGATGGCAGTGATCTTTGAACACTGAGAGTGAACTTAGTGACCCTAAAGTGTGCACTGAAAATGGTTAACATGGCTGGAGCCTTGGGTTGGATCTTTCGTGTCCCCCAAGGCCATGTACTAAAGGCGTGGTGCCCAGCCTTTTGGCTGGTGGAAGCTGTAGGAGGTGGGGCCTAGAGGAGGAAGTGAAGTCACTGGGGGAATGGGCCTGAGGGGGCTATGGGACCCTGGCCCCTTTCCCTCTTTCCCTTTGCTTTCTGACCTCCCTTAGATGAGCAAGCTCCCTCTTCCAGGTGCTCCTGCCATGATATTCCACCTCACCCCAAGTCCACACCAGGTGACCATGGACTGAAGCTCTTGAAACTGAGCCAAACTTTCCTCAGAGATTCTCTCAGATGTTTTGTCACAATCACTAAAAATGACTATATATTTTATCTCTATAGGAAAATTAGATCAAAGAATAAAAAATCATGTTTTTGTTGGACATGGTGGCGTGGGCCTGTAATCTCAGCTACTGTGAGGCAGAGGCAGGAGTGTCACAAGTTTAGACCAGCTCGAGCAATTTAGACCTTTTCTCAAAATAAAATGAGAAGGACTGAGGATGTACTCAACACAAGAGTACTTGTCTAGCATACACAAGCCCTGGATTCAATCCCCAGTACCAAAAAGTCATGTTTTAAAATATTTCAATTCAATGAAAATATTTCTGGGACGGCTCCCTTCTTAGTAAGAAATCAGGATTCTAATCTTTACTTTGGTGTAATACACATTATTAGATCATAGAAGATTGAGATCTTCCTAAGTGACCTGAGGTAGAGTTGGGAATTATTATTTTTTGAGTTGGGAATTATTAATGGGTGAGCGCTAGCTGGCCTGTTATCACTTACATCATAACCTATAATTAATACAACTTCCCATCAGAGTGGGAGGAGAGCAGAAAACAGCTGCTTATTTGGCCAGATTATTGGGTTATTGCCTGTGCAAAAGGAAGAGGGTATAGTTAGACTTAACAGCTAATGATGTCGCTGTTAATGTTGATGGTGAAGTGATAACTAAGGGTAGACAAACCTACTTATGAACTAAAGAGAATGCAGAATCTATAAATAAGGCTTATAAACAATTACCTTTACTAGCTCTGTTAATTAACTCATTATTTGCCTGAACTAGTTGGTGAGTACTGAATAAAGACAGAAACCTTTTCCTTACAATTTTCTCTCCTGGTTTGGAGTCACATCTCCTGGACAGTTCGTCTGTTCTGCAGTTCAGCTGATGGGATCATATATAGAGGGGTAAATGCCAAGGAAGAATTTGCTGGGAGGAGGCCGTGGATTTCATAGTCGCCTCCCAGGGGGTTGTACTTTTACCGCAAGGGACGATCTGGTAACTGGGAAGATGAGGACTGGGAGAGGAGGTTTTGAACTGGCCTGTCTCTGGGACTATGTGCTGCTTGGCCTTAAGGACTCCATCATGCCTAGCTAGACGTTATTAACTCCTCTGTTGAAATGCATGAGATGTTATTAAACCCTCTGCTGAAAATTCCAAATGCTCCTTCCAGCTTTATTCTCTGAGTGCGTGATTTGTCCAACCCACGTGTTCTAACAATGTGCTCACCACCCACCTTGGCAACTGTGTTTCCTTGAAGGGACAGATGGCCACACGGAGGCGTGCAATCGTTCTCCTGTCCTGGGTAGAGCAGTCACCTCCAGAGATCTGGTGGATGCTACTGATGAGCAGACCATTTCGTGTCTTGTGAACTAGTGTCTCGGTGTTTGTGTGCTGGGAGGGGAAACCTACCAAACTAACCTCGGGTAAATGGGGAGATTTATCTGGAGGGCATGGAACCTTCACAGAATTTGAATAGAAATGTCACACAAACCTAGGATGGGGTAGATAGGAACAAGATGTCCAAAGCTGGTTGAGAAAACGGGAGGAACAAGAAGGACTGGAGGGAAGATGGGGAAAAGGGATTCTGAGAGGTGATCATCTTAGCTCCCATTTTTCCAGCTTTTATTTCTAGTCCTTACAAGCTCACCTTCCTGCCCTTCAGCACAGAGCAAGTGGAGTTCTATATGCGAACTCTCAAGTCCACCAATAAAAGACTCCCCTGGGCCTGTTGGATCCAGTGTGCAACCTGGTCCAGCTCACTGTGAGAATGAGGAAGGGCCATGCATCTTGGCATGGCTCAGCAGGGCCTTGTGAGCAGCTGTCTAACACAGGATGCGACCTGGATATGCTCCTTGGGGTCATTTGGTTACAAGTAGCAGAAATCTTAACTGTATAGGAGTTGCCTCTGTAATCAAAGGCAACCGGGCAAATCCTGGGTCCTTGGCAAAGGGTACTGAGGCTTGCTTTTTTGGGCATTGCTATTTGTGAGACTCAGTTCTAGTGGCCGTCTCCTCTCTGTGCTCTCCTGTGCCACGTTTTAACTTCCTGAGATAAAGTCTAAATGGTCTGGCTTAGGCTGTGGCCCTCCCTGGGTTGATCTTATACAGTCAGAGGCCAAGGTAAGGTGGCCACCGTGTGTTTTCCCAGGACTACCCCAGTTTAAGCACCAAAGGCCCAGCATCCTGGGTCTCCCTCTGGCTGGGAAACCATAGCACACGGTCACGGTGCACATGTGACCCTTCTAGGAGGTCCATGTAGTAGTCATTCCTATAAAAAATGATTTTTTTTTGCTGGGCATGGTGGTGCATGCCTATAATCCCAGCATTTGGATTGCTATGAGTTCAAGGCCAGCGTGGGCTACACAGAGGCCGTGTGCTGAAAAAGAAAAAAAAAAATGATTTTTTGATGTGAAGTACAGAAACATTTCAGTGTTGATTACATTCTCCCTCTGGGCATTTGCGCGCGTGCACACATGCACACCACCACACACTCACTCTTCTTCTCTCCTCCCTCTACATCGCTCAGTTATTTCCTGGCACAAGCAGGTGGGAGAAACCTGAAGGCATGAAGTGCTGCCTTCCCTCGAATCACACTTTCTACTGCCCACTCCTCCTTTTCAAACACTACCACAACCCCATCAGTAGTATCAGGACACATCCTGTTGCTGGCAAAGGGGTGAGTAAAGTTACATTACACCACTTTTAAAAGAACAAGGGTGCTTGGAGCGCAAAAGCGCATTTAACTCTAGCAGCAAGCAGGAGACAGTAAGGGATGCATCAGCCCTCAGGGCTGCAGCTGGTGACTGAGCGGCCCATTCCGGGGCTGCACCCGGACGGCGGGGTGAGCCGCCCAGCGGGCGACCCCTGCTCTCCACGTCTGTCCGGTTTCCGGGGGGACGGGCACCCACCCGGGCGCGCCAGGCCTCGCCGGGTCCCCGGTGGCTCCGCCGCCTGCAGCCGCGGCCCGCCTTCCTCCGAGCGGGCCCGGTCCCCCGCGTCCCCGCTCCGCACTTGCCGGAGCGGCTCGCTGCCACCGCGCGTGTTCCTCGGGATGTCCCTGCGCCGCCCGCCTGCGCCGCCCGCCTGCGCCGCCCGCGTGGTGAGCCGCCTCGGAGGGGCCCCGGGGGACTCGCGGGGCCGCCGGCTGACTGACGGCGGGGGCGGGACTTCCGGTGGCGCGCGCCGCCCGGCGGAAGCGCGCTTGGGCCGGACCCGGGGGAGCGGACGGGAGCTCGCGCGGGCGCCGGGCGTCGGGCTGCGGGCTGCTGGGCGCCGTCGCCCCGTCGGGACGGCACGGGCGGTAGGAGCCGGGGCGGTGTCACGCGCGTGGGCGGGGACTGGGCTCCGGAGGCCCGGGCCTGAGGGGGCCGGAGGGCGCGCACCGGGGTCGCCGTCGGGGCCGCGGAGGGGCCGCTCTGGGCGCGGCCGAAGGACACCCGGGGCTGCAGCGCGAGCCTCGCGGTGGTTTTGGGGGACGCGTTCACCCCGGAGCAGTGGGAAGTGCTTTGCCTGGAGGGAGAGCGTGGACTGTGCTCTCCCAGACCCTCTCGTGCCTTTGTCAGGCGGACGGCGCCGCAGCGCCCTGTGCGCCCGGGAGCGGAGCCGGGGTCCCCGCCTTTGTCGCGCGGCCCGGGACGGGATCGCCCCCCGGTCGGCCAGCCCGCGCCGGCGGGGTCGGCGGCTGAACTCATTTTCCTGGCCGAGGTGGTAGCACGGTTTCCATGTTTCACCGCCGGGTGGGCGAGGTAGCTAGGGAAAGCCTCGGCGCCACCCTCGGGTAGGCTGGCGTCGGAGGAGTGTTTGGATTGTTTCAGGTGTTTCACGTTTCAGGTGTTAAATTTTTTCTTTTAAAAATTACTGTATATAGTACAGTAACTTTAAATCCAACTTGAACTATGTCAGATAAACGAGAACATTTTATATTTGCTGGTGCCTTGGGGTCTTGTTGGCTCACACATTCCGCCTGGCCTTGAAGGTCTGTGTGAGATGCACGTTTGAAGTGTCTAGGTTTCCGAGCACAGCGGATCGAAACCGTGCCTGACCATAAACAGTGCTTTAGCATGTAAATGAGCGTGTCGTTGATTTTTAAAATTAGAAAATGAGATAACATTCATCTCTATAGTTATTGAAGTAACTGCTGTGCTGACTTCCGTAAGTATCTAACTGTTGTTTCTCCTGGCAGACTCTGCTCTTTATCTGCTAAGGCTCAATCCACCTCCAGTCTTGGGTTAAACTGTACTTCGTGTTCCCTTTCCCTTGTTCTGTGAGCGAAAGCCCTTGAGGAAGCTCACCTGCCTTCACACTACCGCAGCGGCCTGGCGAAGTGCTCCCCTCACGAGAGTCACAGGCAGCTCTGTGGCAGGTGTAGTTGTGCATCTGAGTGATGTGTGTGAAATCTGATCGCACTGTTTGGAAACTTTGGATGTTCTTTGTTTGAATTGTTGAGTAACCTTTTTAGCTTTCTCTTTGGGTACATTGTGTTATTTTGTAGAAGTGAATGGCAGTTTTTGCTTAGGTTCAGCAAATTACTAGTTATTCATGTGGATGGACTCGCAGTTTCTTTCTGCTCAGTGAAGTGTGTATCTGTGTAGGCAGAACTACCAAAACATTCCCTTCATACACACACTGGCAGGTTTTCTTTTCCTTAGTCACCAGTTTATGTTACATCAAGCAGTTTGCTATATTGAGTGCTGTGGTTTTCCATGCTCTCTGGCTATCGATTTTATTCTTATATGGTGCATTCTCAGTTACCTGCATGTCCTCATCGGAAAGTCATCCCTTGGCCTTTGATAGAGCAAGAGAGTTGGAAGCAGCCAAGGATGCTGCTCTGGACAGGTAGATTGGGGTGCTGACCCCTCACCTTGCCCTGTGCCTACCTGGGGTCCAGATGAGGCCCGGACACGGTCGGTGGAGGCAGTCTGCCCTTCTTTTACGGTTACGTCCTGTTCGTTTTCCTTTGCTGAGCTGACGCTGTTCTCTCATGGTGACTGAGGTCCCAGTGCCTGAGCCAGGGTGACTCCCAAGGGAACTGGAGCAGCCCAGGCGCCTGCCCTGTCTGAGGGCCCTGCTCATTCTGCTGAGCCTGAGTCTGTAAAGCTTGACAGGTTTTCCTGCCGCTAGGTGTGTGGTTACGGCTGTGAACTTTTTGTTTAGGTTATTATTGTGTGAAATCTAGTTTTAATACTAAATCATATTTTCAGCACATATAAATGGCCTTTCCTCAGCTTTGCTTAGAGTGAGGAGGCATCACACTAAATTCCACATGAACTTGTCTGTTAAAGTGGTAGTGCCCTAATCAGTCTCCCCTGGCTAAGACACAGTCTGACACCTGAAGCTTAAAGGAGGTGGGCTGGTTTTGGCTCATGGTTCCAGTCCCTGGTTGGCTGACGCCAGGGAAGGTGGAGGGCCTGGCAGAGGAAAAGCTGCTCCCCCTGTGGCACCTGGGAAGCAGAGAAAGAAGGCAGGAGCTGGGGACAGGAATGCACCCTTCCAGGTGTCACCTCAGTGGCCTCCTCCCCCCAGGCCCCACCCCTGCAGCACACTGGGCTGTGAACTCATATGTGGCTGAGTGCACTGATGGGTACACGGCAGCGCCCTCTGTCCCCGTCCACACACCTGAGGCTTGGGGACACTTAGACCTAAGTCAGAACAGATACGATATGCCTCACAATTACAAATGCTGTAGGAAATACACCACTCACCCCTGGACTTGGTTGCTATCATTAGTTTAACTATCCATGGCTGTGGCTCTATAGAGGTATGGACACATATATATTTGGGTGGGAGTGGGGAGTTGGCTTTTAAGCAGTTATGTACTAAGTGTACTGGAAGGAGCTGCCCTCTGTGGTTGTAAGGAGTATTTCAGTACAAGATGTGGTTTAGAATTGCCAGCTCCTGCTGATAGTGCCATAGACTTTTAGTTGGTCTTATAATGGTTTGTTTTTATTCTTTTTTCTTTTTTGGTATCGGGGATCGAACTCGGGACCTGGCGCTTGCAAGGCAGGCGGAAGAACCACTGAGCTACATCCCGGGCCTTTATTTTGTTTTGAGACAGTCTCACTACATAGGACAGGTTGGCCTCAAACTCTTGAGTGCCTGCCTCAGCCTCAGAGTGCTGGGATTACAGGCAGCATGCCCAGCTGGTTTTATTATAATTTAAAAATATCCTTCAGACATGTGCTCCTCTCTTGCCTGCAGGGACCAGGAAGGGAAGCCCTTTCGCTTCTGAGATTGAGCTGGCAGAGCCTCTTGAAGTTTATGTGGTAATTAGGGATCACGCAGACGTTAGAGGGAGGGATTGAGGTAGGAGCAGCTCATTTTAGCGCTGATATTTTCAGTCGAGAGGATGAAGGCGTGAAGAGTGATGGAAGCACTGTAGACAGGAGAGGACCGAGCACTGTGTAAACTGTGTATCACCCAGCAGGGCTGGGAGGGCAGGTGTGGAAGGTAATGAGAGAAGCAAATTCTAGACTTCCCGCAAATACTGATGGTGCAGATAGATAGTGTCAGCATCAGCTCCTGATATTTTACACCTTAGTAATCACTATTTGATAGCGATTGAATATTGCAAAAGTGAAAATAGAATAAGGAATGTTCAGACTTACCTCCTGGTAACATTTTACCCCATTTTATCAGTAGAGAACAAGAGCAGTTTTGATTAAAGTAAAATGCTCATATAAAATACACTCCCATGTTGAACTGCTAACTTTACTTCTTCGCTGGGAGACATCTATTAGCTCCAGTTTGCAGAGTTCGAGAGCTGTAAATTCCGGGGAGATACTCTTAACTCCCTTAAGGATTGTAGATGTTGACCAGTGCAAGAGATGGGTTTTAAATCCAGAACCTCCATAGACTTCCGAGCCTCACAGGCGAGGACAGTGACTCCTTTGCCTGTTTGTTGCTTTCTGTCTTCTACATTTTCATTTGACCTCAAAACAAGTGTGTAAATGTTCTTCCCTAGTCCCACTTGAAATCTCATGTGCTTTCATTAGGAAGTCCACCTCTTCCCATCACCTTGGCAGGCTGAGGTGGAGGATCCAAAGTTTGAGGCCAGGCTGGGCAACTTAGTGAGACTGTGTCTGAAAATAAAAAAAGTGAAGGCACCAGGGATGTAGCTCAGTGGAAGAGTGCCCCTAGGTTCCACCCACAGAACCACAAAAGAAAACAAAATAGAGGAGTCCAGCTTTTAATGTTTATTCTTTGGCTGTAGAAAATAATGGAACAACGTGCCTTTTTGGGACACGTGACCTAGTCTGTAAGAAGTCTGTTAGCTCTCTCAGTAAGACTGTGCTTATTCCTTTGGGATTCCGACCTGAGGCACGATTTCTGGATGTTTAGTCAGTTCACATGGCCAGGTCTTGGTCGACCTTTGAGGAGTCTGGGTTTTTCACGCCCCTTCCAAGCGTGGTAAGCAGAGTTTACTAGAGCCTGACCAATGTGGAGTATTAATAGTGACAGTTCATGTGCTTCTCTTAGATCTTCAGGTCAGGACAGGTGGTGTTTCTGTCAGAAGTGGAAAACAGCCTCAGAAAGGCTATGTGAACTTCCCGGGGGCTGAGCGCCAATCTGTGTTGGAACTGAGGTGTAATCTCACCTCTCCGCCCCTGAGCCGATTCTCCTTTGGACCACAGCTCACTCTCAGGCCCTTATATTTGTGAAAGTACTGTAGAGTCACTGCAGTCTTCTCATTTCTCTTCCCGTTCATCCCCTCTTAGGAAAATGGATTACAGTATTTGCTGGCTCAACTCTTTCTCTTCTACACCTAACGTAGTATCTGCACAGTTGGGGTGAACCTGTGTCCATCCCTTAGTGCAACTCTATAGCTAGTTTAGATGCCTTCCTGTAACTTCCCCTCCTGGAGGATGTGTGTCCCTGTCAGGAACGTTTGCTTGTGCTTTGGTTTGAATGTCCCCTCCCAGGTACGTAGGGATTTAGTTGCCATTAGCAGGTGACAAGGTCAGAGTGAGTTCTTGTAGTCACTAGAGGCAGAGGTCAGTTATTGTGGACTGAGCCCTGATACAAGCGGGTTTGGCTCTCGCCACCTGAAGTGTCCCCACCGCCCCATGCCCAGGCAGCAACCCGGCCTGCAGGCACTTGCTCCTGTGGTGCCCTGCTCTTAGACACCCCAGCCTCCAGAACCATGACCTGAGTGAACTCCTGTTGTTTATAAACTACCCCATTTGTGGTGTTCTGTTACAGCAGCAGAAAATGGACTGAAGTGAGAAGTTTCTTTTTGTGTAACCTTGGTTCATTGTTGGGTGGCCCCAGTATGAGGCTGTTCTTGTGTTTATAATGGTTTTATATTACTTTTTTTTGGTTTTCATCCGTTGGTTTTAGTTATATCGTCCAGAGCAACACAGAATATCTATTTTCTCTTTGCTATACAAGATTATGTCATATGTTTAAAGATAACTGTCTCTTCTCCAGGGTAAACAGTGCTAGGACAGTTTGTCACCAGTCTGGTCATTTTACCTTGGATGCACTGGACTGTCAGTGTCCTGAAAACATGGCATCAGTAATTGTCTGCTGTAGTTTATATGTCTGCAAGGGCAGCACACCGCTCCTCTGTTCCTTACTCTAAGGTGGGCTTGTTCCACACTGATCAGCATTTAAGCAGAGCGTCTTGCTTCTATGTTATTTGATGAGCTTTTGGAGGAACTCTCTGTTAGTCTGACCTGTATACTGGTGCAACCATATTTAATTTGAAATCCAGGACTTTTATATATATTCTTGTTAGATTTTGTCCTTCTTGTATTTTAAAAGTTCAGTATAGAGATATTGCTATTTAGTGCCATTTTTTTTCTCATTTATTTGCATTTCTTGTTAGCTTTGTCTTCTCCATTTATAGTACTATCCCTTAAGGCTTGATTTGAGTCAGGGCTGGTTTTGATTTGGGGTTGATGATAGTGATTAACAGTTAATGGTTATAGTGAGCTAATGGCATTGCTAGTTTGTTGGCATTGTGTAGAACTAGAAAAATAACAGTGAGGCACTTATTTTAAAATGCTGTGACATTTTAAAGAGGTTACGGGATACAGGCATCTGCTATCCCTTGCTTAAGAAAGAAAATTACCAGTTTGATTTTCACTGTATTGGTGTCTCTCAGCCAGGGTTCTCCAGAGAAGCAGAACCAGGATCACACACTCTGTACACACATGCACCTGTGTGTGTATTTCCCACAATACTTTTGTGTTAAGGAATTGGCTCAGGAATTTGTGGGGCTGGGGAGGTGTAAAATGTGTAGGTCAGGACTGGGGGCTGGACATTCAGGCAGGAATTGATTCTGCAGCCCGGAGGCAGAATTCTTTCTTCTCTGAGAAATATTAATGTTTGCTCTTTATACCTTCAACTGATTAGGTGAGTCCCACCCACATTTTTTTCTTAGTTACTGTCCTCATTGCTGAGACACAATACCCAGTACCCGCAACTTAAAGGCAGAAAGGTTTGTTTTAGCTCCCAGTTTGTAGAAGTTTCAGTCTGTAGTAAACAGGCTCCAATGTAGGACAGCATGGCAGAGGGAAATGGTAGAGGAAGTCTGTCCCTGCCATGGCAGCCAGGAAGCAGAGAGTGAAGGGAGGAGCCAGGAGTGAGATGAGCCCTTCCAGGCCACGCCCCAGTGACCGCCTCTTCTGACCAGACCCCACCTCCTAACAGCAAGTCTGCTCTAAGCCCCCATAATCCACTTGCCTTCCCAAAGCCCTGCCTATGAGCAAAGAGGTTTTGGGGGAACGTCGAGCCATAAACCCTAACACCCCCGCCCCCGGCCTCTCCAAGACTTGTGCACATCCCTTCATGGGAAAGGCATTCAGTCCATCTCTAAGCGTTGCTGAAGTCCTGACAGTTCCAGCACTGCTGAAAAGATCAAGTCTGACGGCTCCTCTGAGACAGGGCAAAGTCTTAGCTTTGAACCCTTGTAAATTTCAAAAAGAAAGCTAAACACTGCAGACATACAAGGCCTTGGGGTAATGGAGGAGAGAGAAGAATTGGGCCAAAGCAGGTGGTGAGAGTGAAGCTGGAAGTACTGGAAGCCCCAGGACGGAGGAGGAGCCAGGGGTGTGGGACACGGAGGAGAACGGGCCTCGGGGCTGCGGCCAGCAGCAGTGCCATGGGGTGGGCCGCCCTGGCCGTGCAGAGTTCGCATCTCACCACCCCTTGCCCCGGGCGGTGAGCACAGAGCTGTGGGATGCACCGTGCGCCCTGCTGGGCTTTGGTCTTGTTTTGGCCCCAAATACTCTTTATCGTCCTGTTCCTCCATTTTGCATAAGAATATTTATTCTGTGCTGTTGGATGTTGGCAATGTTTAACTTTTTAAATTTTTGATATTTTAAGGGGTGTCCAGCTAAGAGTCTGCCTTAAACTTAGAGGAGACTTCAGACTTGGTCTTTTCAGCAGTGCTGAAGCTGTTAGGGCTCTGCCAGCTCAGAGATGGAGTGAATGCCTTTCATACAAAAGGCCTTGCCTGAGTGTGCTGTCCGGGGCGGGGTGTTGTGGTTTACATCTCGAGTTCCCTGGAGGGGTTCTTGGAAAGTGTTGGATTCTGGGGACTTGAGCTGCCTTGCTGTGGAAGAGGTGGTCACAGGGGTGTGAACTGCAAGGGTTCATCTCCTGCCAGGCTCCCTGCTTTGCTCCCCACTTCCTGTCTGCCTGCCCTGAGCAGCGGTCCCTCTGCATGCCGCCTGCCGTGGGCTGAAACCTCTGCGTACTGCTAGCTGAAATAACCCTCTCCACTTTTACATGTCCCTCCGTGAGGAAGGTGGCTGAGACGTGTGGTCAGATGTCCTTCTAAGGGGCCTGTACCCTGCTGAAGATCTGCTGAGAAGGAACCTTTCTGGCAGCCTGGAAGGGCCGGACCCTGGAAGGGAGTCTGCATAATTCTGCGTGCTAGCTTTCAAATTTGAGAAATTCATGTATTTCTGTACCTGTAATAGGAGTTTGTAAAGCCTGACACAGGACTTTTGGGGGTAAAGGAATATGTTTGAATGCCTTTTTAAAAAGTAATTCTTACCTGCATTAAAAACTAATGCAATTAAGACACATTTGCCTTAATTTTTTTTTTTCCAGCGCTGGGGATGACCCAGGACCTTCACAGTGAGTTAATGTCCTCAGCCCTTTTTTATTCTTTATTTTGAGACAGGGTCTTGCTAAGTTTCAAAGTTTCCCAGCCTGGACTTGAACTTATGATCCTCCTGGCTCAGCCTCACAGAGTGCTGGGATTATTATAGGCATGTACCGCCACATCTGGCTAAACACTGAAATCTGAGCCGTAGTGATTTTGCTAAATGATTTAATACAGTTTGATTGTAAGATAGAACAACTTTGAGTTTGCAGACTTCAGTGATAAGGTTTTTGTTTCATAGTCCTGCAGCTTCTAAGTTTTGGTGGTGTATAGCAACACCGGATTTTCAGTGAGAGGTGTTGGTGGTTCCTGCCGCTAGGAAATGAATTTGTGTAGCTCATCGCTGTATTTATTCTGCAGTCCTTGGTGCACACATCTTGCAGTTTCCTCCTTTCCCCTGCCTGGTGACTTCCCCGTGTGATAATGCGCATTCTCGCCTCTCCCATGCCCCACATGTTGGAATCATCCATTTCTCTCTGTTCTGTCCCTCCACCACTTCAGTTTGCCCTGAGCACCACTTGGGCAGCGCGTTTGTTTACGTACTGACTTGATGATCCCGAGTGTTGCTCCGGCAGGTGCCATTTCAACCAGTCGATTCTTGTATCGAATAAATTTGATGAAATGGTTGTTTTTATATTTCCTGTTATCTTACAAAAATTAATGAAAAAAATATGCAATTCTTGGTCATCCTGTATTTAAATATTTGGACTGGTAAGTGGCTAACACCACCCCGTGAAATCTCCACTTGTCTTCTGTTAGCAAGTCTGAAATGATTTGGTTAGGTTAATGCAGAGTGGAATGACTGACAGTAAGTTACCTGCATTTTCAAGTGAAGCATGTAAAACTAAAAACTAAAACAAAACCCAGAAACTGTTAATTCAGAGAATGAGTGAGGGGTCTAGGATACTTAGATTATTTACTGACACTGCTGTGTAGACCTAGGGGTGGAGCCCCGCATCTGAGAGGAGATATTTCTTCTTCACGGCACTGGAGAAGAGAGTGGAGACAGAGCAGATGGGACTTTTTCACCTGGAGAGATAGGCATAGCTTCTTCCACGTTCTACTTGTCCTGGTTCCCAATAATCTCACCACGCACACGAATGTGCACATGTTTGAATACTTGTCTTAAGAAATATACTCCCTGGAAACAAGGACACAGAGGTATAATGGATGTTGGGAAATGGGAAGAAAGTGTTCACATGGGAAGGGGAACAGGGCAGGGGGCGGGGAGAAAGGAAGGGACAAGAAAAAAGTGAAAATAGAAGGAAAAATGGAAACAAAGCTGTGTACATAGGGAGGGGAGGGGGCTTGAGGGGGAGAATGAGATAAAATAAAATTTATTAAAATATACTCCCTGGTTAGTGGCAAGTTACTGTCTTATTCTGCCGTAAGATAAAGGATCCTAATTTGTAAGTGGTCAAGTCACATGTTCTTCCACAAAATGCATGATTTTGCTGTGTTTTTAGCTGCAGTATGTTTTATTGACATGATGAATTTCTCTACCAAGGACTAAAAGTCTCCAGAGACTGTTCCCCTCTTATTAAACATGCCTCTAACACTAGCTGTATATATTGGTCATACACCGTATGCCAGGCACTGTACTGGGCACTTGATGTACTGTCCAGTCCTCATAAGAACCTTATGTGAGGTAGCTACTTATATATTGCTTTTGGAGAGATTAAGTACTTTGTCCAAGTTTGTACTCTAGTGGATCTGATGCAAGTACTTTTTCTGAGTGCACATTGTTTTCTTCTACATCTCAAAGGCACCTTAAATGATTTGGTGCCATTCCTAACATAGTTTTTAGAGAATATTTGCAGCATGTTGATTCTAGTGTGTGTGTACTTCCAGAGGTGTTTTATTCCACTTGTTTTATTTCATGTGTTCTACTTTAAACTTTTGCTTAAATACTGTTTATTCATGTTTTTTCAGGGATGGCAATGTAATTAATGTAGTGTCTATTAGAGTTGAAATAGCAAAATTCGAGGTGGTGGTGCAGGTAGGGGCAGTTCACAGGAAAATTCATTTCTGCTGGAATGTGAGCTGGGGTGTGTCTCATATTACAGCATGCTGCGGGGCAGGGCTAGAAGCCAAAGCTGTGATTGCAATCCCTTCAACTCCTTTTCCTTTGCTTTGCAACCACAACTTTTTGCCAGCTGAAAAGGATAATGGAGAGTAATGATGGATTCATTCCCATCTGCTACAAAAACAGATTTTATTTGAACGGCCTCGTTGTTGTCAGACCTAGGTGGAAGCGCAGAGTGAAGTCGGCACAGCAATTCTCAGACCCCTGCTTGGGATGCCTGTCCACGTGACGCTGTCGCGCTGCCAGTTCTCAGTTGAGTCCCAAATAGCTTCTCCCTGGAGTTGGGGGTGGCATAAGAATCCAAGCATTCTTCAGAGTTTTCCCTTTTTAGTCTCAACTCAGTTTTTAGATATAAAGCTACATTCCCAGAGACTGCTTAGATTTTCATGTTGTCAAGGTCAAATGTGTGGATTTAACCAATCCACAGTGTATGCATGCATCAAAACACCTCGTTGTGTACTATTACTGTACACAGCTTTCATTTGTCAATTTAAAAAAATTTTTTTTGGTACCAGAGATCGAACTCAGGACCTTGCGCTTTCCAGGCAGGCAGTGGAACCACTGAGCTAAATCCCTGGCTCATTTGTCAATTTAAAAGTTAATTTAAAAAAGGAAGATGCATGTTCAAGTTTTAGATTTCTCTGCAGTAGACCCTGTTTCCCTGACTGAAACCGAGAGATCTAAGCCGTTCCGACTGCCTGTGTCTCTAATGTGCGGACGCCTCGGCCCTTCCCTCCGCAGTCGCACTGTTTGAGGGGCAGTTGGATTACTGTGCTTACCAACTAGCGGAGGGTTGTTTCTGTTGAGTTTGCTGTGGTTGGTTAATCCACGTGGTTGTGCCCCGAGATCACATTAGCAGCTGTGTATTACCAAGTTATTTCATTAGTCCCTTCATACTGTAACCTGGTTATTAGTAATTAGACTCCCAGTTTCCATGGAAGAGATTAGTAGTGACCTTTACACTAATAATTTCTAATGATTTAATTTGTGGATGTTTGTTATTGGGTTCTCGGCTGTGGTGTTTGGTGAACACTTTGTGGTAGGCGTGGGATTATCCACTGTCGGGCGGGTAGCTGAAGTACAATTTATTTAACCCCATTAAGGTGCTTTCTGACACTTTTGCTAGTGTCTTGTAAAAACGTTTTTAGAGAATAATTATAGGACTACTAGGAATGTTTACTATTTACTATATGCTAATCACTGTGCTAAGTGTTTACATCTGTTACATCTAACTTGCTCCTCACTGCAATCCTATTAAGGGTCATTATGCCAGTTTTGCAGATACAGACGCTGAGGTTATGAAGGCTAGCTGGCTTGCCCAAGTGGCATACTAATTATTGGAGCTGGAATCGGAGTCAGGGCTCTCTGACCTCAGCGATGTAGCCCTTGACTACTCTGCTGTTCATCAAGCTTGTGTGTTCTTTTTTATACATAATATACTCTGGTTAAAATTTCCACTTGGAAAGTCTCCCCATGTCATTTTCTATTAGTATCTGGGTATACATTCAGGATTTCCCATTTCTATTGTAATAAAACTTTCTGCTTTAGTTTTAGTGGTTGCCAGTTGGTGCCTTTAAATGTTTTCAGCATTCAGCATTTTATTCGAGGCAAGAGGATTGTGCTATTTTGATAAGTATTTGTGCTTTCATGTTGGAGGTCAGTCGTATGTATCAATTGATAAACCCCACTTTGGGGGAATTATACTTTTTTGTTTAGATTTGCTATTCAAAGATCATCTTAGAAACATACAGATTTTGTTGTTGAGACAGGGTCTCACTATGTAGTCAGGCTGGCCTTGAACTCAGTGATCCTCTTGCCTTAGCCTCCTGAGTGCTGAGATTACACCTGTGTGCCACCACACCTGGCTCAACATACAGACATTTTCTCTCTGTACAGATGGTGAAATTTTTGGAAGCATAATGTGTAGTAGAGAAAAAAATAATTTAAAATTGGTTATGAGAATCAAAAACACGGGCAGTGCACATATGGATGTTGCATTAAATATTTTCATGTGTTTTTTAGCATCAGCCTTTATAATACTGCTATTGGGAAGTACTTGATGTACTAAGCTTTTACAGAACACTACTTTTTAGAGCACAATTTCTAAATCCATAAAATAACTTCGATACAAGATGTTATTTTGTTGTCTTATATTTGGAATCCCACGCTCATTCGTAATTTTAACAAATTTTAGCAGACTGAGGTGAGCTACTCATCTTTTAGGTGACAAGAGCAGTAATCACTCCTTTCCTTTTCCTCCAGAAAGAGAAGCGGCTTAGAGAGGTCTTCATCTCCTGTGCAGTACGACTGCTTTTGTTAAGGGAGTGGCACTTGCCTTACATTGATCGTGGTCTGAGGACCTCAATGTATTTGAGCATAGCTTTGGAAGGAGTAAAGTGAGGCTCCAACGTAAGGTGATTGTATTCAGAAGCTGTGAAAGCCTTCATGAGGCCCGAGTCCGGAGGCACAGGTGACTGAGGCTGGTGCTCTGTGTCTGCCCCAGCCGCTGAAAGAGCCCTGTTGCTCGTTGAACACAGGAGGGGAGGGCTGCGCATCTGTGTCAGCTTTTGTGTCCTTGAGGTTAATTTAAGCCTGAGGTTAAAGCTTTGTGTTTTTGGTTTGTTTGTTTTTTTTTGGGTACTGGGGATTGAACTCGGGACCTTCTGCTTTCAAGGCAGGAGGCGGAACCACTGAGCTAAATCTCCAGCATTTATCTCTGTTTCTAAAGAGGAGAAAACTGAGATTTTAAAAGCAGAAGGCTGTCTGTGGCCCCAAGTCATGCATGCGGGCGGGCCTGGGCTTTCAGTTGATCCCAAGGCCTGGTTGCCTCCCACCTGTCATCTGCTTTCTTGCCTTCTGCTTGTTTTTCTTTTCTCATTCCATTTTTCTCCCCTTCACCTGTGTTGGAAAATTTGTCTTCTTTTCTCTCCTTTCTTTTTTTTTAGTGCTTACCCAAAACATGTTACAATGCATACTTATAAGTCTAATGCAAATGCTATCTTTGCCTTCTGCTTGAATAGTAAAATCACCCCCTAACATAAACTGTTACAATTTTTGCGGCTCGATCTTGAAATCCCAGAAACAGTAGTGTTGAAGTTTGCCGCCAGCACTTGGCCCGGCGGTCTTCCCTCGCCTGCCCGCCTGCCTGGGCAGCGGGAGGCTCCTGGGTCCTTCCACAGCTCCGGCTCTGTGGGGCCTGTGAGCCCCCAGGTTTTGCCTCTGCACCCTGACTCCCTCCCTTCCTCTCTCACCCTCCCTCCAGCTGGGCCGCAGAATGGTCAAAGGCCTGGGCCCCTCTGCCTTTACAGCTGACTCTCCTCTCCAGGCTTTCGCTTTCTTACTATTTTTGCCTTGGAACATTTCTCTTACTGTACTCTTGGCTCTATCATACGTTTAAAAAAAGATTTGCTCTATTTAACCCAGCATTTTTTAGGCAGTCTGCAGCCATGAATCCACATTGCTGGAATCCACAAGTCCACCTTGTCATGTCGCTCTCCTGGAGTATTTTGCTTTGACTGTGGGGGGAATAGTGGAGACTCGACCTGCTACAGTCCCGTGTGTGCCCATTCCTAGTTACTGGCCAAGCTCTTCCCCTGAGACCTAGCAAATAAACGGTGTTTGAAGGAGAAGTCAGATGGTTCCCAGGAGAACTGGAAAACCACCCTCGCTGGAGCCTTCTGTTCACTGCCTTCTCGGGGAAGCAAAAGGACAGTCGTTGAGTGACCTCCTAAGGGACACGGAGTGCTTTCCTCATACCTCATTCTGAGGTCATCTCTGTGCCTGGGGTGCCACGCTGTAAAGCTCAGGTGGAGCAGGCGCTCTCAGATGTATGACTAAGGCTGAGATTACCACGAATGTGCCAAGACTTACGTGTATTGGAATTTGCAAAGCTTGTTCTGAGGACTTAGCTTCTTAACTTTTTTTTTGAGTAGTGGCCATTGAACCCAGGGTCTTGAGCATGCTAGACAAGTGCACTCCCATTAAGCTACATCCCCATCCCTTTTTTTTTTTTTTATTTTGGGACAAAACATTTATTTGGGACTCACTAGTTTGTCCAGGGTAGCCTTGAATTTGTGATCCTCCTGCCTCAAGCCTCCTTAGTAGCAGTGATTACAGATGGGTGAGGACTTAGCTTCTTAAAGAAGCTTTAAAAAGATGATAACCTTAGTTTTCTGTAGATGAGGTTTTTAATGTGTTTCTGGAGGTATTTGGGGTTTAAGAATAAGTTTCCTTTTCTATAAAAATTTTTTACCAGAGATTTTCTTTGTGTGTTTTAATTCATTTTAAATGAAATTATTATTTGTTATCAAAATCGATGCCTGTACTAGTTTTTTCCTTTTCTTCCTCCTTTAACAGTATATTTTAGGACATCCAGAAGTAGAAAATAACTTGTGAGTATTGTTTCCTGTATTCTTTTTTTTAATATAATCTTATGTTTACCTATGTGGGATATACGTATTTTGCTTTGCTTACTAAACATTGTTAAAAATAACATTTTAGTTGAAAAGGTGCTTAAGTTTCATTTTAAAGTGAGCTTAGGTTAATGTTCTGAAGCTTTTGGTTTTCTGTGACAGACGGGGGTAGTTCAGTGCTGTGCATTTTCTGGTTAGTGCAGATCGGGGGTGGGGGCCACTGAGCCCAAGCTGAGCGCTCCTGTTGGGCTCCCACCGTGTACTCCTGCGCCTCCTCGGCCGAGGGAGCTTGTGGCTGGGTGCTGCTGCCAGCTTGGTCTTCAAGTCTTGTTGTCCTCAGAACTTGTCTGTGAAATCAAGCAGCTATTTCAAAATAGATTTTCTTTTTCCAAGTACATTTTTTGGGAGGCTCATTCCAGTGAAAAGAAGACTGCAAGCTGTGTGTGAGTATTGGGCCTTTTTCCTTCATCCTTTCTTCTCTCCCTTCCTTCCAGTTTCATTAACACGAAGTTCCGAATGCTGACGTTCTTGTAGTATTTTTTGGTTTGTCTACCTCACACCATCCTAGCCTTCAGCAGCGAGCTTGTGGGGAGGCTACCAGGCTCTTCCATTTTATAAAATCAGGCAGTGTCACAACCTGTGTGTTTGTGACCTCTGCGCTTTACTTAGGTCTGGTCTTGGTGCTTTATGTTTCAGGGTTAGTAGGGAGGGAGCCTGATCCCTAGAGTTGGTGTCTAAGTTTGTACAGCCCCCCAAAGCTGTCCTGGTGGCTCTGGCGGACCTTTCGGATTCTGATCCCTGGAAGGTTTTCAGCACATGCTTACTATTAAAATTGTCCCCGAGTCTTTTCTTTCTTTTGTAGGATATGTGTGTGTATGAGAGAGAGAGAGAGAGAGAGAGAGAGGGAGAGAGAGTCACACACATGCCTGTAGAGCGAGCCTCACAGAAGTGTGAAGTTGCAGAATGTGCTCCAGGGACCAGTTGGTTGTAGTATCCAGCATACGAGTTAGAAAGTAGAGAAGAGAGGTAAGATTGGGGGTAGACATGTAGGCCATTGCATATCATCCTGAGGGGACTCCAAAGACTGAAATAGTGAAGTAATCGATCACTCATTCAGTTCATAATTAAGTATTACTTGTGTGCCAAGTGCCAACAATGCAAAATAGTGTAGCAGACAAGAGCCCAGGCCCCAAGGGACCTGAACTTTCACGTTTGAGTCCTGACTGACTGCTCCGTGGCTCAGGGACCTGTGTGATACGTTAGTGCTGCTTATAGATAGGAATGGGTCTGTCTGTGAGGATGCATTTTTTTCAAATCACCAGATCATTGATTTTCATCAAACTTTCAAATGTTTAAGGTCTAAGAAGCTTCTATAAAAACTTTCAGTTTTGGTTACTGATATTAAGATAATGAGAAGTATTTTATCATCATTAACCAAAATTCAAGTATTTCACATAGAAGTTTTTCACTGGAGGGACTGGAGGTGCTGCTCAGCGGTTGAGCAGGTGCTTACATGTGAGAAAATCTGGGCTCAAACCTCAGTGCCAAAATAAAATAAAAAGGTATTTTTTCAGTTGAGATTTGTTTTAAATGTAGGATTGTTTTTAAGCTAATCTGATGCCTTTTGGGTACTGTTGAGTTTAGCGTTAGTTAAATTTAAAATTGAATAAATGTAAGTTATGTTAAGTGTTTTCAGTTTCAGTAAGTTATTAAGACCTGAAAGTCCTCCAGAGAAATCAGCCACTCCATCCCCCTGCGCTGTCGCTGGCGGGAGGGCGATGCTGTCTGTGTGCCTGCCTTGGAATTGAGGTTTCTTCAGCTGCTGGCCACTTTCCTCGCGTGACCTCTGCTTTGCAACTGTGAGGACTAGAGTATGAAGTGTAGGTTATGAGGTGTTCATGTCTGATGTTATGAATTGAGCTCTAAGTTCCCTTGACAGAGACTAGGCTCATTTTCCCCCGACTTTTGAGGTAGTAGGCTTAGAACTTGATGACCTGAGCTTGAATTTTGGCTCCCCCCCTTGTTTGTGTCACCCTGAGCAAGAAATGTTTTTCAAATACTTCTTTTCATTTTTTATATTCTTTTGGATCTTCTCATCCCATTCTCTCTTTTGTTTTTCATGTTTTATTACTATATTTTGTACATTTGCTTTTTTTTTGGTACCGGGGATGGAACTCGGGTCCTTGAGCTTTCGAGGCAGGCAGCGGAACCACTGAGCTACATCCCCAGCCCTCCCTTAAGTATTTTCTCTAATGCTGGTTTAGTGATCATAAATTTCTTTAAGATTTCTTTGTCAGCCCAGGATGTAGCTCAGTGGTTCCGGCGCCTGCCTTGCAAGCGCAAGGTCCGAAGTTCGATCCCCAGTACCAAAACCAAAGATTTCTTTGTTATGTAAAATCTTTACTTCTCTGACAATGTTGAAGGTTGGTTTTGGAGGCTATAGAAGTCTGTGTTGACAATTGTTTTATTTTAGGGCTTGAAAATTATTGCTTCAAGCTCTCCTGGCCTTTTAAGCTCTTTTTTTTTTTGGTACCGGGGATCGAACTCAGGACCTTGTGCTTGTGAGGCAGGTGCCAGAACCACTGAACTAAATCCCCAGCCCTCTCCTGGCCTTTTAAAGTCTGTGCTGAGGAGTCCGCTGTTACTTGTATTTGTGTAGGCTTGCCTTTATCAGTTACTTGCTGTTTTTCTCTAACAGCTTTTAGCATTCTCTCGCTCTGTTGAATTTCTGGCATTCTGAGTATGTTGGGGAGAAGGTCTTTTCTGGTCATGGCCATTTGGGGTTCTATATGCCTCTTGTACTTGAACATTGAATTCTTTCCCGGGATTTGGAAAATTTTCTGCTCTGATTTCGGTGAATACATTTAAACATTTAAAAAATATACCTTTTGAGTCTTCTTCTAATTTTTCCTTTGCTGTATGATTCTGGGTTTTCATGTTGTTTGAGTTACCTAGCAGCTGACGGGTCCAGCGTCCATGGTGTCTTGTTTCTGGGTGTCACTGAGTACATGATCTGCCACACAGCCTGTCCTCAAGTTCCAGCACTGCCCTTGCATCGTCAGATCTGCTCCCCAGGGTTTCTGCTCAAATTTTCAAATCTTGAATTTCTGCTTGATTTCTTTTCATCATTTCTAATTCTCTTCCAAAATGCTCATTCACATCTTATATTATCTTATTTAACTCAAATCAGTATTGTTTACTTCTTTAAGCTCAATGAACATTTTACTAGTTAAATCATGTATGTTTATTTAAATCTTCAAGTTTGCTGAACATCTTATGAATTTGCTTATATGTTTGTTCTTTGGTCTCTTCAAACATTTCAACCATTTGATTCTTGAGTTCTTTTCCTGTGTCCTCCTCTACTTCAGTGCAGTGAGATCAGCTGGTGAGATCAGTTAGACCAGATAAGCGCTGTCACTATTTTAGTTAAGTTTACTTCCCTGCCAAGTGGCCTTGGGTTTGGCTGTTTTGGTGTTTCCACCCCTCTTCAGCCAACTCAGGGTAGCATTTGAGTGTTTTTCGTGTCCAGCCTCCCCCCCTC